>NC_142711.1:15677500-16007540 GCF_055471065.1 Atractosteus spatula | reverse complement strand
GTAGTTCTATACTGCTAAACTACTCATTATTTTCTTTGTGTTGTATTTCCGTAAGATAACCAAGAGATAAATTGGAGATCCCTCAGAATCACAGTGTTCTCATTTCCCACACTGAATACGAGTACGTTTCCACTGTTTCTTCCTGTTCTTCTTCACAGAATTGTGGATGACGACTTTTCAGGATCAGGAGAAGAGCCTTTTACAAGACCAACAGTAAGGAGAGATTTTTTTTAATCCTTAGACTTTGTATCCTTACTCCTGCATGTTGTACTGAATTGGTATTGCGTATGACAATCATGTCCTGTTTGTTTGCTCCCATTTGGGTTGTTTAAGGCTTCTCTTGTATCTCTGCCCTGTTCCCCTTGGGTTTAGACATTATGAACTCAGGTGAAGTTCTGGCAAGTTTAAAAATTGCTGCTGTTCATTCCAATGGCCATCCTTATATTTGTTTAAATAATATGCATGCTTTTCACCACCAATCCCCTTTGCCATCTATACAGGCCACATCAAAAAGTGCTATTTCTTTTTAAACAATTAGGAATCTGAAAGGGAAATGCATAGCTTCCAAAATGTTTAAGCAGGATGTTAGACATTATACAGCAGTGAAATATCTGTTTTGAAAGCTTCCAGTGATCTTGTCATATAAAATAGTTTGTTTCGTCATCTATTTTAATTCTATTAGATGCCAACTCTGCATTCATTCTATAAATCAGGGCTTTGTAGTTAATCAGGTGGAGAGCTTGTCGGCATCTATGGTTCTGTTCAAATTTTTTGTTTTAAATCATATCCAGCTGCCTGTTAATATTTTATTTCTGTCGATCTATGTAGCTATATAGCTGGTAAAAACACATCGGCTGTTCCCCCCCGCTCAATTACTAGGCCTCCGTTCATCTGTTTTCAAGTGTCAACTTGATCAGATACTAAACAAAAACTCCTTTGTGCCCATTTCCATCCCTCTCACAGCCGACTACGACTACAAGAGTGACCACCTCTCCAACAACACACACGTAAGTGATGTCACTTACTCATCCCTAATGTGTAGTTCTATACTGCTAAACTACTCATTCTTTTCTCCTTTCTCACTTAAGTGGAAAGGTCTATACTGATATACTAATCATCCACTTGTTCGTGTTGTACTCCAGTAAGATGTCTAAGAATTAAAAATAGGAGGTCCCCTTGAATCACATTTCTCTCATTTCACAACCTGAATACGACTATGTTTTTGCCTGGTTGCTTGATTCCACTGTTTCTTCCTGTTCCTCTTCACAGAATTGAAGATGATGACTTTTCAGGTTCAGGAGAAGAAGAGCCTTTTTCTTCAGCCACTACAAGACCAACAGTAAGGAGAGAGTTTCAATCCTTACACTTTGTTTCCTACCTCCTTCATGTTGTACTGATCTAGGATTGCGTATGGTTCCCATTCATGTTATATAACTCCCCTCTTGTATCCCTGCCTTGGATTAAGACCAGACACTAAACAAACACATCACTGTCTCTCTCTCCTTTGTTCCCATTTCCATCCCTCTCACAGCCAACTACGACTACTACAGCGATCACATCTCCAACAACACGGATGTAAGTGTGTCACTTACTCATCTCCAAATGGGTAGTTCTATACTGCTAAACTACTCATTATTTTCTTTGTGTTGTATTTCCGTAAGATAACCAAGAGATAAATTGGAGATCCCTCAGAATCACAGTGTTCTCATTTCCCACACTGAATACGAGTACGTTTCCACTGTTTCTTCCTGTTCTTCTTCACAGAATTGTGGATGACGACTTTTCAGGATCAGGAGAAGAGCCTTTTACAAGACCAACAGTAAGGAGAGATTTTTTTTAATCCTTAGACTTTGTATCCTTACTCCTGCATGTTGTACTGAATTGGTATTGCGTATGACAATCATGTCCTGTTTGTTTGCTCCCATTTGGGTTGTTTAAGGCTTCTCTTGTATCTCTGCCCTGTTCCCCTTGGGTTTAGACATTATGAACTCAGGTGAAGTTCTGGCAAGTTTAAAAATTGCTGCTGTTCATTCCAGTGGCCATCCTTATATGTGTTTAAATAATATGCATGCTTTTCACCACCAATCCCCTTTGCCATCTATACAGGCCACATCAAAAAGTGCTATTTCTTTTTAAACAATTAGGAATCTGAAAGGGAAATGCATAGCTTCCAAAATGTTTAAGCAGGATGTTAGACATTATACAGCAGTGAAATATCTGTTTTGAAAGCTTCCAGTGATCTTGTCATATAAAATAGTTTGTTTCGTCATCTATTTTAATTCTATTAGATGCCAACTCTGCATTCATTCTATAAATCAGGGCTTTGTAGTTAATCAGGTGGAGAGCTTGTCGGCATCTATGGTTCTGTTCAAATTTTTTGTTTTAAATCATATCCAGCTGCCTGTTAATATTTTATTTCTGTCGATCTATGTAGCTATATAGCTGGTAAAAACACATCGGCTGTTCCCCCCCGCTCAATTACTAGGCCTCCGTTCATCTGTTTTCAAGTGTCAACTTGATCAGATACTAAACAAAAACTCCTTTGTGCCCATTTCCATCCCTCTCACAGCCGACTACGACTACAAGAGTGACCACCTCTCCAACAACACGGATGTAAGTGATGTCGCTTGCCTTCTCCAAGTGTGTAGCTCAGTACTGATAAACTGCTCATCCATTTGTTGCGTTGTACTCCGGCAAGAGGACTAACAATTAAGTGGGAGATCCCCCGCATTCACACTGTTCTTATGTCACGAAGTCAATGCAAGTAACTTTTTGACATGTTGCTTGATTTCACTGTTTCACC
This sequence comes from Atractosteus spatula, assembly GCF_055471065.1. Lineage (NCBI taxonomy): Eukaryota > Metazoa > Chordata > Actinopteri > Semionotiformes > Lepisosteidae > Atractosteus > Atractosteus spatula. The sequence continues at coordinate 16,004,737 of NC_142711.1, read as the reverse complement.
CTGTTCCTCTTTATAGAACTATAAATGATGACTCTTCGGGTTCAGGAGAAGAAGAGCCTTTTATTTCAAGCACTACAAGACCAACAGTAAGGAGAGAGTTTCAGTCCTTACACTTTGTACCCTTACTCCTGTACAGTATGTCGTACTGAACTGTTACTGTGAACGACACTCACGTTCAGTTTGTTGGATCCCATCCGTGATGTTTAATTCTTCTCCTGTGTCTGCCCCTTTCCCCTTGGGTTTGGACATCATAAATTCCTCCTTGAAAAAACTCAGGTGATGTTTTCTCAAGTTTGAAAACTACTGCTGTCATTCCAGAGGCCAACACATTCTGATGTGGGTTTGAATAATATGAGTCCTTCTCACCACTAATCCGCTTTGCCTTCTCTAAAAGCGATATCAAAAAGTGGTGCTTTTGAAAAAAACTGGGATCTAAAAAAAATGCATAGTCTCCAATTTATTTTAATTAGGACATTAGACATTATACAGCAGTGCAGTATCTTCCTTTTAAAGCTCCCGGTGATCTTATATTGTAAGCTTTGTTGTTTGATATATCTACAGTATTTTTAGTATTACAATATTATTCTTTTAGGTGCCAACTCTGCATTCACTTCTATTAATCAGGGTTTTGTAGTTATTCAGGTGGAGAGTTTCTCTTGCATCTGTGGTTCTGTTCATGATTGTTTTAAATCATATACTGCTGCAAATGAACATGTTATTTTTGTCAACAGCTGAGAAGATCATGTCTGGTGTTCCCCAGAACTCAATTCTTAGCCCTCTTTTTATCTGTTTTCATGTGTCAGCTTGATCAGACACTAAACAAACACATCACTGTCTCTCTGTCTCCTTTGTGCCCATTTCCATCCCTCTCACAGCCGACTATGACTACAAGAGTGACCACCACTTCAACAACACGCACGTAAGTTCACCACACACTTGCTCTTCCACAATAATAACAAGCTGCTGAAATATTTGTGTTGTACACTGATGGAGAAATAGTAAAAGCAATAGATATAACTCAATTTTAAAATCTTCTCAAACCACATGGAAGAATCTTTTTTCTAGGTTTATTGATCGCACTCTTGCTCTCTGTCTCTCTTCACAGAACTAAGCGTGACAATGTTACAGATTCAGGGATAGAAGAGCCCTACATCCCAGTTACTACAAGGTCCACAACTAAAGTAAGGAGGGGTTTTGCAACTATATACTTTGTTTCTATACCAGTGTATATCATGCAGAACTGGAATCAAATATCAGTGGTACACACACGTTGGTTTGCTAAATATTGTTTCTGTTGGTTAATATTTCTGCTCTGGCTCTTCCCTGACTCCAAGAAAACTGAGCGTAATGAATTACTCTTTGATGTCAAAAGTATGTGCAATGTTGAGTCCTACTTCAATCTTTCTAGTGCACAACAAATCCTGGCTGGAAACTATAAAAGGAGTTCTGTTCAGCCCCAACCTGATAACAGGAAAAATACACTTGTGAAAGTAGATAATCATCTCGTGTAAGCTGAATCAGATGAAGTATCTTTATTAATTCTCTGAAGATTCTCTGTAAATCAGGGCACTCCAGTTACTCAGGTAGAGAGGTTGTGATGCAGCAGTGTTGCTGTTAAAAAATGAGAGCACAAAAAAACAACAACACAAACCAAAAGGGTTCAACACAAACAAAAAACACGAACAAAAATGTGATCAAAACTGCTGTTCCCCCCTGCTCAATTCCTAGGCATCCGTTCATCTGTTTTCATTTGTCAACTTGATCAAGTACTAAACAAAAACTCATTTGTACCCATTTCCATCCCTCTCACAGCCGACTACGACTACAAGAGTGACCACCACTTCAACAGCACACATGTAAGTGATGTCACTAGCTCTTATACAAGTGTATAGTTTCATTCTGATAATAAACTGCTCAGACATAGCTGTGTGCTGTACACTGATGGAGGAGTAACAACTACAAATATAACGTCCCTCAATTTCAAAGGTTCTCAATTCAAAAACCAAATGTAAGAAACATTTTGCCAGGTTGACTGATCCCACTCCTGTTCTCTGTCTCTCTTCACAGAACTAAGCGTGACAATGTTACAGATTCAGGGATAGAAGAGCCCTACATCCCAGTTACTACAAGGTCCACAGCTAAAGTAAGGAGCGGTTCTGAAACTACATACTTTGGGTCCTTACCACTGTACAGAATATCAAACTGAACGGGTATTACAGGTCACTGGGAGACCCACATTCTCCTTCTTGAATACTTCTTCTTTTTAATTTTTCTGCTGTGTCTGTGTCCCGATCACTTCGCACTGAGTATAATGAATTAGTCCTTTGGCTCACAATGACGATGTGCAGTGTTGAGTCGTACTACTTTCTATACAGTTCGCAACAAATCCTGGCTGTAATACTATAGAAGGAGTTCAGTTCAGCCCCAGTCTGCATTTCCTTGTCTTATGCAGACATTAGGCAATGATGTTGTATTCTGAAGATATCACAAATTGCGGATGCAGTGAACAAACACTTTTCAAACCTTTAAGAGATTTCTCAAATATTCAATATTATTCAGTCCGCCCCTCTTAAAGCAGCTATTGATCTTCTCGTGTAAACAGATTCAGGTGCAGGATCTTCATTAACTCTTTCATGTCCCAATGCAGCCTTCTGTTCTGTAAATGAGGGCATTCCAGTTACGTGGACAGAGAGGTTGTTCTACAGCTGTGTTACTGTTATTGTTTTAATGTTACCTCTCTGAGCATCAAAGTATTATTTCTGTTGATATATGTGCATATGCAGATGGAAAAATGTATGTCTGGTGTTCCACAGGGATCCATACTGGGTCCCTTATATTTCAGTCATTATCACTCCCCTTGCTCAAGATATATAATTACATGGGTCATTTTGAATTTTAAAATGTATGTCTGACATTGGTTAAATATTACAAAATAGGGATTGGTTCTACTTTAAATTAGAAGAAATCAGAATATATACATACTTGACGTAGAGGGCTTTCCTTCAAATACTCTCTTACATTTATGCTAAACAAAATAATATGAAGACAGTGGAATATTCTCTGTTGATTCCTGGATTCATCGAATAAAGGCAAAGGTACACACCTATCCTATTTACACTGTATAGCACTTTTACATTAGGTGCTGTTAGCAATGATATGATTTCAAGACACGTTAGTAAGGAAAACATGCACCAAAGTGACTTATTACTAATTATTGACTATCTGTATCCTGAGAGTAAAATGTTTACAATTGTTCCTTGTTTACACTTGTGCTCTGTCCTCAACATTGTCTCTCTGTCTCCTTTGTGCCCATTTCCATCCCTCTCGCAGCCGACTACGACTACAAGAGTGACCACCACTTCGACAACACACACGTAAGTGATGTCACTAGCTCATATACAAGTTTATAGTTTCATTCTGATAATAAACTGCTCAGATATAGCTGTATGCTGTACACTGATGGAGGAGTAACAACTACAAATATAACGTCCCTCAATTTCAAAGGTTCTCAATTCAAAAACCAAATGTAAGAAACATTTTGCCAGGTTGACTGATCCCACTCTTGTTCTCTGTCTCTCTTCACAGAACTAAGCGTGACGATGTTACAGATTCAGGAATAGAAGAGCCCTACATCCCAGTTACTACAAGGTCCACAGCTAAAGTAAGGAGCGGTTCTGAAACTACATACTTTGGGTCCTTACCACTGTACAGAATATCAAACTGAATGGGTATTACAGGTCACTGGGAGACCCACATTCTCCTTCTTGAATACTTCTTCTTTTTAATTTTTCTGCTGTGTCTGTGTCCCGATCACTTCGCACTGAGTATAATAAATTAGTCCATTGGCTCAAAATGACGATGTGCAGTGTTGAGTCGTACTGCTTCCTATACAGTTCGCAACAAATCCAGGCTGTAATACTATAGAAGGAGTTCAGTTCAGCCCCAGTCTGCATTTCCTTGTCTTATGCAGACATTAGGCAATGATGTTGTATTCTGAAGATATCACAAATTGCGGATGCAGTGAACAAACACTTTTCAAACCTTTAAGAGATTTCTCAAATATTCAACATTATTCAGTCCGCCCCTCTTAAAGCAGCTATTGATCTTCTCGTGTAAACAGATTCAGGTGCAGGATCTTCATTAACTCTTTCATGTCCCAATGTAGCCTTTTGTTCTGTAAATGAGGGCATTCCAGTTACGTGGACAGAGAGGTTGTTCTACAGCTGTGTTACTGTTACTGTTTTAATGTTACCTCTCTGAGTATCAAAGTATTATTTCTGTTGATATATGTGCATATGCAGATGGAAAAATGTATGTCTGGTGTTCCACAGGGATCCATACTGGGTCCCTTATATTTCAGTCATTATCGCTCCCCTTGCTCAAGAAATATAATTACATGGGTCATTTTGAATTTTAAAATGTATGTCTGACATTGGTTAAATATTACAAAATGGGGATTGGTTCTACTTTAAATTAGAAGAAATCAGAATATATACATACTTAACGTAGAGGGCTGTCCTTCAAATACTCTCTTACATTTATGCTAAACAAAATAATATGAAGACAGTGGAATATTCTCTGTTGATTCCTGGATTCATCGAATAAAGGCAAAGGTACACACCTATCCTATTTACACTGTATAGCACTTTTACATTAGGTGCTGTAAGCAATGATATGATTTCAAGACACGTTAGTAAGGAAAACATGCACCAAAGTGACTTATTACTAATTATTGACTATCTGTACGCTGAGTGTAAAATGTTTAGAACTCTTCTTCAACATTCTTCAACATTGTCTCTCTGTCTCCTTTGTGCCCATTTCCATCCCTCTCGCAGCCGACTACGACTACAAGAGTGACCACCACTTCAACAACACACACGTAAGTGGTGTCATTAGCTCTTATACAAGTGTATAGTTTCATTCTGATAATAAACTGCTCAGATATAGCTGTGTGCTGTACACTGATGGAGGAGTAACAACTACAAATATAACGTCCCTCAATTTCAAAGGTTCTCAATTCAAAAACCAAATGTAAGAAACATTTTGCCAGGTTGACTGATCCCACTCCTGTTCTCTGTCTCTCTTCACAGAACTAAGCGTGACAATGTTACAGATTCAGGGATAGAAGAGCCCTACATCCCAGTTACTACAAGGTCCACAGCTAAAGTAAGGAGCGGTTCTGAAACTACATACTTTGGGTCCTTACCACTGTACAGAATATCAAACTGAACGGGTATTACAGGTCACTGGGAGACCCACATTCTCCTTCTTGAATACTTCTTCTTTTTAATTTTTCTGCTGTGTCTGTGTCCCGATCACTTCGCACTGAGTATAATGAATTAGTCCTTTGGCTCACAATGACGATGTGCAGTGTTGAGTCGTACTACTTTCTATACAGTTCGCAACAAATCCTGGCTGTAATACTATAGAAGGAGTTCAGTTCAGCCCCAGTCTGCATTTCCTTGTCTTATGCAGACATTAGGCAATGATGTTGTATTCTGAAGATATCACAAATTGCGGATGCAGTGAACAAACACTTTTCAAACCTTTAAGAGATTTCTCAAATATTCAATATTATTCAGTCCGCCCCTCTTAAAGCAGCTATTGATCTTCTCGTGTAAACAGATTCAGGTGCAGGATCTTCATTAACTCTTTCATGTCCCAATGCAGCCTTCTGTTCTGTAAATGAGGGCATTCCAGTTACGTGGACAGAGAGGTTGTTCTACAGCTGTGTTACTGTTATTGTTTTAATGTTACCTCTCTGAGCATCAAAGTATTATTTCTGTTGATATATGTGCATATGCAGATGGAAAAATGTATGTCTGGTGTTCCACAGGGATCCATACTGGGTCCCTAATATTTCAGTCATTATCACTCCCCTTGCTCAAGATATATATTTACATGGGTCATTTTGAATTTTAAAATGTATGTCTGACATTGGTTAAATATTACAAAATGGGGATTGGTTCTACTTTAAATTAGAAGAAATCAGAATATATACATACTTAACGTAGAGGGCTGTCCTTCAAATACTCTCTTACATTTATGCTAAACAAAATAATATGAAGACAGTGGAATATTCTCTGTTGATTCCTGGATTCATCGAATAAAGGCAAAGGTACACACCTATCCTATTTACACTGTATAGCACTTTTACATTAGGTGCTGTTAGCAATGATATGATTTCAAGACACGTTAGTAAGGAAAACATGCACCAAAGTGACTTATTACTAATTATTGACTATCTGTATCCTGAGAGTAAAATGTTTACAATTGTTCCTTGTTTACACTTGTGCTCTGTCCTCAACATTGTCTCTCTGTCTCCTTTGTGCCCATTTCCATCCCTCTCGCAGCCGACTACGACTACAAGAGTGACCACCACTTCGACAACACACACGTAAGTGATGTCACTAGCTCATATACAAGTTTATAGTTTCATTCTGATAATAAACTGCTCAGATATAGCTGTATGCTGTACACTGATGGAGGAGTAACAACTACAAATATAACGTCCCTCAATTTCAAAGGTTCTCAATTCAAAAACCAAATGTAAGAAACATTTTGCCAGGTTGACTGATCCCACTCTTGTTCTCTGTCTCTCATCACAGAACTAAGCGTGACGATGTTACAGATTCAGGAATAGAAGAGCCCTACATCCCAGTTACTACAAGGTCCACAGCTAAAGTAAGGAGCGGTTCTGAAACTACATACTTTGGGTCCTTACCACTGTACAGAATATCAAACTGAACGGGTATTACAGGTCACTGGGAGACCCACATTCTCCTTCTTGAATACTTCTTCTTTTTAATTTCTCTGCTGTGTCTGTGTCCCGATCACTTGGCACTGAGTATAATAAATTAGTCCATTGGCTCAAAATGACGATGTGCAGTGTTGAGTTGTACTGCTTCCTATACAGTTCGCAACAAATCCAGGCTGTAATACTATAGAAGGAGTTCAGTTCAGCCCCAGTCTGCATTTCCTTGTCTTATGCAGACATTAGGCAATGATGTTGTATTCTGAAGATATCACAAATTGCGGATGCAGTGAACAAACACTTTTCAAACCTTTAAGAGATTTCTCAAATATTCAATATAATTCAGTCCGCCCCTCTTAAAGCAGCTATTGATCTTCTCGTGTAAACAGATTCAGGTGCAGGATCTTCATTAACTCTTTCATGTCCCAATGCAGCCTTCTCTTCTATAAATGAGGGCATTCCAGTTACGTGGACAGAGAGGTTGTTCTACAGCTGTGTTACTGTTATTGTTTTATTGTTACCTCTCTGAGCATCAAAGTATTATTTCTGTTGATATATGTGCATATGCAGATGGAAAAATGTATGTCTGGTGTTCCACAGGGATCCATACTGGGTCCCTTATATTTCAGTCATTATCGATCCCCTTGCTCAAGAAATATAATTACATGGGTAATTTTGAATTTTAAAATGTATGTCTGACATTGGTTAAATATTACAAAATGGGGACTGGTTCTACTTTAAATTAGAAGAAATCAGAATATATACGTACTTAACGTAGAGGGCTGTCCTTCAAATACTCTCTTACATTTATGCTAAACAAAATAATATGAAGAGAGTGGAATATTCTCTGTTGATTCCTGGATTCATCGAATAAAGGCAAAGGTAAACACCTATCCTATTTACACTGTATAGCACTTTTACATTAGGTGCTGTAAGCAATGATATGATTTCAAGACAAGTTAGTAAGGAAAACATGCACCAAAGTGACTTATTACTAATTATTGACTATCTGTACGCTGAGTGTAAAATGTTTAGAACTCTTCTTCAACATTCTTCAACATTGTCTCTCTGTCTCCTTTGTGCCCATTTCCATCCCTCTCGCAGCCGACTACGACTACAAGAGTGACCACCACTTCAACAACACACACGTAAGTGGTGTCATTAGCTCTTATACAAGTGTATAGTTTCATTCTGATAATAAACTGCTCAGATATAGCTGTGTGCTGTACACTGATGGAGGAGTAACAACTACAAATATAACGTCCCTCAATTTCAAAGGTTCTCAATTCAAAAACCAAATGTAAGAAACATTTTGCCAGGTTGACTGATCCCACTCCTGTTCTCTGTCTCTCTTCACAGAACTAAGCGTGACAATGTTACAGATTCAGGGATAGAAGAGCCCTACATCCCAGTTACTACAAGGTCCACAGCTAAAGTAAGGAGCGGTTCTGAAACTACATACTTTGGGTCCTTACCACTGTACAGAATATCAAACTGAACGGGTATTACAGGTCACTGGGAGACCCACATTCTCCTTCTTGAATACTTCTTCTTTTTAATTTTTCTGCTGTGTCTGTGTCCCGATCACTTCGCACTGAGTATAATGAATTAGTCCTTTGGCTCACAATGACGATGTGCAGTGTTGAGTCGTACTACTTTCTATACAGTTCGCAACAAATCCTGGCTGTAATACTATAGAAGGAGTTCAGTTCAGCCCCAGTCTGCATTTCCTTGTCTTATGCAGACATTAGGCAATGATGTTGTATTCTGAAGATATCACAAATTGCGGATGCAGTGAACAAACACTTTTCAAACCTTTAAGAGATTTCTCAAATATTCAATATTATTCAGTCCGCCCCTCTTAAAGCAGCTATTGATCTTCTCGTGTAAACAGATTCAGGTGCAGGATCTTCATTAACTCTTTCATGTCCCAATGCAGCCTTCTGTTCTGTAAATGAGGGCATTCCAGTTACGTGGACAGAGAGGTTGTTCTACAGCTGTGTTACTGTTATTGTTTTAATGTTACCTCTCTGAGCATCAAAGTATTATTTCTGTTGATATATGTGCATATGCAGATGGAAAAATGTATGTCTGGTGTTCCACAGGGATCCATACTGGGTCCCTTATATTTCAGTCATTATCACTCCCCTTGCTCAAGATATATAATTACATGGGTCATTTTGAATTTTAAAATGTATGTCTGACATTGGTTAAATATTACAAAATGGGGATTGGTTATACTTTAAATTAGAAGAAATCAGAATATATACATACTTAACGTAGAGGGCTGTCCTTCAAATACTCTCTTACATTTATGCTAAACAAAATAATATGAAGACAGTGGAATATTCTCTGTTGATTCCTGGATTCATCGAATAAAGGCAAAGGTACACACCTATCCTATTTACACTGTATAGCACTTTTACATTAGGTGCTGTAAGCAATGATATGTTTTCAAGACAAGTTAGTAAGGAAAACATGCACCAAAGTGACTTATTACTAATTATTGACTATCTGTACGCTGAGTGTAAAATGTTTAGAACTCTTCTTCAACATTCTTCAACATTGTCTCTCTGTCTCCTTTGTGCCCATTTCCATCCCTCTCGCAGCCGACTACGACTACAAGAGTGACCACCACTTCAACAACACACACGTAAGTGGTGTCATTAGCTCTTATACAAGTGTATAGTTTCATTCTGATAATAAACTGCTCAGATATAGCTGTGTGCTGTACACTGATGGAGGAGTAACAACTACAAATATAACGTCCCTCAATTTCAAAGGTTCTCAATTCAAAAACCAAATGTAAGAAACATTTTGCCAGGTTGACTGATCCCACTCCTGTTCTCTGTCTCTCTTCACAGAACTAAGCGTGACAATGTTACAGATTCAGGGATAGAAGAGCCCTACATCCCAGTTACTACAAGGTCCACAGCTAAAGTAAGGAGCGGTTCTGAAACTACATACTTTGGGTCCTTATCACTGTACAGAATATCAAACTGAACGGGTATTACAGGTCACTGGGAGACCCACATTCTCCTTCTTGAATACTTCTTCTTTTTAATTTTTCTGCTGTGTCTGTGTCCCGATCACTTCGCACTGAGTATAATGAATTAGTCCTTTGGCTCACAATGACGATGTGCAGTGTTGAGTCGTACTACTTTCTATACAGTTCGCAACAAATCCTGGCTGTAATACTATAGAAGGAGTTCAGTTCAGCCCCAGTCTGCATTTCCTTGTCTTATGCAGACATTAGGCAATGATGTTGTATTCTGAAGATATCACAAATTGCGGATGCAGTGAACAAACACTTTTCAAACCTTTAAGAGATTTCTCAAATATTCAATATTATTCAGTCCGCCCCTCTTAAAGCAGCTATTGATCTTCTCGTGTAAACAGATTCAGGTGCAGGATCTTCATTAACTCTTTCATGTCCCAATGCAGCCTTCTGTTCTGTAAATGAGGGCATTCCAGTTACGTGGACAGAGAGGTTGTTCTACAGCTGTGTTACTGTTATTGTTTTAATGTTACCTCTCTGAGCATCAAAGTATTATTTCTGTTGATATATGTGCATATGCAGATGGAAAAATGTATGTCTGGTGTTCCACAGGGATCCATACTGGGTCCCTTATATTTCAGTCATTATCACTCCCCTTGCTCAAGATATATAATTACATGGGTCATTTTGAATTTTAAAATGTATGTCTGACATTGGTTAAATATTACAAAATGGGGATTGGTTCTACTTTAAATTAGAAGAAATCAGAATATATACATACTTAACGTAGAGGGCTGTCCTTCAAATACTCTCTTACATTTATGCTAAACAAAATAATATGAAGACAGTGGAATATTCTCTGTTGATTCCTGGATTCATCGAATAAAGGCAAAGGTACACACCTATCCTATTTACACTGTATAGCACTTTTACATTAGGTGCTGTAAGCAATGATATGATTTCAAGACAAGTTAGTAAGGAAAACATGCACCAAAGTGACTTATTACTAATTATTGACTATCTGTACGCTGAGTGTAAAATGTTTAGAACTCTTCTTCAACATTGTCCTCAACATTGTCTCACTGTCTCCTTTGTGCCCATTTCCATCCCTCTCGCAGCCGACTACGACTACAAGAGTGACCACCACTTCAACAACACGCACGTAAGTGGTGTCATTAGCTCATATACAAGTGTATAGTTTCATTCTGATAATAAACTGCTCAGATATAGCTGTATGCTGTACACTGATGGAGGAGCAACAACTACAAATATAGCGTCCCTCAATTTCAAAGGTTCTCAATTCAAAAACCAAATGTAAGAAACATTTTGTCAGGTTGACTGATCCCACTCTTGTTCTCTGTCTCTCTTCACAGAACTAAGCGTGACAATGTTACAGATTCAGGGATAGAAGAGCCCTACATCCCAGTTACTACAAGGTCCACAGCTAAAGTAAGGAGTGGTTCTGAAACTACATACTTTGGGTCCTTACCAGTGTATAGAATATCATACTGAACAGGTATTACAGATCACTGGGAGATCCACATTCTCCTTGAATACTTCTTCTTTTTAATTTCTCTGCTGTGTCTGTGTCCCGATCACTTCGCACTGAGTATAATGAATTAGTCCTTTGGCTCAAAATGACGATGTGCAGTGTTGAGTCGTACTACTTTCTATACAGTTCGCAACAAATCCTGGCTGTAATACTATAGAAGGAGTTCAGTTCAGCCCCAGTCTGCATTTCCTCGTCTTATGCAGACATTAGGCAATGATGTTGTATTCTGAAGATATCACAAATTGCGGATGCAGTGAATAAACACTTTTCAAACCTTTAAGAGATTTCTCAAATATTCAACAGTATTCAGTCCGCCCCTCTTAAAGCAGCTATTGATCTTCTCGTGTAAACAGATTCAGGTGCAGGATCTTCATTAACTCTTTCATGTCCCAATGTAGCCTTTTGTTCTGTAAATGAGGGCATTCCAGCTACGTGGATAGAGAGGTTGTTCTACAGCTGTGTTACTGTTATTGTTTTAATGTTACCTCTCTGAGCATCAAAGTATTATTTCTGTTGATATATGTGCATATGCAGACGGAAAAATGTATTTCTGGTGTTCCACAGGGAACCATACTGGGTCCCTTATATGTCAGTCATTATCGCTCCTCTTGCTCAAGAAATATATTTACATGGGTCATTTTGAATTTTAAAATGTATGTCTGACATTGGTTAAATATTACAAAATGGGGATTGGTTCTACTTTAAATTAGAAGAAATCAGAATATATACGTACTTAACGTAGAGGGCTGTCCTTCAAATACTCTCTTACATTTATGCTAAACAAAATAATATGAAGAGAGTGGAATATTCTCTATTGATTCCTGGATTCATCGAATAAAGGCAAAGGTACACACCTATCCTATATAGCACTTTTACATTAGGTGCTCTAAGAAATGATATAATTTCAAGACATGTCAGTAAGGAAAACATGCACCAAAGTGATTTATTACTAATTATTGACTATCTGTATCCTGAGAGTAAGATGTTTAGAATTCTTCTTTGTTTACACTTGTGCTCTGTCCTCAACATTGCCTCTCTGTCTCCTTTGTGCCCATTTCCATCCCTCTCACAGCCGACTACGACTACAAGAGTGACCACCACTTCAACAACACACACGTAAGTGATGTCACTAGCTCATATACAAGTGTATAGTTCCATTCTGATAATAAACTGCTCTGATATAGCTGTATGCTGTACACTGATGGAGGAGTAACAACTACAAATATAACATCTCTCAATTTCAAAGGTTCTCAATTCAAAAACCAGATGTAAGAAACATTTTGCCAGGTTGACTGATCCCACTCTTGTTCTCTGTCTCTCTTCACAGAACTAAGCGTGACAATGTTACAGATTCAGGGATAGAAGAGCCCTACATCCCAGTTACTACAAGGTCCACAGCTAAAGTAAGGAGTGGTTCTGAAACTACATACTTTGGGTCCTTACCACTGTACAGAATATCAAACTGAACGGGTATTACAGGTCACTGGGAGATCCACATTCTCCTTCTTGAATACACGTTCTTTTTAATTTATTTTATTTTCTCTGCTGTGTCATTTTAAATGTTAAAATCCAACGTGTGCCTAGTTGCTACAAGGTCCACAGTTAAAGTAAGGAGTGGACCATATAGATTGTGTCCTTAGCAGTGGACAGTGAATTCAAGTGGTATCATATATTACTGAGACACCCACATTGTGATTTTTGAATACTGTTTCCATTGTTAATTACTAGTTCAATAGTAAAAAATATGGGGCGCGGTTCCACTTTAAACTATATTCAGTCAGAATATATACATACTGTACTAAACCTACAGTACATGCTTGTTCTTAAAACACTCTTTTGAATTTGTGATAAAAAAGAACAAAATGAAGACAGTGTACTATTCTCCGTTGAATGTCCCAGCTCTGTCCTCATCTCTCTCTCTTTTGTGCCCATTTCCATGCCTCTCACAGCCAACTACGACTACAAGAGTGACCACCTCTCCAACAACACGGATGTAAGTTATGTCACTTGCTCTTTTTCAAGTGTGTAATTCTATGCTGATAAACTGCTCATCATCTGTTTGTGTTATATTCGGGTAAGTGGACTAACAAACACCTCTAGGAAGTACCTCGCAATTACAGTCTTCCTATTTGTCAAACCAAAAAGCAAGTTATTTTTTTCCAGGTTGCTTGATTCTACTGCTTCTCCTCTTCACAGAATTGAGGACAATCGCTCTTCAGGTTCAGGAGAAGAAGAACCTTTTACTTCCACCACTACAAGGCCAACAGTAAGGAGAGAGTTTCAATCCTTACACTTTGTTTCCTACCTCCTTCATGTTGTACTGAACCAGTATTGCGTGTGAGACTCATGTTCCGTTTGTTTGATCCCATTCGTTTTGTTAACACCGTTAATGCAAGGAGTGTTTTTTTAATTCCATACAGTTGTCTTCTAAAATTGTTTTTGAATTTCCCATGAAGGAGTCAGAAGTGTAATGACAACGATCTGCAACAAGCGCCTCAATGACTTATATAAAGCTCCTGTGTGATGATGGCACCAGGCGATGGACTCGAATGTAGGATTCTCACATGGGTTTGAACTGTACACAAGGGTATCAGAGATAGAACGATTGTGTGAGCCAAATTCCCGTATTTTATTTTTAATAGAGCTGGGCATAATGCCTGCCTCTGACGTATGTCTATGTTTGGAACGTTTGATGTGTAAACATCTCCTGAGCCACAGACAGGAATCATCCAAGGTGCAAAGTGAGAAAATGAGGAGCTTTACAATGTGTCAGAGTTTCTCCTCTGATCACTCTTTGAGAACTACAGTATTGTACATCAAAACGACCGTGTCCTCAAGTCCTCATTTCATGTCCATTCTCATTTCTCTTCCTATCACAGGAGACTATGACTACAGTGGTGTCCCCTCCTCCTGAAACACTGAAGTACGTTCTCTCCATATTTAGTAGCAACTGCACAGTCTTGATTATTTGTGACAGCAAGTGAATGAGAGAAACCCTCAGGTCTCCAAAAATGATCAATATTCTAAAAATAACAACATATTGTACTACAGGCTATGAAATCATCACTTACATTTTAGTTAACTGATTGTGCTCTCCGTCTTACTCCTCAGAACTCTGCATGTCTTTCTACCGACGACTGCTGAATCACTGATCTTCCAAAACGTGACTGCTGTCCATGTAACTATGACCCTAAGAGGTAGGTTTCACCTTCCCGACAGTGTGACTATCTGATTATTACTAACACCAAGTAGACAGCAAGCATAGAAGGAAGGCTAATTTAACACACTCTAATATTACATCTCACTATAAGGATAGTGCTCTTCCCTGAAATATTCACTGACCTTCTAAATATGAAATATATATTTTGTCTTAATGTTCAATTTTCACGAATATAGGACTGAAACTGGAGACAACCAAAGGAACTTCTACAACCACAATTCCGGTTAACACTACAACCACAGCTGCCCCCAATCCAACCACTTCTGAGGCCCCCTCTACAACCACGCCTCAGGCCCCCTCCACAACCACGCCTCAGGCCCCCTCCACAACCACGCCTCAGGCTCTCTCCACAACCACGCCGGACGTCCCCTCCACAACCACGCCGGACGTCCCCTCCACAACCACGCCTGAGGCCCCCTCTACAACCACGCCTGAAGCTCCCTCCACAACCACGCCTCAGGCCCCCTCCACAACCACCCCTGAGGCTCCCTCCACAACCACGCCTGAGGCCCCCTCCACAACCACGCCGGACGTCCCCTCCACAATCACGCCTGAGGCCCCCTCCACAACCACGCCTCAGGCCCCGTCCACAACCACGCCTGAGGTCCCCTCTACAGCCACGCCTGAGGCCCCCTCTACAACCACGCCTGAGGCCCCCTCCAAAACCACAGCTGAGGCCCCCTCTACAACCACGCCTCAGGCCCCCTCCACAACCACGCCTCAGGCCCCCTCCACAACCACGCCTCAGGCCCCCTCCACAACCACGCCTGAGGCTCTCTCCACAACCACGCCGGACGTCCCCTCCACAACCACGCCTGAGGTCCCCTCCACAACCACGCCTCAGGCCCCCTCCACAACCACGCCTCAGGCCCCCTCCAAAATCACGCCTCAGGCCCCCTCTACAACCACGCCTGAAGCTCCCTCCACAACCACGCCTCAGGCCCCCTCCACAACCACCCCTGAGGCTCCCTCCACAACCACCCCTGAGGCCCCCTCCACAACCACGCCTCAGGCCCCCTCTACAGCTACGCCTCAGGCCCCCTCTACAGCCACGCCTGAGGCCCCCTCTACAGCCACGCCTGAGGCCCCCTCCACAACCACAGCTGAGGCCCCCTCTACAACCACGCCTGAGGCCCCCTCTACAACCACGCCTCAGGCCCCCTCTACAACCACACCTGAGGCTCCCTCTATAACCACGCCTCAGGCCCCCTCCACAACCACGCCTGAGGCTCTCTCCACAACCACACCGGACGTCCCCTCCACAACCACGCCTGAGGCTCTCTCCACAACCACGCCTCAGGCCCTCTCCACAACCACGCTGGACGTCCCCTCCACAACCACGCCTCAGGCCCCCTCCACAGCCACGCCCGAGGCCCCCTCTACAACCACGCCCGAGGCCCCCTCGACAACTACGCCCGAGGCTCCCTCCACAACCACGCCTCAGGCCCCCTCCACAACCGCGCCTCAGGCCCCCTCTACAACCGCGCCTCAGGCCCCCTCCACAACCACGCCTGAGGCTCTCTCCACAACCACGCCTGAGGCTCCCTCCACAACCACGCCTCAGGCCCCCTCCACAGCCACGCCTCAGGCCCCCTCCACAACCACGCCTCAGGCCCCCTCCACAACCACGCCGGACGTCCCCTCCACAACCACGCCTCAGGCTCCCTCCACAACCACGCCTCAGGCCCCCTCCACAACCACGCCGGACGTCCCCTCCACAACCACGCCTCAGGCCCCCTCCACAGCCACGCCCGAGGCCCCCTCGACAACCACGCCCGAGGCCCCCTCCACAACCACGCCTCAGACCCCCTCCACAACCACGCCTCAGGCCCCCTCCACAACCACGCCTGAGGTCCCCTCGACAACCACGCCTCAGGCCCCCTCCACAACCACGCCTCAGGCCCCCTCCACAACCACCCCTGAGGCTCCCTCCACAACCACGCCTGAAGCCCCCTCCACAGCCACGCCTCAGGCCCCCTCCACAGCCACGCCTCAGGCCCCCTCCACAGCCACGCCTGAGGCCCCCTCTACAACCACGCCTGAGGCCCCGTCTACAACCACGCCTGAGGCCCCCTCCACAACCACGCCTGAGGCTCTCTCCACAACCACCCCTGAGGCTCCCTCCACAACCACGCCTGAGACTCCCTCCACAACCACGCCTCAGGCCCCCTCCACAGCCACGCCTCAGGCCCCCTCCACAGCCACGCCCGAGGCCCCCTCCACAACCACGCCCGAGGCCCCCTCTACAACCACGCCTCAGGCCCCCTCCACAACCACGCCTGAGGCTCTCTCCACAACCACGCCTCAGGCCCCCTCCACAGCCACGCCTCAGGCCCCCTCCACAGCCACGCCTCAGGCCCCCTCCACAACCACGCCTCAGGCTCCCTCCACAACCACGCCTCAGGCCCCCTCCACAACCACACCTCAGGCCCCCTCCACAACCACGCCGGACGTCCCCTCCACAACCACGCCTCAGGCTCCCTCCACAACCGCGCCTCAGGCCCCCTCTACAACCGCGCCTCAGGCCCCCTCCACAACCACGCCTGAGGCTCTCTCCACAACCACGCCTGAGGCTCCCTCCACAACCACGCCTCAGGCCCCCTCCACAGCCACGCCTCAGGCCCCCTCCACAACCACGCCTCAGGCCCCCTCCACAACCACGCCGGACGTCCCCTCCACAACCACGCCTCAGGCTCCCTCCACAACCACGCCTCAGGCCCCCTCCACAACCACGCCGGACGTCCCCTCCACAACCACGCCTCAGGCCCCCTCCACAGCCACGCCCGAGGCCCCCTCGACAACCACGCCCGAGGCCCCCTCCACAACCACGCCTCAGACCCCCTCCACAACCACGCCTCAGGCCCCCTCCACAACCACGCCTGAGGTCCCCTCGACAACCACGCCTCAGGCCCCCTCCACAACCACGCCTCAGGCCCCCTCCACAACCACCCCTGAGGCTCCCTCCACAACCACGCCTGAAGCCCCCTCCACAGCCACGCCTCAGGCCCCCTCCACAGCCACGCCTCAGGCCCCCTCCACAGCCACGCCTGAGGCCCCCTCTACAACCACGCCTGAGGCCCCGTCTACAACCACGCCTGAGGCCCCCTCCACAACCACGCCTGAGGCTCTCTCCACAACCACCCCTGAGGCTCCCTCCACAACCACGCCTGAGACTCCCTCCACAACCACGCCTCAGGCCCCCTCCACAGCCACGCCTCAGGCCCCCTCCACAGCCACGCCCGAGGCCCCCTCCACAACCACGCCCGAGGCCCCCTCCACAACCACGCCCGAGGCCCCCTCTACAACCACGCCTCAGGCCCCCTCCACAACCACGCCTGAGGCTCTCTCCACAACCACGCCTCAGGCCCCCTCCACAGCCACGCCTCAGGCCCCCTCCACAGCCACGCCTCAGGCCCCCTCCACAACCACGCCTCAGGCTCCCTCCACAACCACGCCTCAGGCCCCCTCCACAACCACACCTCAGGCCCCCTCCACAACCACGCCGGACGTCCCCTCCACAACCACGCCTCAGGCTCCCTCCACAACCACGCCTCAGGCCCCCTCCACAACCACGCCTCAGGCCCCCTCCACAACCACGCCGGACGTCCCCTCCACAACCACGCCTCAGGCCCCCTCCACAGCCACGCCCGAGGCCCCCTCGACAACCACGCCCGAGGCCCCCTCCACAACCACGCCTCAGACCCCCTCCAAAACCACGCCTCAGGCCCCCTCGACAACCACGCCTGAGGTCCCCTCGACAACCACGCCTCAGGCCCCCTCCACAACCACGCCTCAGGCCCCCTCCACAACCACCCCTGAGGCTCCCTCCACAACCACGCCTGAAGCCCCCTCCACAGCCACGCCTGAGGCCCCCTCCACAGCCACGCCTGAGGCCCCCTCCACAGCCACGCCTCAGGCCCCCTCTACAACCACGCCTGAGGCCCCCTCCAAAACCACAGCTGAGGCCCCCTCTACAACCACGCCTCAGGCCCCCTCCACAACCACGCCTCAGGCCCCCTCCACAACCACGCCTGAGGCTCTCTCCACAACCACGCCTCAGGCCCTCTCCACAACCACCCCTGAGGCTCCCTCCACAACCACGCCTGAGACTCCCTCCACAACCACGCCTCAGGCCCCCTCCACAACCACGCCTCAGGCCCCCTCTACAACCACGCCTCAGGCCCCCTCCACAACCACGCCTGAGGTCCCCTCCACAACCACGCCTCAGGCCCCCTCCACAACCACGCCTCAGGCCCCCTCCACAGCCACGCCCGAGGCCCCCTCCACAACCACGCCCGAGGCCCCCTCGACAACCACGCCCGAGGCCCCCTCCACAACCACGCCTCAGACCCCCTCCACAACCACGCCTCAGGCCCCCTCCACAACCACGCCTGAGGCTCCCTCCACAACCACGCCTGAGGTCCCCTCCACAACCACGCCTCAGGCCCCCTCCACAACCACGCCTCAGGCCCCCTCCACAACCACCCCTGAGGCTCCCTCCACAACCACGCCTGAGGCTCCCTCAACAACCACGCCGGACGTCCCCTCCACAACCACTCCTGAGGTCCCCTCTACAACCACGCCTCAGGCCCCCTCTACAACCACGCCCGAGGTCCCCTTTACAACCACGCCAGAGGTCCCCTCCACAACCACGCCTCAGGCCCCCTCCACAACCACGCCTCAGGCCCCCTCCACAACCACGCCCGAGGTCCCCTCTACAACCACGCCTCAGGCCCCCTCTACAACCACGCCCGAGGTCCCCTTTACAACCACGCCCGAGGTCCCCTCTACAACCACGCCTCAGGCCCCCACCACAACCACGCCCGAGGCCCCCTCCACAACCACGCCCGAGGCCCCCTCGACAACCACGCCCGAGGCCCCCTCGACAACCACGCCCGAGGTCCCCTCGACAACCACGCCTCAGGCCCCCTCGACAACCCCGCCCGAGGTCCCCTCCACAACCACGCCCGAGGCCCCCTCCACAACCACGCCCGAGGCCCCCTCCACAACCACGCCCGAGGTCCCCTCGACAACCACGCCTCAGGCCCCCTCGACAACCACGCCTCAGGCCCCCTCGACAACCCCGCCTGAGGTCCCCTCTACAACCACGCCTGAGGTCCCCTCTACAACCACGCCTGAGGTCCCCTCGACAACCACGCCTGAAGCTCCCTCGACAACCACGCCTGAGGTCCCCTCTACAACCACGCCTGAGGCCCCCTCCAAAACCACAGCTGAGGCCCCCTCTACAACCACGCCTGAGGTCCCCTCTACAACCACGCCTGAGGCTCCCTCTACAACCACGCCTGAGGCTCCCTCTACAACCACGCCTGAGGTCCCCTCGACAACCACACCTGAGGTCCCCTCGACAACCATGCCTGAGGTCCCCTCGACAACCACGCCAGAGTCTCCCTCTACAACCACGCCTGAGGTCCCCTCTACAACCACACCTGAGGCTCCCTCTACAACCACACCTGAGGCTCCCTCTACAACCACACCTGAGGCCTCCTCTACGACTCCAACTACAACACCTACTACCACCAAAACTACGACTCCAACTACAACACCTACTACCACCAAAACTACCACTCCTACTACCACCAACACTACCACTCCTACTACAACACCTAATACCACCAAAACTATGACTCCTACTACAACAGCTACTACCACCAAAACTTCCACTCCAACTACAACACCTACTACCACCAAAACTACCACTCCTACTACAACACCTAATACCACCAAAACTACGACTCCTACTACAACACCTAATACCACCAAAACTACCACTCCTACTTCAACACCTACTACCACTCCTACTACAACAGCTACTACCACCAAAACTACCACTCCTACTACAACAGCTACTACCACCAAAACTACCACTCCAACTACATCACCTACTACCACCAAAATTTCCACTCCAACTACAACACCTACTACCACCAAAACTACCACTCCTACTACAACACCTACCACCACCAAAACTACCACTCCTACTACAACACCTACCACCACCAAAACTACCACTCCTACTACAACCAAAACAACAGGTAAGTCTGCTCAGGTAATGTAAGGCAAACTGATCTGCTTTGTAAAATCACAGAATGAATATCTCATTTGTCACTTCAACACTGACTGGATAAGTGCTTTAACATTAAAAGAACAAGTAAACATTGATATATACAGTATATACACGTCTAGCCAAACACTCAATTTTAAGAGGTATTACCAGCACTGTGATTAGATTTGGGTCATGCATTATGATTCTTAGTTTTCATTAAGTATGCAATATCTTATCTGATAAACTTTGTTATGTGTGATTGCCATATTCCCTATTACAAATGTATTTTTTTTAATTAACTGTTAAAGATTAATGCAATCTGATTTGGTCACTGACCTTAATAAATTTGCACACAAGAGTTTATATTTCCCATTGTCTTTTCTTCGAGCAGTGACATCCACAACAACAACACCTGCACCTGTAGTTTCAACAATATTTGAACTGGTGTTCAGCATGGCAATGAATTTCGTGCCTCAGCTGAGCGACCGCTCCTCTAAGGAATTTCAGGAATTGGCAGTGACTATTACAATACAGGTAGGTATCAATGGGTCCCTCTGCCAACAGTAACAGTCCAGCCGTATCAGGTATACAGCTGGGTGAAGGTTTATTTAATACTGCTCCACAGATTATCAGAAACCGACTAGTACAAGCATTCTAGACAGCAAGTAAGAAAGTCAAGTCAAAGTTAAGAAATAAATGCAAGAGTCTAAGTCTAAGCAACTCAAAAGTCTAGGATGAACAGCTGGATATTTCAGAAGTAGCATGGTTTGCAGTGTGTCTTTGGTTTGGGATTCCTCACCCTCTTGCTAACATTTTAGGTGAAATAATGATAATGCAAATAAACAGAATATCACAAAAATCAACCCATACTAAAACAAAGGTATATCAAATTTTCTTCACATTCTGTGAGATTTAATGTACACTGGGATTCTGGGAGTGGTTCTTCAGGAAGACAAAAGAGACAGAAACAGGAGGGTTTTGGTCACGATCTTTACCCAGAGATTCCTTCACAACTGTCATACTCAGATATGAGGTGATGGAAAGGAATTGCACAGGCGCAAATCTTCAGGGTAACACCATCCTTTGAGGACCATTAGAGGGCTGTTACACTCTGGAAATACTGATGTACATTTCTCACACAATTCCTGTGATGCTGCCAGGAGAAAAATCACAGATCTTGCAGTTTCAAACAAAGTAAATAAATAAACTTAAGAGTCTCACATTGATATCAAATTCAAATTTGCATTACATTGGTATCAAATTTGTTCTCTTAGTTGAGGGACAGCCGATGTGGAGTAATCCACAAAATTCAAACGTGTTTCTTTTTTACTTGCAGCTTGATTTTGTGTACAGAAGGAAGTATGGATCTATTTTCATTCGCACCCTTCTGTTAGGATTCAGGTAAGGACGTACATTCTGCTGAGCGTTGACCAGTCAGCTGAGTCACTCTCTTGCCCTCTACTTACTCATGTCTTGTAGGTTTCATTCAATCGAGCACAATTCCCTCTAATTTTGAAATTACTTAGACCTACAGTTTGTTTTTTGCTGTGGTGTAACAGTGGGACTCATTCCTTAACTATTCATTACCAAATTCATTCAGGTTTGAATCAGTTTTTGCAGGCATAATGTCTAAAGATATCCAGAAAAACAGGTCGGTTTTAAAGTTACTACAATTTCTGTTTTCAAATAATAGATATCACCCAATACAATCATTTAAAATTAGAAGTCAGTGGGAGGACACTGGTCCACTTGACTTTCGATCACTCAGTAAATCCTCAGAGACTGTGGCATCAGTGTTAACACAGTTCACACCTGTGATAAAAGGCTGTGGGAGGTGAGCTAAATCTCCTTCTTTTCTCCGCACAGGCCAGGATCTGTTATCGCAGACACACAGCTGGAATTCAGGAGCTCAAACACAACTCCTAACACCACTGCTATAGTCGAAACTCTTGTGGAAGCGAGTGATAACTCCAATCTCACCAACTTTACTCTGCCACTGAACACCTCAGCAATCCAGGCAACACGTAAGGAAGAAGCAGCATGGCCATCTTTCACTTCACTTTGCAATCTCTCAGTAGAACTAGCTTGCAAAATCTTCAGAAAGTGCTAGTGTAATTCAATTAAACACCAGCCTCATTGCAAATCCCCTCTTCAACCCCCTCTAATCTGGTTTCAGACAATTACACAGCACAGACAATGCCCTTGTTAAAGTCATTTACAATCTTATGACTGCAGATTCTCCGTCTATCCTTATTCTCCTTGACCTCAGTGTTGCTTTTGATAGTTAATCATGGCATCATATTTTTTCATCTTGAGACTGTATGTGGAGTTTCTGACATCACTGCTGACACTTTCTCTCTTGGGGGTTTCAGGTCTGAAGCTGTGTTTAAGTCTGGTGTTCCTCAGGGCCCGATACTTGGCCCCCAACCATTCAGCATTTACATGTTCCAAATTGGTCAGCCAATAAAATTACAGTCTGAATTATCATTTCTATGCCAGAGATACTCAAATCTATGTCCATACTTAACCTGACAATGAAGTAGCTGGTTTTTCACTCTCTAATTGCATCTTGACCTAAAATCCTAGATGACACAGTACTTGCATTACAATCTAAACTGAAGAATTTGGAGGTGAAATTGGATCCAGGCTTGACGTTTGACCCCCATGTGCAAAATGTTGAAAAACCATCTGCTTCCACCCTAGAAATATCACCAGACTATGTCCTATTCCGTCACTGACTGTAGAGGAAAAACTGGTCAGCACATTTGTAATTTTCTAGAATTACTGCACCACCCTTCGTTCTGACTTCTAAATCCTCATACTCACCTATATTGCTGTAATTGCTTGGCACCTCAGTACCTTCTTTTGTTTTGTTTTTAATTTTCCAGTAAAGTGCTTTGAAAAGATACTTTGATTACTATTATTATTGTTATTATTATTGTTAAGAGAATAATGGTTAGACAAGAATATACAGTATAGTAGACCTTTCAAAACAAGTTAACCTAAAGTACATCATGACAGGAAGAAGTTTAGTTTCAGTCCCTGCTAACATCTAGTCTTTTAGATCTACAACTGTAATGTCCTCTGCTTTTGAGTGTCACTAATTATTGTTTCACGTTCTATCACCAGAAATGGAAACAAGCACAGCAGTCCCTACAACTCTTCTTACAACTCCACTTCCATCCACTACTACACAACCTACCACCACTACTCCAACCAATTCACCAACAATTACTCCTACAACCACCCCTCATGCTACTGACACATCTACAACGCCTACAATCACTCCTACAACCACCCCTCATGCTACTAACACATCTACAACGCCTACAATTACTCCTACAACCACACCTCATGCTACTGAATCATCTACAACACCTACAATTACTCTTACAACCACACCTCATGCTACTGACACATCTACAACACCTACAATTACTCTTACAACCACACCTCATGCTACTGACAGATCTACAACACCTACAATTACTCCTACAACCACACCTCATGCTACTGATACATCTACAACACCTACAATTACTCCTACAACCACACCTCATGCTACTGAATCATCTACAACACCTACAATTACCCCTACAACCACACCTCATGGTACTAACACATCTACAACACCTACAATTACTCCTACAACCACATCTCATGCTACTGAATCATCTACAACACCTACAATTACTCCTACAACCACATCTCATGCTACTGAATCATCTACAACACCTACAATTACTCCTACAAACACCCCTCATGCTACTGACACATCTACAACACCTACAATTACTCCTACAACCACACCTCATGCTACTAACACATCTACAACGCCTACAATTACTCCTACAACCACACCTCATGCTACTAACACATCTACAACGCCTACAATTACTCCTACAACCACACCTCATGCTACTAACACATCTACAACGCCTACAATTACTCCTACAACCACACCTAAAACAGATATTTCTTCTGCAACACCTACTACAACCCCATCCAAATCTACTATTACATCTACAACTTCTACTTCAGCCAGAACTACAGGTAAGTTCGCTCAGTTAACCCAGGTCAAGCAGATCAGCTTTGTACAGGCACAGGATCGATGTCAAGTTTGTTTTCATCTGTAAACACATACACTGACTTTAAGCCTGATTGCATAAGTGCTTTATAGTTTAAATAACAAATAAACATTTATATAATTACATGCCAAGCACAACCTCAATGTCAGCAGTTATCACTAGCACTCTGGAGAAATCGCTCAATCTAATTAGTATTTGTCACTTAACATTTATTTATTTGATTAATGTTGTTTTGTTTTATTCACACTTTCCTTAAAACGTTTGAAAAAAATCATTTTCTTTATAGTAGTAGAGTGATGTTTCACTGCAGTCTGATTTGTGCATTGACTTTAGTCACATGCAACAATTTATATCTCTTTATATAAATATACAATTTATATTGTTTTTCCCGTGAACAGCGACAAAGATTACAGAAACAACTACAGCCCCAACAACGCCATCTATACCCACAGATCTGACGAGATTTGCACTAGTGTTCAGCCTTATAATGTCGTTTGAGCCAGGGCTGAATGACCCCAACTCAACACAATACAAGGGATTGGAACTGAATGTTACAAAACAGGTAGGTTGGCTCTTTTTGGATTATTTAACACTGAAGAGCTGGATGACTAGAAATGACTGCAGGCAGGAGGAGGGGCGACAGTGTCTCCACTGAGCTCCTCAAAAGAACACAGGCAGCAGGATTTGCAGTCTGTCTCTTATTCAGATTGTTCTTCCCCTTGTTACCAGTAACAGTGGCTCCTTAAGGTGGATCAACTCATTGCTTTATGCAAATGGAATGTTTTATGCAAACAAGCAGGGAATGTTGTTTCACACCAGTGTTTTGCGAAAAGGATGGGGAAACCACTTCCTCTCAAACCCAAAAGATGGCACTGTGTCTGCAGACTCGTGACCGCTTGTTTTCTGTTTCAGAGTCCTATAACGTTTGGTTAGACTTTTAGGTGCAGTCTGGCTGGGTGAAGGCAACTTTTTTTAAAGTGAGTTAACCCCAGTGAGTTAAACAATCCCACATGTACGTGCAGAATTTCCAGAATGCCTTCTCTCTCCATACTGGACTACTGTCTTTGGGACTTTGGGATTTCGTCAATCTAGAAGTCCACTGGTTTGTTTTTCCCCATGAGGGTATATTTTACAGCAGTCCACAGTCAACGTTCTGTACCTGTGATGCCAAGCTGACCAAGTAACCATGTCGCAAGGGGCACACGAGTGCATTTCTGTCAGCCAATCTACATTTTAGAGTGCACGGCACTACAGTCTCAATAATTAAAGCACAGAAGTGGGAAGTAACTACACCTGCCGCAGGTCCCACTATGACCAGCCTTCTCTTAGTTCGGTCCAGAATTCAACATCTGGCAAAGCCGAAGACTGACCCAAAGCACTTGGCCTAAGATGGATGATGGATAAAATTGTGACACGTCCAGGACAGTCGCTACAAAACCATGCAAGGCTGTTCACCCTTCCTGCAATGGCCAGGAAGTCTAATCAGGGGTCAGACCCTCTTCAGTACCGTGTCTGGGTATATGGCCAGAACTCCAGGAGTAGGAGCTGGTGACCGGAACACAAGGCATCAGAACCAGAGACGGTGATCTGGACTCCAACAGAACCACTGGCTGGTTTGCACTGACATTATGTTTGGAATGATGTAATTAGTCAAGACCTGCAGGGATCCGAACTAGGACCATGGCTGCTCTTATGTACATCAAAGATGGAATTAGTGGAAGACCACACAGATCTCCATTAGGACCACTCCTGTTCTTAATCATACAGCTGATGTAATGTTCCACAGGGATTTGTGCTAGGACCACTGTACTTATTCATTCATATCAAGGATATAGATGCTGGTACAGTCAGTAGATCAGATGGTGCAAAAATAGCAGAACTAGCAAACAGTGTAAAAGCAGCAAATTCATTTCTTCTGATGTAGACAAGACCGGGGTTTTGCATTCTGGTAGGAAGAACACGTGATCTTGAGTATAAATTAATTTTCTCTGTCAGTTGATACCTTGTTGTAGACAGAGTAAGTTACAAAGTCCTAACTTCTTTCTAACTTGTTTTTTTAACAGCTTAATACGATTTACAAAAAGAAGTACGGAATTCTCTTCGTTCAGTCCAAGGTGACAGGATTCAGGTAAGGACTTGAGCTCTGCCACGTGCTGGCCAATCAGCTGTTTCACTCTCCAGGCCTTCACTTGGGTCTTCAAGTGTCAGCTCAGTTGAGCACAGCTCCCTCTGATGTGGGTGTTACTTAGACAGCTTCTCTTTAGGTGTAACAATATAATAATATAACAAGGTGTAAATATTCACTACCAAATTCATTCAAGTGTGAATCAGTTGTTAGAAAGTTGAATTGAAAAGCAGATTTTCAGCTTTAACTGGAACAATTGAACCTGTGGTTTTAAGCTTCTGAAGACCGAACTTGGTCCAGATTATTTATTATAGTGGTACCAACCAATCGTATCTCTGTCACGTCTGCCTCTGGAAGCAGGTGACATCATAGCTAGCCGTGTTAAGTAGAGTGAAGTCTCATTCATTTAAAAAGTCCTAGTGTGTCAATATCACATGATATATGAACATTGTTCACAGTAATATAATAATGTGCTTGAATTTATTAAGTGGCTTCCATCCCAAACCGTCTCGAATTGCTCCTCAAATGCTAGTGCAGAGCTCTTCATTTAACTCTGAACAGCTTCCATTAGACAGCAGATAAGCTGGAGAAATGAGACTTGGCTTCACAAATTGAAGCCAGAATAGACAAACCCAGAATATAAACTAGCCAAGAAGCTAGAGTTACCACTTCTTCTCTAAAGAACAGCCATGGGATCTTTGACCACATAATAGTCAGGGCCTCGGTTTAATGTGTCAGAGGACAGCACCTCCTTCAGGACAGGATCCAGGGGCACAACACTGGGACGCTGGATTGGAAACTGCACTCTAGAGAGAAGAGCGCTCTCTACTGGTTTACTAAAACTACAGGATATTGCTGGATTGTTCCTGGAGGGCACCCATCCCAGCACTGGCCAAGCCCAGCCTTGTGAGGCTGCTCAGATCAGATCAGGCTGCAAGGTGGCAACAGTGCCAACTATTACAAGAACAGTTCAGAAATTAAATTGAACTCTAACTTAAAATGTCCTCAAATGTCTGGAAAATGTATACTCTTAGATTAACTCCCCCCCCGCTATCCAAAATTTTAAAATAATATTCAGTAAAAATGCCCAATGGATTGAGTGGTATAAATCATTTTTAAAACTACTGAGATTCCTATTTTTGAATCGCGGACATAACACACTGAAATATTTTACAATCGGTCAGTGGGGGGCACAGGGTTTGGACACTGGTCATTAAGTGGCTATTGAAAACTCCACAGAGAGGCTGTGACGAGTGATTCAAGGTACCTCTAATGAAAAACAACGTGCTGGAGGTGGTGAATTGTCCTTCTTTTCTCTGCTCAGGCAAGGCTCCGTTATCACAACCACAGAGCTGGATTTCAGGAGCTCCACTCCCAACGCCATTGAAATCGCCAACACTTTAAAGGACGTGGCGCAGAACTTCACTCCGCAAGTGAACAGCATGACAATACAGGCAACAAGTAAGAAAGAGGGAGTGCCGCCGTCTCTCTCCTGACCCTTCTTCTGACGTGCGCCTTTGGTGTTTTCTCAGTAGAAACGCTAAGAGAACATATACCCCTTAGAAGCCAACACAGATGTCGCAGAAGAAACGAACCTCTAAAGGCATCATGCCGGGAAGTCGTTTTTTTTTAATATATATATATAAAGAAAGTCACGGAGCAAATGTTTACCTCACTTGGCACCCCTGCTAAAGTCTCGTCTTTCACCTCCACCGCTCTCCTCCCCTGGGCTCCCCACTGTCACTGATCAATTCTTCCTGCGCTTTCCATCACCAGAGCTGGGAGCCAGCACAGCAGCCCCGGCGAGCACAACGGTAACGACGGCGCCGGCCAGGCCCGCCTCCGGAGGACACACCGCGACCGCCAGGGCCCGCTGGACCCTCCTCCTGACTCTGGCCGCGCTCGTCCTCCCCCGCGCTGCCCAGCTGGACGGCCCGCCCTGAGGCCTCGCACCGTACCCAAGAGCGCTTAAAAAAATCTTAATATATAAAATCAGTGGAATATTTCTTCATATAACGTGCAGAAAGAGAAACCCCTTTTATATGGCTCGCTTGGTTTTTCAGCGTATTGATATTAAGGTGCAAAATGAAGTATTATTTAAGTCCATCTCCTAAACCTCACTTTAATACGCTGGTTTTTTTTATTTTCTTGATCTCAATACGTTAATATGTGCTCACGGTTCTACCGTTTTTGCTTTGTCTTCTTTTATTGTAAAGTACCCTGAGATTCTCAGGCAAAGTGCAATATGTAAAAATAAATATTATGCAGCATGATTAAAAATGACGCGTGTTGCACATGACTCATCACTCCGTCCCCCTTCTCTCCACGACAGCCTCGTTTCCTTCTAATCCTCTCTGTTCGTTCGCAGGTTTCGACTTCCTGCCTCTTCATCTCTCTCCACTCTCCTCCCCTCGCCCAGCTTTTGTTCTCCTGTGCTCTATAATCTCTGCCGACTCCCCCGTCTTTCTCACACCTGAAGAAGGCTCCACAACCGAGACCTTGTGTTTCCTTTCTTCTCTTTTCAGCATACTTGCTCCTTTGCTGACGCAGCCCCCTGCTTGAACTGGACCAGTGTTATATCTTTAATTCTAAGTGTATAATACGCATCACTTGTCGTGATGCCCACTCGGGGAACGACTGCACAGCCCACAGACTGCCAGCTCCTATCAGGCTCAGACACAGGCACTGGGAGCTGCAGAACAATCACATGCCTGTAATTCCTGTGTTCCTTCCTCGCCCAGTAATCCCCAGGACAAACAGGTCTTCGTCTTTGGGGTCGCCGCACAAAAGCACCAGGCGCTGCAGGCTATTGTACCACCCCGCTCCTCCAAACGCTCCAGTAACTTCAGCCCTTTCCCTTCAGGCTCACCTTTTCCCTCCTGGATTCCAGATGGACAACGTCAGGCTCTTTCAAACTGCCTCGGAAACCTCAACCACCGCGATGTTCAGCTCACTCCGCCTGTGACTGTATCACTACTGCAGGACAGTATCGAGGCAGCCATCAAGCACTTAAAACGATCTGTTTACAATGTCTGCATGGTCCGGGATGTGGACGTAGGTTGGTGACACATCTCCGGTGAGTCGGCTTGGATTTATAGGACAGCTTCCTGAAAATCCAGGCCCAGCGACAATCTGTCGCGGTGACAGAAGGGGAGATGTCCGCACCACACTGTGCGGGAAAGGAATCGCCACTCACCCAGTTGAACTCGTAATTACAGAGCTCAACACCAGCTCTCAATGTCACACTGCCGATATACTATGTTTCCCGGTACGGTGAACTATTAATGAGACAGAACAGCCAACATACTGAGCCCCCAACAGCGAGAAAACAACGTGATTCACTGCAGGGAGGCTCCAACACGAATTAGTCCGGAGTTTCAACACATTAATTCAAAAACATTCCCACTGCCAATAATTCCAGTGATCTCAGACGTTACCTGAATTACCTCACTTAACCATATAATAGAAGACTACAGAGTACAATACTCTTTAGCAGGGCTGGGAGTTTTTCTTGAGTATTTTTTTTTAATTTTGGGTTAATCCTGCTATGCAACATCTCCTCGTTCGAACACTTCAATCACCTTAATCAATCACTCACTGTAACTTACGCGCAGTATGTGCATATTAACAGCAAAGATTACGAGCTGGTTTTATTGAACAGAATCGCAGTGTGCAGCAATAAATCGAAATGGCCCCATACTGTACATGTATATACTGTAATGCGCCAACAACAGCTTGCTTTGAAGAGATGTGAAATACTGATAGCAGAAATGCGTGCGGTAGTACAGAAAAACACTGTAAAGCGGAAAACTAAAAAGTTTCGCAGGCCGTGGTTTCTTGCCTGTTAAAAACTGAATCATTGATGCTGTTGTGTAGGAAGAACACACACGCGTTCCTCAGCATCCAGGGGACGGGAAACAGCTATCGAGCATCGTTTAGACTTGAACTCTACGTTTGGATACCACGTCCCTCCATCTCTTCAGAGACGCTCTCCTCCGTCAGTGACGAGCTTGTCAGCTCCTTCACTAAACCAACCTATAACCTGTTGTTCATAGGTTTTAGCCAGTTAAATGAGTGCTCTCTAAATGTAAGCATGAGCAGGATGATCTGTGTGTTTTTGTCGGCCTGAAGGGGGGTCTTTGGTGCATTTATTTGTTAGGTGCATGTCTGTGAAGGTGTTTTGGACGGACTTGCAGAGTTTTGTTTGCAGGCAGTTAAAGGTGCTTTTTAGATTTAAGGATTTTGATATTTTATTGGACTGTTTAATAGAAGCTTTGGAAAAAGAGCACTTATTTATAGTAAATGTATTCGTCATTCTGAGTAAACGTCACATTCATAAATCAAAATGGTCTGATAATACTCCCCTTTTTAGTACTTCTGAGGTGGAGATGAAACACTATTTAAATTCTCTAAAAAAATTGAGAAATGCTAAAGCAAGGATAACATGATATATGTAAAAAAAATACAATTTGATCACATAAATTACTTCATTAACTCTGGCGGTTAAATGTTTCTCTTTTCTGTTTGTGTTTTTTTTCTCTTGTACCCGTTTCTGATCCTCTGGTTGTATTTGTATTTGTAAATTATTTATACGTTTAATTTAAAAAAAAAACCTATTTCAAACCACAGTGATGGGCGCCATCCAGCGGTGTGTCAACTGGCATTTGTTCAAATATAAAGAAATAACGTGTGCTTACCTGTTGCGGAGAATTCACAACAGCCGCGACACCTTATGATAATAGGAACAAAAATAGAACCATACATATTCATTAACATTTTTGGGTATGTTTAAGATTCCGTTGCATTTCACTCAACAGCACTTTTTTCCCGTCAAACACATTTTTTGTCCCCCGCACTCTGCGACAAACCCACACTCAAGGTTAGGAAACCGGTCATACTCTAAGCTACTTACACTGCGCCCTCTTGTGGTTTGGAGGTCTGATGGGTCTCTCCACCCATTTTTTTCTCTGACGTATAATTTATTAATAACCCCCATATGCCTAACGTTAACAAATAATTTATACAGAAAAATACAACATATTAAAAGGGTACATGCGAATTGTTTTGTGGTGAGGATGGCTTTTATTGGTAATGTTGGTTATGCCTGAGTATGTTACAACAGGGAAGGAGCTCTCAGTAGGGAGATTCCAAGGTAGGAGGTGTAATTCATCACATGTTCTGCACATGACTTGCTTTTGCCCCCAGTCAAGTTGGCGTTTTACTGGAACAAGTCTGCTGAAGTACCTCTGCTCCACCCTGATACACAGGAGTCCAGTGTGTCTCTCCTGTTGAGCCATGTCCTCCATGTCTTCTCACAATCTTCACTTCAGATTGGTCATCTTGCCCTGAGATGGACTTCCAGGGTCCCCTCCAGGGTGTCTTGTCTGTCTGGGTGTGCTCTGCAACTGCATTCTGGTTAGAATTGATCTAGAATAGATTTGTCCTCTCTGTTTAGATTCCCACATTACTGACTGGTTGGTTTGTACACATGCACCTGGTTTGTGATGGTTCCACAACTGGGCCACCTGACTCAAAACCACCCACAAGGGACTTTGAGAACATGCTTTAAATTTACCGTAACAGTTTTTGCAATCTGAGACTTTTTGTATTCATTGTATTCAATGTTTGTATACATGGTGTTTGCAATTGAATGTCATGCATTTTAAGAATTTGTTGTCATTTTAAAACTGTTGAAAAGCTTCTACACTTATAGGCTCTTATTTTTAGATAAGGACAATATTACAAAAGCTTGTTCGCGGCAGGAAAAACAAACAGCATTGTGTTTAATATATATCTCAATATTTATTGTATTTAACGTGATGATATTGCATTTAAACTCGATTGTTTTTGCATTTCAACAAGATAATTTTGCATTATGCTGCCAACTACCGAAGCCTGTTAGCGACATGGAGAAAAAAAGTATATAATGCATTGAAACAAGATCATATTGATAGTCCTCTAGACGGTGAGATGCTTGATGTCCGGGTGAGGTTATTCGTGGTGATTGAAAGGTTGGAGAACATGCGGTTTGAAAATGAAATAAAGACTTCAGACCAACATTGCAAAGATCAAACCAAGTAACAGCCTCAGGGGTTGCAATGCCAGCCCGCCAGGAAGGAAAGATTTTAATCTTGACTGAGCTAAGGTTAAATTGCACTGCTTCTAAGCTTTTCAAGTCCCAGTTAGGCATGCAAGTAAACGGACTAGACCAACTAGGGTTGGGAATGTTTTGTAACAACAGGATAGGTCTGTCTCCCACTTAAACTCTTGCCTGTAGGGGCAGTTTCATGGGCAGGCTCTTCCTGCTGTGCTGCCTCATGGGTTTACTGACAAACAATGGAATCATAATGTTTCTCTTTTTAAAGCTCCTTGAAATATTCCATCAACACCATCACAAGCTGACGAGAGCCCCACTTTGATTACAACAAGAATCTTCTTTATTCTCCTCACTGCGCAGCAGAATTAAATAATAAAAATAATAATGCTTTTTAAACAATGAATACGTTTTAAAACTGAAATTGTACAGTATTTACATTCAATAGATAATTAAAACATTGATACATTGAAAAATATTGCACAGAAAGATCAGAACACTAATAAAGTACAGAAAAATATACATGATAATGTAAGTATTTATTTTCTTTAAGATAAAAGTTGAATATAGTTTTTTTTTCTTTTATACTTTTTTTTAATTAACTTCATCATATATATGAAAGTTTGAGATCTGAAAATGTTTCTATGAAATTTTCCATTCTAAAAATTGAATTATAATGGTTTGAATTTAAAGATCTGGAATTTTATATTACGACTCACTGCGTGATTTCATCAAACATTCTCAGGCATAAAAACATAAAACTCACGTTTCTGTATCGGGACCATTTTTATCCTGACATTGTCAAATGAAACATTAATAATTATTACTTGTATCATATTTGTTCATGTAATATTCTTGTGTTGAGTCATTACTCATTCTGGGTTGAGGTCAGAACATACAAGACAGAAGTGATCTTTCCCATAATGTTAAAATCCACCACAGTAATGGCAGATTCATTTATGCCCAGCTAGCGGTTCAGAAGTATTTACTCAGTTCAAGAAACCTCCTACAGATCCATCAGACTCTCCATTATTATTGCACACACTACTGTAAGAGAGAGGAGAAGAGTTGTGACTGCACCCAAACTGGAGGATACTCCTGCAGATGTTGGTGATCTTGTAGTTGTGGTAGTTGATTTCTTGGTGGTTGTAGTTGTAGTTCTTGAGCCAGTGCTTGTTGCTGTTGTGGTTGTTGAGCTCGTGGTTGTTGTTGTTGGTGGTGGTGGTGTTGTAGTTGTGGTCGTTGAACTCATGGTCATGTCTGTTGGTCGTGTAGTTGTGGTTATGGGTTTTGTGGTTGGGGTCGTTGAGCTCGTGGTTGTTGTTTCTGGTCTTGGAGCTGATGTAGTTGTGGTTGCTGGTGTGGTGGTTGGAGTTTCTGAGCCTGAGGATGTGACTGTTGTTGCAGTAGTTGTGGCAGAAGTTATCACTTTTGTAAAGGAAACAAAAAGATGTTGTGAGTCATAATTGTGTGATGTCATATTCATAAGTCACTGTATCTTTGTTCTTTTTTTTCCAGAAATATTCATTAGCTTATTTATATAACCTTTAAAACCTTTAATTTGGATTTCATATTAATCCTTTTATTCCAATTCTGTAATTGTTCTAGAACTGATGCTTTATGAAAGGTAAACGTTGTTACAGGAGTAACAAGGAGTGCAGTAACATGAACTTGTTAGAGGAGTGGTTGTAAAATCTATAATTTCCCATTCACATCTTGAAAGTTCACATTTCAGAAAAACGTATGCAGTTCACAGAGTCTCAAACAATGAGTACAAACTGAGCTATTCACTGATCTACAGGTGAGCTTACTGGATTTGGGTTATGGTTGGTTTAAGAGGATTAAAGGGAGTTTCCTGCTTTACGCTAGTTTATTAACTTCTTGGTAAATTATTATAGTCTTCATCCACACACAGAAACATGGGATGGAAATAAAAGAGAAGATGAAGGGGCAGACAAAAGGGAAGGAGCTGAAGGATGACAGATATAGACAAAGAAATGAAATGCCTTTGCCCGTCTTTTGCTCTAAGTTTGTACCAGGAGAGAGGACATTATTGTGATCAATCGTGGAGACCATATCCTGGTTTAGTAATTTCAACCTTGATTCAGAAAGCTTGTAGTCTTGCTATTTTAGGAAATTCTGAATTACTTTACCCACTTGGAAGAAGTGGTTAGAAAATGGATGGATGATTTCCTTTGCTGTGGAGTCCTTAGGCTAAAATCTCTCTCTACAAATCATCATTTGCTTTGGAGACAGATTCCCATTCAGTTTTGAACATCCATGAAGTAGGAAGGGATATTTTTGTGCTGTGCAGTTATGTTATTGTTGTGTTAATAAATATTGGTTTACCCTAACAAGTTTTGACTCTGATTTATACTTTTTCACGAGAGGTGTGCCAGAGAATATAAGAAACACCTTTGCTACAAATTGGTACCTCTCATTTGGGTACGAATGTTGTGACTTCTTCGATTCCTACAGTGTAAATCTAGTTTCCTCTTGTTTGTAACCTTTCGTATTTTCTTATTTCTAAGGCCACTTATTCTCCCTGTTGTAAGTCTTTAAATCTTTATAAAGGGGCACAGACACAATGCTCAGCGTGTTGCTGGTGCTGTATGCATGTATTTGGTGATGTACCTTTAGAATAAAGAGATTGATTCCCATTTCTTTTGTGGAGTCCAGGTTATAGGAAGGAAGCTTTAATATTAGTTTGTCTCATTTGTTTAATAACTTAAAATTGAGAATTAAGCAAGAGAACTCAGGTTAAATAACAGTAGGATCCATATAGGCTCTTTATTTCTCAATTGTTGCATTTACTTACATTAATAATGAAAATGCAGAATCATCCCATAGAAGTAAGGTTATATCACAGTACGTTTAATACAGTGATATGTCATTTTCAAAAGCTGCATGTACTTACATGTGGCATTAATGCTGGAAGGAATGATGTTCAGGAAGGTCTCAGACTGAGCCTCGGATATCTGCAAATCACTGATAACATTGGTGATGTTTGGCACAGCTGTCTCATTACGGAATATGAGGTCTACATCCACTCCTACTGATCCACTCCTGTGATAGGTCAAGGGAAATAAAGAAGAGAGATATTTACTAATGGGTTGGAGCAATGTGTCATTCATGAGAGAGAAGATCCCAGTGTCCTCCTCACACTAGGGAACAACCTGTTATGTGGAGTCATGACTGGCTATTTCAAGGGACAACTATATTGTATAAACACTCTAACAGACACCATGGATTAACAGGAAAATCACTGTTCCTGTAAATTTCAAAGTCTTTACTTTTTTCCTTCTAATAGTCTTTATATGCTTGGGTAACTGAAAATCCATTCACATACTGGAGTTTTGATTAAGTGAACCTATTGTCTGCACTGGTAGAAAATTCCAAAAATGTCTAAAGTAGCTCACCAAAATCGCTTGACTTCACATCGCAGGAAGGTGAGTGGATATTTTTTTTTGTACACTGAGTAACACTGTAAAATAAGAAAACAGAAAACATTAATACTACCTCAGGCCTGGTAGATAAATTCTTCAATTAACGGTTCAAAACATACAAGTACTTACCTCTCCAGAGACATTTTGAGCCAGCTGTTTATACTCGGCAGATGAAGAATTATTCAGTTCGTCTTGGAAATCCCGAATCATTCGGAAAGTCAGCAGAACCATACCGATCCTCTCTGATGTGGTTATGATAGTTGTCATGGTTGTAGTGGTAGCAGTGGTAACAAATGCCATTGTTGCAGTTGGAGCAGTAGTTGTGAATGTGGTGGGTGAACTGTTGTTGGTATTGGAAATTGTTTTGGTAGTACTTAAAATATCTCTTCTGGTTGTAGATGAAGCTGTGGGCGTTGTAGAAGGTGAAGTGGTGGGTGTGGTAGGAGCTGTGCTTGTTGTACTGGGAACTATTGTGTTATTAACAGCAGCTGTGGGAGGTGTAGATTGAGCTGTAGTTGTGGGTGTTGTGGAAGGTGAAGTGGCGGTTGTATTAAAAGCTGTGCTTGTTGTACTGGGAACTATTATGTTATTAACAGCAGCTGTGGGAGATGCAGACAGAGCTGTAGATCTAGTGGTGGTAGGAAGAAGGGTGGTGGCTGTTGTAGTGGGAGCTGCTGTAGTAGTTGTAGTTGGAGTCTGAGTTGTAGTTGTTGTAGAAGGAGATGTGGTTGAAGTAATTGCAACTGCTGTTGTTGCCATGCTAGTAGTGGAAGCTTCCTTTATAGTACTTGAAGCTGTAGTTGTGGCAGAAGAAGTTGGTGTTGAACTAATAGTTAGAGATGTAGTTTTAGTTGTTGTGATAGGAGATGTGGTGGTAGTAGTAGTTGCTGTAGTTGTACTGGGAATTGCTGTAGTTGCTATGGGAGCAGCTGTTGTTGAAGTGGGAGCAGATGTGGTAGTTGTAGCTAGAGATGCAGTTGTGGAAGACAATGTGGTAGTAACAGCTGGGGCTGTAGTTGTTGTAATGGGTATTGTTGTTTTAGAAGTAGGAGCAGCTGTGGTTGTTGTAGTTGGAGCTGTAGTTATGGGTCTTGAGGAAGATGAAGTGTTGGTAGCAGGTGCAGTAGTTGTAGTGGGTATTGTTGTGGTAGTAGTGGGAGCGGCTGTGGTTCTTGTAGTTGGAGCTGTGGTTGTGGTGGGAGTAGAGGTTGTGGTACTAGAAGGCGTTGTGGTTGTTGTAGTGGGAAATGTTGTGGTAGTAGTGGGAACAGCTGTGGTTGTAATAGTTGGACCTGTAGTCATGGGTCTTGAGGAAGATGAAGTGTTGGTAGCAGGTGCTGTAGTTGTTGTAGTGGGTATTGTTGTGGTAGTACTGGGAGCAGCTGTGGTTCTTGTAGTTGGAGCTGTGGTTGTGGTGGGAGGAGAGGTTGTGGTACTAGAAGGAGTTCTGGTTGTTGTAGTGGGACTTTTTGTGGTAGAAGTAGGAGCAGCTGTGGTTGTTGTAGTTGGACCTGTAGTCATGGGTGTTGAGAAAGATGAAGTGTTGGTAGCAGGTGCTGTAGTTGTTGTAGTGGAAATTGTTGTGGTAGTAGTGGGAACAGCTGTGGTTGTTGTAGTTGGACCTGTAGTCATGGGTCCTGAGGAAGATGAAGTGTTGGTTGCAGGTGCTGTAGTTGTTGTAGTGGGTATTGTTGTGGTAGTACTGGGAGTGGCTGTGGTTCTTGTAGTTGGAGCTGTGGTTGTGGTACTAGAAGGAGTTGTGGTTGTTGTAGACGAAGGTACATTTGTGGGTGTTGTGGGAAGTGAAGTGGTGGTACTAGGAGCTGTGGTTGTTGTAGTGGTGGAAGGCGAGAAAGTGTAGGAAGTAGCAATTGTTGAGGTAGTAGTGGGAGCAGCTGTGGTAGTTGCAGTTGGCGCTGTAGTTGTGGTTGCTGTGGAAGATGATGCAGTAGTAGTAGCTGGGGCTGTAATTGTTGTAGAAGGAATTGTTGTTTTAGAACTAGGAGCAGCCGTGGTTGTTGTAGTTGGACCTGTAGTTATGGGTCTTGAGGAAGATGAAGTGTTGGTAGCAGGTGCTGTAGTGGTTGTAGTGGGTATTGTTGTCGTAGAAGTAGGAGCAGCTGTTGAAGTAGTTGTGGGAGGAGCAGAGGTTGATGTGCTGGTAGTTGTAGTTGTGAGAGGACTTGTAGTTGTGAGTGGAGGTGTTGAGGTAGTAGCAGGAGTTGTAGTAGTTGTGGAAAGAGTAGAGGTTGTTGTACTCGTGGTTGAAGTTGTCAGAGGAGGTGTTGCGGTAGTAGCAAGAGTTGTAGTAGTTGTGGGAGGAGCAGAGGTTGTTGTACTGGTGGTTGTAGTTGTGAGTGGAGGTGTTGAGGTAGTAGCAGGAGCTGTTGAAGTAATTGTAGGAGGAGCAGAGGTTGTTGTGCTGGTAGTTGTATTTGTGAAAGGACTTTTAGTTGTGAGAGGAGGTGTTGAGGTAGTAGCAGGAGCTGTTGTGGTAGTTGTGGGAGGAGCAGAGGTTGCTGTACTGGTAGTTAAAGTTGTGAGTGGAGGTGTTGAGGTAGTAGCAGGAGCTGTTGTAGTAGTTGTGGGGGAAGCAGAGGTTGTTGCACTGGTGGTTGTAGGTGTCAGAGGAGGTGTTGAGGTAGTAGCAGGAGCCGTTGTAGTCGTTGTGGGAGGAGCAGAGGTTGTTGTGTTGGTAGTTGTAGTTGTGAAAGGAGGTGTTGAGGTTGTAGCAGGAGCTGCTGTAGTACTTGTGGGAGGAGCAGAGGTTGTTGTACTGGTGGTTGTAGTTGTGAGCGGAGGTGTTGAGGTAGTAGCAGGAGCTGTTGTAGTAGTTGTGGGATGAACAGAGGTTGTTGTGCTGGTAGTTGTAGTTGTGAGAGGAGGTGTTGAGGTAGTAGCAGGAGCTGCTGTAGTACTTGTGGGAGGAGCAGAGGTTGTTGTACTGGTAGTTGTAGTTGTGAGAGGAGGTGTTGAGGTAGTAGCAGGAGCTGTTGTAGTCATTGTGGGAGGAGCAGAGGTTGTTGTGTTGGTAGTTGTAGTTGTGAAAGGAGGTGTTGAGGTTGTAGCAGGAGCTGCTGTAGTACTTGTGGGAGGAGCAGAGGTTGTTGTACTGGTAGTTGTAGTTGTGAAAGGAGGTGTTGAGGTTGTAGCAGGAGCTACTATAGTACTTGTGGGAGGAGCAGAGGTTGTTTTGCTGGTGGATGTAGTTGTGAATGGAGGTGTTGAGGTAGTAGCAGGAGCTGTTGTAGTAGTTGTGGGAGGAGCAGAGGTTGTTGTGCTGGTAGTTGTAGTTGTGAGTGGAGGTGTTGAGGTAGTAGCAGGAGCTGTTGTAGTAGTTGTGGGAGGAGCAGAGGTTGTTGTACTGGTAGTTGTAGTTGTGAGTGGAGGTGTTGAGGTAGTAGCAGGAGCTGTTGTAGTCGTTGTGGGAGGAGCAGAGGTTGTTGTGCTGGTAGTTGTAGTTGTGAAAGGAGGTGTTGAGGTTGTAGCAGGAGCTGCTGTAGTACTTGTGGGAGGAGCAGAGGTTGTTGTGCTGGTAGTTGTAGTTGTGAAAGAAGGTGTTGAGGTAGTAGCAGGAGCTGTTGTAGTACTTGTGGGAGGAGCAGAGGTTGTTGTGCTGGTAGTTGTAGTTGTGAGAGGAGGTGTTGAGGTAGCAGCAGGAGTTGTAGTAGTTGTGGGAGGAGCAGAGGTTGTTGCACTGGTGGTTGTAGGTGTCAGAGGAGGTGTTGAGGTAGTAGCAGGAGTTGTAGTAGTTGTGGGAGGAGCAGAGGTTGTACTGGTGGTTGTAGTTGTGAGTGGAGGTGTTGAGGTTGTAGCAGGAGCTGCTGTAGTACTTGTGGGAGGAGCAGAGGTTGTTGTACTGGTAGTTGTAGTTGTGAAAGGAGGTGTTGAGGTTGTAGCAGGAGCTACTATAGTACTTGTGGGAGGAGCAGAGGTTGTTGTGCTGGTAGTTGTAGTTGTGAGAGGAGGTGTTGAGGTAGTAGCAGGAGCCATTGTAGTCGTTGTGGGAGGAGCAGAGGTTGTTGTG
Source organism: Atractosteus spatula (assembly GCF_055471065.1). Taxonomy (NCBI): domain Eukaryota; kingdom Metazoa; phylum Chordata; class Actinopteri; order Semionotiformes; family Lepisosteidae; genus Atractosteus; species Atractosteus spatula. Next base: position 15,964,369 of record NC_142711.1, on the reverse strand, counting down.
CTGGTAGTTGTAGTTGTGAGAGGAGGTGTTGAGGTAGTAGCAGGAGCTGTTGTAGTAGTTGTGGGAGGAGCAGAGGTTGTTGTACTGGTAGTTGTAGTTGTGAGAGGAGGTGTTGAGGTAGTAGCAGGAGTTGTAGTAGTTGTGGGAGGCGCAGAGGTTGTTGTACTGGTAGTTGTAGTTGTGAAAGGAGGTGTTGAGGTTGTAGCAGGAGCTACTATAGTACTTGTGGGAGGAGCAGAGGTTGTTTTGCTGGTGGATGTAGTTATGAGTGGAGGTGTTGAGGTAGTAGCAGGAGCTGTTGTAGTACTTGTGGGAGGAGCAGAGGTTGTTGTGCTGGTAGTTGTAGTTGTGAGAGGAGGTGTTGAGGTAGCAGCAGGAGTTGTAGTAGTTGTGGGAGGAGCAGAGGTTGTTGCACTGGTGGTTGTAGGTGTCAGAGGAGGTGTTGAGGTAGTAGCAGGAGTTGTAGTAGTTGTGGGAGGAGCAGAGGTTGTACTGGTGGTTGTAGTTGTGAGTGGAGGTGTTGAGGTTGTAGCAGGAGCTACTATAGTACTTGTGGGAGGAGCAGAGGTTGTTGTGCTGGTAGTTGTAGTTGTGAGAGGAGGTGTTGAGGTAGTAGCAGGAGCCATTGTAGTCGTTGTGGGAGGAGCAGAGGTTGTTGTGCTGGTAGTTGTAGTTGTGAGAGGAGGTGTTGAGGTAGTAGCAGGAGCTGTTGTAGTAGTTGTGGGAGGAGCAGAGATTGTTGTACTGGTAGTTGTAGTTGTGAGAGGAGGTGTTGAGGTAGTAGCAGGAGTTGTAGTAGTTGTGGGAGGAGCAGAGGTTGTTGCACTGGTGGTTGTAGGTGTCAGAGGAGGTGTTGAGGTTGTAGCAGGAGCTGCTGTAGTACTTGTGGGAAGAGCAGAGGTTGTTGTACTGGTAGTTGTAGTTGTGAAAGGAGGTGTTGAGGTTGTAGCAGGAGCTACTATAGTACTTGTGGGAGGAGCAGAGGTTGTTTTGCTGGTGGATGTAGTTGTGAGAGGAGGTGTTGAGGTAGGAGCAGGAGCTGTTGTAGTACTTGTGGGAGGAGCAGAGGTTGTTGTGCTGGTAGTTGTAGTTGTGAGTGGAGGTGTTGAGGTAGTAGCAGGAGCTGCTGTAGTACTTGTGGGAGGAGCAGAGGTTGTTGTACTGGAAGTTGTAGTTGTGAGTGGAGGTGTTGAGGTAGTGGCAGGAGCTGTTGTAGTAGTTGTGGGAGGAGCAGAGATTGTTGTACTGGTAGTTGTAGTTGTGAGAGGAGGTGTTGAGGTAGTAGCAGGAGTTGTAGTAGTTGTGGGAGGAGCAGAGGTTGTTGCACTGGTGGTTGTAGGTGTCAGTGGAGGTGTTGAGGTTGTAGCAGGAGCTGCTGTAGTACTTGTGGGAGGAGCAGAGGTTGTTGTACTGGTAGTTGTAGTTGTGAAAGGAGGTGTTGAGGTTGTAGCAGGAGCTACTATAGTACTTGTGGGAGGAGCAGAGGTTGTTTTGCTGGTGGATGTAGTTGTGAGAGGAGGTGTTGAGGTAGGAGCAGGAGCTGTTGTAGTACTTGTGGGAGGAGCAGAGGTTGTTGTGCTGGTAGTTGTAGTTGTGAGTGGAGGTGTTGAGGTAGTAGCAGGAGCTGCTGTAGTACTTGTGGGAGGAGCAGAGGTTGTTGTACTGGAAGTTGTAGTTGTGAGTGGAGGTGTTGAGGTAGTGGCAGGAGCTGTTGTAGTAGTTGTGGGAGAAGCAGAGGTTGTTGTACTGGTGGTTGTAGTTGTGAGTGGAGGTGTTGAGGTAGTAGCAGGAGCTGTTGTAGTCGTTATGGGAGGAGCAGAGGTTGTTGTACTGGTAGTTGTAGTTGTGAGAGGAGGTGTTGAGGTAGTAGCAGGAGCCATTGTAGTCGTTGTGGGAGGAGCAGAGGTTGTTGTGCTGGTAGTTGTAGTTGTGAGAGGAGGTGTTGAGGTAGTAGCAGGAGCTGTTGTAGTAGTTGTGGGAGGAGCAGAGGTTATTGTACTGGTAGTTGTAGTTGTGAGAGGAGGTGTTGAGGTAGTAGCAGGAGTTGTAGTAGTTGTGGGAGGAGCAGAGGTTGTTGCACTGGTGGTTGTAGGTGTCAGAGGAGGTGTTGAGGTTGTAGCAGGAGCTGCTGTAGTAATTGTGGGAGGAGCAGAGGTTGTTGTGCTGGTAGTTGTAGTTGTGAAAGAAGGTGTTGAGGTAGTAGCAGGAGCTGTTGTAGTACTTGTGGGAGGAGCAGAGGTTGTTGTGCTGGTAGTTGTAGTTGTGAGAGGAGGTGTTGAGGTAGCAGCAGGAGTTGTAGTAGTTGTGGGAGGAGCAGAGGTTGTTGCACTGGTGGTTGTAGGTGTGAGAGGAGGTGTTGAGGTAGTAGCAGGAGTTGTAGTAGTTGTGGGAGGAGCAGAGGTTGTACTGGTGGTTGTAGTTGTGAGTGGAGGTGTTGAGGTTGTAGCAGGAGCTGCTGTAGTACTTGTGGGAGGAGCAGAGGTTGTTGTACTGGTAGTTGTAGTTGTGAAAGGAGGTGTTGAGGTTGTAGCAGGAGCTACTATAGTACTTGTGGGAGGAGCAGAGGTTGTTGTGCTGGTAGTTGTAGTTGTGAGAGGAGGTGTTGAGGTAGTAGCAGGAGCCATTGTAGTCGTTGTGGGAGGAGCAGAGGTTGTTGTGCTGGTAGTTGTAGTTGTGAGAGGAGGTGTTGAGGTAGTAGCAGGAGCTGTTGTAGTAGTTGTGGGAGGAGCAGAGGTTGTTGTACTGGTAGTTGTAGTTGTGAGAGGAGGTGTTGAGGTAGTAGCAGGAGTTGTAGTAGTTGTGGGAGGCGCAGAGGTTGTTGTACTGGTAGTTGTAGTTGTGAAAGGAGGTGTTGAGGTTGTAGCAGGAGCTACTATAGTACTTGTGGGAGGAGCAGAAGTTGTTTTGCTGGTGGATGTAGTTGTGAGAGGAGGTGTTGAGGTAGTAGCAGGAGCTGTTGTAGTACTTGTGGGAGGAGCAGAGGTTGTTGTGCTGGTAGTTGTAGTTGTGAGTGGAGGTGTTGAGGTAGTAGCAGGAGCTGCTGTAGTACTTGTGGGAGGAGCAGAGGTTGTTGTACTGGAAGTTGTAGTTGTGAGTGGAGGTGTTGAGGTAGTGGCAGGAGCTGTTGTAGTAGTTGTGGGAGGAGCAGAGGTTGTTGTACTGGTAGTTGTAGTTGTGAGAGGAGGTGTTGAGGTAGTAGCAGGAGCCATTGTAGTCGTTGTGGGAGGAGCAGAGGTTGTTGTGCTGGTAGTTGTAGTTGTGAAAGGAGGTGTTGAGGTTGAAGCAGGAGCTACTATAGTACTTGTTGGAGGAGCAGAGGTTGTTTTGCTGGTGGATGTAGTTGTGAGAGGAGGTGTTGAGGTAGTAGCAGGAGCCATTGTAGTACTTGTGGGAGGAGCAGAGGTTGTTGTGCTGGTAGTTGTAGTTGTGAGTGGAGGTGTTGAGGTAGTAGCAGGAGCTGTTGTAGTCGTTGTGGGAGGAGCAGAGGTTGTTGTGCTGGTAGTTGTAGTTGTGAAAGGAGGTGTTGAGGTTGTAGCAGGAGCTGCTGTAGTACTTGTGGGAGGAGCAGCGGTTGTTGTAATGGTGGTTGTAGTTGTGAGAGGAGGTGTTGAGGTAGTAGCAGGAGCCATTGTAGTACTTGTGGGAGGAGCAGAGGTTGTTGTGCTGGTAGTTGTAGTTGTGAGAGGAGGTGTTGAGGTAGTAGCAGGAGCTGTTGTAGTAGTTGTGGGAGGAGGAGAGGTTGTTGTACTGGTAGTTGTAGTTGTGAGTGGAGGTGTTGAGGTAGTAGCAGGAGCTGTTGTAGTCGTTGTCGGAGGAGCAGAGGTTGTTGTGCTGGTAGTTGTAGTTGTGAGAGGACTTGTAGTTGTGAGAGGAGGTGTTGAGGTAGTAGCAGGAGCTGTTGTTGTAGTTGTGGGAGGAGCAGAGGTTGTTGTGCTGGTAGTTGTAGTTGTGAGAGGAGGTGTTGAGGTAGTAGCAGGAGTTGTAGTAGTTGTGGGAGGAGCAGAGGTTGTTGCACTGGTGGTTGTAGGTGTCAGAGGAGGTGTTGAGGTAGTAGCAGGAGTTGTAGTAGTTGTGGGAGGAGCAGAGGTTGTACTGGTAGTTGTAGTTGTGAGTGGAGGTGTTGAGGTAGTAGCAGGAGCTGTTGTAGTAGTTGTGGGAGGAGCAGAGGTTGTTGTGCTGGTAGTTGTAGTTGTGAGAGGAGGTGTTGAGGTAGTAGCAGGAGCTGTTGTAGTAGTTGTGGGAGGAGCAGAGGTTGTTGTACTGGTAGTTGTAGTTGTGAGTGGAGGTGTTGAGGTAGTAGCAGGAGCTGTTGTAGTCGTTGTGGGAGGAGCAGAGGTTGTTGTGCTGGTAGTTGTAGTTGTGAGAGGACTTGTAGTTGTGAGAGGAGGTGTTGAGGTAGTAGCAGGAGCTGTTGTTGTAGTTGTGGGAGGAGCAGAGGTTGTTGTGTTGGTAGTTGTAGTTGTGAGAGGAGGTCTTGAGGTAGTAGCAGGAGCTGCTGTAGTACTTGTGGGAGGAGCAGAGGTTGTTGTACTGGTGGTTGTAGTTGTGAGCGGAGGTGTTGAGGTAGTAGCAGGAGCTGTTGTAGTAGTTGTGGGAGGAGCAGAGGTTGTTGTGTTGGTAGTTGTAGTTGTGAGAGGAGGTCTTGAGGTAGTAGCAGGAGCTGCTGTAGTACTTGTGGGAGGAGCAGAGGTTGTTGTACTGGTGGTTGTAGTTGTGAGCGGAGGTGTTGAGGTAGTAGCAGGTGCTGTTGTAGTCGTTGTGGGAGGAGCAGAGGTTGTTGTGCTGGTAGTTGTAGTTGTGAGGGGAGGTGTTGAGGTAGTAGCAGGTGCTGTTGTAGTAAAGGGTGAAGTTGTATTATCTGAGGCTTCAGATGTTCTCATAGCTGTACATAGAATAGAATGTAAATGTCAATAAAACGTTCAAAACACCCCTTTGTATTCATGTCCATTTCAATCAATAACGATTTCATCTTTAAATCTATTTCCAGGTACAAACACTATGTTTTGTCTTAACTATCTTTTGTGAAAACAAATGATAATGATTTTTTTTCTTTCTGCACAGACCAAATTTGAAGAGAGAGACATTTGGTATAGGGGCATATTAAGACAATTATGCTTTTCAAAATACTGTAATGTTCAGAACAGTGTTGAGTGGTGACAGTCTGTTCATTTGCAGTGAGTGACCGAGTGAGGGATGCTGCGTGACCTCCATGTGACAACACGGACTTCCATTATGGCTAGTGTGAACTGTGTAAGGGCCAGTCACTTATCTGGCAGTGTTTCAGAGGGCTGGACTCACCAGCCAGGAAGAGTATTAGTGCTGCGATCCCCCCTCTCATCCTGTTGTCCATTCTGAAGAAGAATCGAGAGGTTCAGTAGCTGTTCAGTGTTCAGCAGCGTTGGTGTCTGGTCTCTCCAGTAACTTGTGCTTCAATGCTCTTTTTCCTAATTCACACACAAATATAAAATCTTATTTGTGTTTATTCATGATTCACCTTTTCATTCTTGTATGACCTTCTCTGCTGAGACCTTGATTAAGTCTTAACCAGAGTCACATGATGTTGAAAATGCCATAGGCCACAAGGAAATTCATTTCAAACCAGGAACAGGAGGTAAGTCTTTACGCAAAGGATTATGGGAGTATGGAACAGCCTAGCAGGCCATGTTCTCAAAACTGATACTCTAGCTTCTTTCTAGCATAGGACGGAGGAGATCTTCAAATCAATTAGCTATCTACGTAATGGACTACATATCCCGAAATTCCTCTTTCCAACTGTATCATGTCCTCAAGCTACATGATTAGTGATGCGTTATTTAGTTGCAATCTTACTGTCGTTGTTACAGTATATAATCTGATGTGATGACATTGCCAATGGTCTTACTAACCCAACTCAAGAGTGACAATACCCAACATGATAACATGAACAGTCAGCCTGTTCGAAACGATAATGCACCAGCTCGGACATCTCAACGCAACCAAACTGGCAGAAAGGAAAGGAACAATCTCAGCTCATATTGCTTGTTTAGTTTAGGAAGGATGCGCAGCAACATGAACACATAAATGAAACATAAATCATAAAAACATACAACACAGAATTCTCTACCATAAATACTGAGTCCTTGATTTTTTTTTTTGCAGTTTTCCAGATTTTTCAATAGTTGGGAATTGCGCGAAGAACTGTTATTCTAATTGTGTTTATCTAATTCCCTGCGTTTCTCAAGTTGCAAGGGAAAAAAAAACCTGGAAAATGTTTGCAAAGTAATGAAATCGAAGATAGAATTATCGTATTATTGCAAGATGCCTTCAAAACAGGAAATACCTTTTTCATGGGTAACAGAGTAAAATACTGTTGTGGAATCCTGCCAAGTGTAGCTATCGTTAACGGACTTAACGTGAGAAAAGAAAGAAGCTTAATGGTCTCTGTTTAAGAGCATAAGACAGGTCTCAAACAAGTAGAGGCATTCAACCCATCTGACCTGTCCGATAGTTAAGAGCTCATTGGCCCCAGGATCTCATGATGACCTGAGCTGAGCACATCCTTCCTAATTAGTGGGATGCCTGAGGAGGGTGAGGACACTGGAACCCAGAGAATGTCCTTCCTTATTCCACCCAGCTTTGTTCAACAGGCCCCTCAGTCCCAGGGCTAAGCAATCGGCCATTTAGTGCCATTTCGGGTCTTTGAACATTCCAATGAACTCAATCACAAACTGACCCTCAATCTTCTTCAACGCCTGGGTCCCCTGGGCGAATGAGATCAGTTTGATCATTCTGGAAGAGCTGGAGCAAAGATATGAAATGGAATGGTCCGGTGGAGCCAATTGGTTAATGACGTGGAAACTGACCTCCCTAATTGAATCGGAGGAGGAGGAGTTGAGGTACAGCGACTACTAAATATGACTCTGTAATCACCGGGACACTTTGTGATAGGAAGAGATCTAAAAAAAACGATTTTATATTCCAAATCGTTCATTTGTAGATGTGCCGTTACACCATTGTTGAGGTAAAGACATGATGGGGGATGCCAGTGCGCAGGAGACATGAGAACATGTTTACAGATATGTCATATTCCTGCTCATTTTATACTTGATGATCGGTCAGTTCGCCTCATGTGGGCCTGAGCACAGGCATCACGCAGACTTCAAGAACGAACGTTTCTCCACGGAAGGGCACTTTTAAAAAAAACTCTCTGGGGTACGCACGGATTCACAAGGTCACCCTAAATGTTTAAAAATGGGCCAGACTGTAGAGGACCACAGTGGAAGTCGGAAAGGATTGCTGTTCTCGTGATCATCCATCCATTTTCCAACTGCATCTCCCCAGGGAGAGCACCACAGGAACTTTGCTCAGGACCCTGGGGCTAATCACTGCTCCACCCTTCTCGTCATCATTTAACTATTCCAAATGTGCAAGCACTTCTGAGACATGTTCTTCACCTTTTAGGAGCTGTGACAGAGGTGATGCATTTTTCTGGACACTGTGAGCGCTCAATTCTCAATACTAGTACAAAGGCTACAGTACATTGATTACTGTTCTAAAATCAATTGAGACGATACAGTTATAGGTTTCTAATCTGCAAGCATACACATAACCCCCCCCACCAACAAATTAGAAGACATTCCTCATCCTATGCTGAGACACTCTCCACTCCCTGGTCAGACTGGTCAAACCAACAAAGCGATTAGCAAGATGCCTAGAAAAGTGCAGACGCCTTTCTTTCTTGTAGGCTTACTGCAGAATACTGGAATCCTACCGGTTTCCCCTGTATTTCACTGGACTTAACATGAGAACGCTAGGCAGGTCCCAGATGATAGAAGGCCATTGGGTAGTTAGTACTTAACTGTTTCTAGTATCTCATCTTGAATGAATCTCCACACTCCCAAATCCTTTCTGTAAAGAGGTGCCTCCTGTATTTTGGTTTCAAATATGCTATAATTTGGCCATATATATAGTTTCCACAATGGATACATTTATAATGTGTACTCTATGAAAGCCATTTTAAGAACAGAGCACAAAGTCTTACCATCATGTTCTTTAACAATTCATGAGAACCATAATTATAGTAATAATTAATAATAAGTCAGTGGTCATTGAGAGCATTAGTTGGCTATTTGGTGTTTTATCAGACCAGGCTGGTGCCAGATAAATACTTATTATTTTTTTTGTATTCATATTTATTTATTACAATACTACCAGCAAAACAGCACTACTGATAATAAAACAATGTTGCCCATGATCTCATATGTTATTTCCAAGATCTAATAATAATTGCTGTTAGTGTGTTATGGTTCCCATCTTACAACATTGAAGCATCACAAGAACAAACTGGATTTATTTATCTGTCTTCAGTTTCAAATCCCAAAAATGATCACGACAATCTTAGTGTCTTGATGTTTATTGATCGAGTTTAGTGACAGATCCACATGTAATTATTATTAAAAACATGAGTCATGGTATTGATGGTGCTACTGTAATAAAGGGGGGAACAGGAAATTAAAGATCATCCGGCTAGTTCCTTAGCCCCATTAGCTAAATACTCTCAATGACCAACGACAACCTTTCGAGATCACAGTTGCCAGCGGTATCTTATGATGCATTGCTGCATTTAACACTTCCTCGCACTTCAACGTATGATTTGATTCACTTACATTTCCACCCAAGGATTTAGAGGCAGCAATTCAGTGCAACACTCCCAAGAAACAAAATAATATCCAGATATCACTGTGCATTTCCATATTCACTCGAAGAAAGATCGATAAATCGATTAATAATGCATGTAGTACATACATTCACATCGTTCCGCACAAGCAGCTAGGAAAAGCAGAAAACATCGATATTCACAAGAACTCCAGTGTTACAGCTGACGAGACTGAAGTCAGCTGAAACCCAGGCAGTATTTGAGATGAAGTCGGTACTTACCCGCTCTAATGAATGAATTAATGAAGAAATGTTAATGGAGTAGGGCTGTGAGGTGAGGGCGTCTTCGCGCTGGTGCTCCAGCGGTGAATAGATGTGAGGCGGGCAGTCCGCGTCTCCCTCTTTTATCCCCGTCCATACCTGTTCTAGAACACACCCCACACTCACACCTCCCCACATCTCCCACACCCCTCCCTCAATCTTCACCTGTTAGAAAGAGCAGCTCGGTGCGACTGTGGCTCCGCTCCCTATAGAAGAACATCGACGCGCAGCGAGAACAAGATCGATTTATTTTATTTTTTTTTACAGGTTGAGTTTCCAAATCCCAGTTGCGTTCAAAAATATCGTTCGGTGTCAGGTGCAGTACTGTATATCATCGATTTGAAAAGGTAGAGAGTGGAATCGGAATCGGTGATTCCGATTGGCTAGTTGATTCCTCGGCCAATTTCAAGTGTTATTTAAAAATAACTTAAGAGGTTTATTCGGCGTCACTGATATTTCAAGTCTACGTTTTCTCCTGCTGCGTGCAGGGCTCGGGTCGGAGGTCACGATATCACGCGCTAGACATTCTTAAGGGAGCGGCTGAGGTCTGAAGACGTGAACACGAAGCTTCTCACCTGTAAACAGCTGTTTCAGAGGAAAAAGCTGGACAGCTGACGTCTAACGGTTCATTTCCCTCTTGTTAATTACACAATGATGAGTATTTTCTCGTAAATGCGTGTGTAAATCTATGAACATGGCGAATTGCCAGTAAATGTGGATGTATCAGAATCCGAGGCGAGGCTCCGAGGAACATCTGAGATAAAGCTGATTCACTCATTGTAAAAATTGAGCTTTGGTGCTACGTTTCCCTTTCAATTGCCTAATGACCAAAAGTCTGTGTTTTCACTGTGTGCCCTGCGATGGACTGGTGTCCTGTCCGGGGTGTACCCTGCCTTGTGCCCTGTCCATTGCTTGCTGGGATAGGTTCTCCCTCTGCCGCAACCCTGTACTGGAAAAAGATGTTAGAAAATGTATGGACAGAACATATGTGATATAACAGGACTATATATTTCACTGTAAGCATTCTGGTGGTCTTAACACACACCGTAGGTACGTCACCTCTACCTGGCTTCATAATAATTACTCCTTGCATTTCATATAGCACATTTTCATCAAGAGGGATCTGAAATTACTTTCCATGTACAGTAGGAGGAAAATAATATTTCTTAAGCAATAAGTAGGTTGTATTGATGTAAAGGGATGCTGAATCATTGATTTAGTTTCTACGTATATTCTGTATATTTTCTATTGCTGTTGCAGTCGTAGAGTTTTGCTTGAGCACAACAAGCCCAGTTTCTCGGGTTGCCCAGTGGGGTTTTGCCTTCCCATGATTCCCTCCAGTGATGGTGTCAGGGCCTGGCTCAGTCAATGAGCCCTGGAGGAAAATATAATCAAGTGCAAACTATTTTCTTCAGTCTTTGTTAACCTTTGATACTCTCTGTATCACATAATACTTTGAAATGTATAATAGCTTAAAATATTTAAAAGCTTCTCTTCTGCAAAGCTGAAAAAATGTAAAACCTTAAATACTACAGGTGTAGGAAAACAGGAGTGTCTCCTATCACCAGGACTATTCTATCCAGACAGGCTGGAGGACAGGAGTGTCTCCTCTCACATAGACTCTTCTGTCCAGACAGGCTGGAGGACAGGAGTGTCACTTCTCTCATCAGGACTATTCTGTCCAGACAGGGTGGAGGACAGGAGTGTCTCCTCTCACATAGACTCTTCTGTCCAGACAGGCTGGAGGACAGGAGTGTCTCCTCTCACATAGACTCTTCTGTCCAGACAGGCTGGAGGACAGGAGTGTCTCCTCTCACATAGACTCTTCTGTCCAGACAGGCTGGAGGACAGGAGTGTCTCCTCTCACATAGACTCTTCTGTCCAGACAGGCTGGAGGACAGGAGTGTCTCCTCTCACATAGACTCTTCTGTCTAGACAAGCTGGAGGACAGGAGTGTCTCCTCTCACATAGACTCTTCTGTCCAGACAGGCTGGAGGACAGGAGTGTCTCCTCTCACATAGACTCTTCTGTCCAGACAGGCTGGAGGACAGGAGTGTCTCCTCTCACATAGACTCTTCTGTCCAGACAGGCTGGAGGACAGGAGTGTCTCCTCCAATGAAATGGCTGATTTAAAATTTAAATTAATACTTTACTCAAGTGTTCACCAAGGAAGGAACAGAGAACATACTTCAGTCTGAGGATGAACAAAGTTCTTTATTGGAGAGGCAGGAGTGTTTCTGGCACTAGAAACGAGAGACACAGCCCTTCCAACAGCTACTCAGGACAGGACTCGAACCCAAGACGGGGAGATGAGCTCATGCAGCGTCCACCCATAATGAGAATGACAAAACTGAAGCAAGGAATTATTAAGCAGTAACTCTGAGTTTTGGTACACCTGAAGCTGTGTAAGAGTAAGCAGAATTAAATTAGGGGACCACATATATAAAAAATAAGATCCTTCTCTATACCTAAAATAACGGGAAAAGGAAACATGAACCTAGAGGCATTAGATCGTGATTAACAAGCTTCTGAACTATTATCGCCCTACTCCCCACCTCGCAACCTCCGCTCTTCTGATTCTGCTCTCCTTACTGTCCCCCAAGCCCCTCTACATTGTAGGGGTGACAGGGCCTTCTCCTGTTATGCCCCCAAGCTCTGGAACTCTCTGCCCAAGGATATCAGAGAGTCACCTTCTCTAAACTCCTTCAAATCCAGACTCAAAACCCTCTTCTTCAGAAAAGCCTTTACTGAACTGGTTCAGCTCTTCACCCCTCTGCTTTTCTTAGTACCACCATCCACTGTCTCCTCTATATATTGAAATTGTGTTATATCTTGTGTATTCTTCTTATTTATTGTTGTTGTCATCCTATAAAGCACCTTGAGAAGCCACCTTTAAAGGCGCTATATAAAATAAAGTTTATTATTATTATTATTCTTAGAACAAACAATAATGACAGCATACAGGGGATATAATATGGTTTATACAGATTTCCAAATAAATCTGCCTTTAGGCAAAGAGCTCAGCCAGTGCCAAAGAAACAATACCCTCCCAACTCACTCATCAAGAGGCGAGAGCAAAATGACAGATTTTTCTCAGCTTTCCCCCTGTGCTTCCTAGATGCCCATCTTGTCCTCTCCTGGGCTTCAGGACTGCGCTGCTGAGGGCGCCACCTCAAATTGCCCCCGGGGCGTGAATGAAGTATTTTGAATTGAATCGAACTGAAAAGTTAAAAAAAAAAAACGGTGTCGCAATCCAAAACCGGATCCGTCAGCCAGAAAAACGCACCTTTCTGCATCACACAACAGCCCCTTTTTTCACTCGCAGTCGAGCGAAAACCAGAACTCATTCCCTGTGACGCAGGGGCAGTCGAACAGCCCTCGCAAAAAGCGCACGTTTTGTCATCGTTAAAAACCGTAGGCGGCAATCATCTCACCAAAGACAGCCGGGGCGGATGACTGGAAATAGAAATGTCATTACACGCTTATATAAACAGTGAATAGTGGTATATCAAGGTAGTTGTGCAGGACGTGGTGAAGGGAATTACATGCGCGTGATTCCCCGAGGTTCCTGCTAGAACGCGGCCCCCGCGCGCGTGATTCTCCCGTTGCTGGTGGTAACCTCAGTGTGACCTTTAACCCCGGTTCTGGTGTCCCCGATCTGGTCGATCTCGTCCTCCACTCTCCCCGTTTTAGGAAGTGGCAACACCTGCAAGGAATGGACAATTTAGCAATTCAGTAGTTTCTTTTTGTTTTGGTTTAAATTCAGGGAGCTGCGCTCGTTTAGAGCCAAAGTAGTTCTAGTCTTTGTGTATCAGAAGCTCCTGACCCGTGTTTTAAAGATGATGAAATGCTGCAAATGAGCAGAGAGACGCCTGAGGTGCTGTAGTTTTGCAGAAGACGAAAGTGACACTTAAGCTGAATAAGGCAGACTGTCATGTCATGTCATGTCATAGAAGGAACGTAGGACCAAAAGGTTAATTCCAGTTTTGAGTTTCCATAAAAGCCACATCCCTGTTATCTGAAGGAGATGTCTGAAAGTACTGTACATAACCTGCTCGTGAACGTCTACACATACACTAGGTAGGGAGAGACAATTGCATGTCTCTGTTCTCTCTGATCTCCTGAGAGAATCTCTCTGACCAAATTAAACCTCTTTTCAGATCTTCACTGGTCTGCGCTGGGACATCTTGTCTTCATACAGTTGCTAAATTAATTGATCAGCTCGCCTGCCTGACAAGTGGCTCAGGTCTTTTGTGCAAAGTGGCACCTGAGGCACGTTCGTGCTCACCCATGCGAACCACCTGAAGCTGAAGCTGATGTCACAGACCAATCAAACCATCGCTTCACTGCTAAAATGATTAAAAAAAAGTTAAAAGAGAAGGGTATTCAGCCCATGTAGCTCATTTGGTAGTTAGACCTCATACATCTATTTCTTAAAAGTAGCCAGAGTATCAGCTTCAACAACATGGCTTGTTGGCAGCTTGTTCCACACACCCACCACCCTCTGTGGAAAGAAGTGCCTCCTCATCATGGCTTTAAATGAGGAGTCACAATAATATTCATTATAATCACAGTGCTGGCCTTTGTCAGCTGTGTATTTTCTGGTGGTTCCCCGATAACAAGCATTATCAGGGAACCAAGGCTGATTTCTGTGGATTCAAATATTAGCAGCACCATTTCCTGCTGTTGTTGCCTGGGAGAATGATATTTGAGATACACAATACAGAAAAACAGCAAATAGCTAAATGATTAATGAGGGCAATGATTCAATCTTAGTTCAATCAGGGACCAAATCTCTCCTAAGCTAAATATGGATCAGGTATTTCATACACCTCTTGAATCTGCACAAAAAGAGAGACACTATTTACTTTGGAGCCTTTTCAAATATGGGCACTACAGCCATAATCCAAGCAGTCTTGCTACATTCCTGTTGTACTGATGGCTATCTGGAGACACAGACACAGGCGTGGTAGCTCTGCCTTAAGTGACACCTGTGCTGCATTGCTTGGTGCAATTTATTCTTCTGACGTTTTCCTGCTCTGGACACTCGTAATCTCACTGCTGCAGGCATGTTTTGCCAGTTATAGTCCCAGTCCGGGTCATGAGACAAAACAGATTCGTTCGAATGAAGTGCTGAGAATTGCAAAAAAGTGCAAAAATTCAGAGCTGGAATTGTACTTTGCATTAATACAAGCATGACAAGACTGACTGAAGTGAATTGTGAATATCCCGGTTAGCTCTTCCCAGAGAGGTGACCGCTGTTAGTATCGGTTTATGTGAGCTGTGCAGTTTATACTGATAGGTATCTCCTTTAGCTTCTGCTAATTCTCCGGTAGGTGCTTTTATCCAAAGCAACTTACATCTGCACCCATTTACACACCTGCGTATCTTACTGGTGTCACCACTACTGCCCTTATTCTGTGTGCCTATACTACATCTGTAATTACACTAAGAAATACAGTATTGTTAGAACTAAAATATATCTCTGTCTCAAGATATATACTGTAGAATATATGTTATCTACCAGCTACTTTAATATTAAGAATAATATAAAGTTTATGAAAACAAGTTCAGGACTTGAAGTTTTCAAATGCACTGGAAGAAATTGAAATTATACATTTTCATTTTCCTGACAGTTAAGATGTATTTTCAGAAATCATAGATCAATACACATTGACTTGTCATTAATGTGGTAGATCGTGAGGCATATAGGGTTCAATGTAGAAGATTTAGTAAGGTCAAGAGAGTCTGCAGCGAAATTTGCTGATCTTGGAGAATGTATAAGAGATCACATGGAAAACTGTGTGGAGATGTCATGGTTAGACTCTCTGTTGGGTGCAGATTGAACACAACCTTAAAATAGACAGATAACTGCATTGTTCTGACATAACTGTCCCTGTTTAGGAAACTTTAGACTGGTCACCAATGAGAGGAAACCAGAAACTGTACTAGAGCACAATATTGCCAGAGTTTTAATTTAATATTATTAATGATAATTGTAGTTACCCTTCGGATTTATCAACCTAGGCCAACTCTGAAATTCTTGTGAGATTCTCTTGGAAAAAACAATAGCAGGGAGAAAATAATCTACATGTTATTTTACTTATTGCTTAATGCAGTTATAATGCACTATTAGTGAAGTAAATGAAAAAAGTAGTATTGTAGTATTTTGTCTACAGGACTGCTATGGTAATATGAACTTTCTTCTCTCTGTCACTCCTCAGCCATTATTTGAAATGAGACTTCTGCCCCACGCATACTGTAGTATCAGCTGCTCTAGTGAACAATAACAGCACTGCTAAATGAAGCTTTCTAATCCAAACAAAATCTGAGCCCTGAGGGGCTTGAGGTCAGACGGCAACAGTGAATCTGCCTGTGAGCCTGGTGTTGTTCTCAGCTGGGAGAGTCTCGCTAAACGACCTCTAATACATTGTTCCTCTATCAACGTCATTAGGATCCGACTGAACTACTGAGAGTCACCTTGCCTTGAGAGTTTCAAGCAGGTATCTCCTGACAGACACCTCGTCTTCAAAGCTCTGAGCAGGTGCAGTATCTCCTGACAGGCACCTTGTCTTCAGAGCTCTGAGCAGGTGCAGTATCTCCTGACAGACACCTCGTCTTCAAAGCTCTGAGCAGGTGCAGTATCTCCTGACAGTCACCTTGTCTTCAGAGCTCTGAGCAGATGCAGTATCTCCTGACAGACACCTTGTCTTCAGAGCTCTGAGCAGGTACAGTATCTCCTGACAGTCACCTTGTCTTCAGAGCTCTGAGCAGATGCAGTATCTCCTGACAGACACCTTGTTTACAGAGCTCTGAGCAGGTACAGTATCTCCTGACAGGCACCTTGTCTTCAGAGCTCCAAGCAGGTGCAGTATCTCCTGACAGGCACCTTGTCTTCAGAGCTCTGAGCAGGTGCAGTATCTCCTGACAGACACCTTGTCTTCAGAGCTCTGAGCAGGTACAGTATCTCCTGACAGTCACCTTGTCTTCAGAGCTCTGAGCAGATGCAGTATCTCCTGACAGACACCTTGTCTTCAGAGCTCTGAGCAGGTACAGTATCTCCTGACAGTCACCTTGTCTTCAGAGCTCTGAGCAGATGCAGTATCTCCTGACAGTCACCTTGTCTTCAGAGCTCTGAGCAGATGCAGTATCTTCTGACAGACACCTTGTCTTCAGAGCTCTGAGCAGGTATCTGCAGACAGAACGAGTGCAGCAGGGATCTTGAAGTCTTCTTTGTGTTGGCGCTATTTCAACCTGAAATTGAAGGTGCAAGCGCAACTGACAATCCTTGGAGTCTAATGATGATGAAGGAACTGTGGAAGGAGAACAGAAAGGCCCAACAAAAGCCTTTAAACATGTCTTTTTTTACCTCTCTATAAATCCATCTCCCTCTCTCCAGTGCTCTCCAGAAGTCTAAAACTAGGATTTGCAGGAACCTTCCTAATAATCATTTGTTTTGGAAAGGCATGACTTATTTTTATTCAAATCAATTCAGTTCCTACCCCCCTGGACCAAGTCAAGATGTGCAGAGGGCTGAACCTCGTTCTTTTCAACGAGCAGAAGTACTGGGGCCATTCAGTGACATGTGCCTCTGGTTGATCAGGCATTGCTCAGAAGAGAGCCATGAACATCCTATCAATCTATCAGTGCTTGGAGTCTGTAGTCCAAAGACAAAGCCAGTTCGGAATAGGAATCGGGCAACATGACACGGCTTCAGGCTCTCTGTTCTTGTTACTTCCTCCTCTCCTCTCCTGTAGCGTCTGTCTCCTCCCAGGTGCAGGACCTCTGTCCCAGACCCCTCCTTAATCACTTCCGCGATTATCAGCGGGATCAGCCCAGCGGCTCAAGAGCCGGATCTGTCACAAACCTGCTATGGAGGAGACTGAAAGGGCAGAGGGGGGACGAAGCCTAGGGGCAAAACAACTGACGCTTTTTAAGAACACTTTGCTGTTTTCTTTGGCCGTGGTGAATCCAGAAAGCGTCACAGAGAGAAAAACAATGTGAGCAATATGTTCAGGAATGCCGGTCAACATGGTCCTTGCTCGTCAGCTGTAGCAGATACGCAGGTTGGTTTTGTTATCTGGTGGTAAGGAGCCAATGGTGACATTTAACTTTGGTTGGAGAAACGCTATGAAACTATGCCACAGTCATCCATCTTGCATGAGATCAAAAAACCAAAATGGGCCTCAGTTCGCAGTGCGGCTCTGGAAATAAGGAATTGGGTGACGAGTCGAAGGTAGTCAACACTAACCATGAGTGCACTGTGACAGGGGAGGTCAGCCCTGGTCCTGGAGAGCCCTGGCTTGCGAACTTTCTAAACTCTTGTCAGTAAAGTGAATCGAATGATCCAGTTAAATCAGGACCTCGAGGGTGACAAGACCTCGGTGGTCTGCAGTCTCTGGCCTGCTCCATTGCGCAGACCGCCTGGGGCTCAGAGTGACACTAGACGTCAGTGACAGTCCTGTGAAACCGCCCTGACTGTGGCTCTGCAGTATCGGGGGTTTCCAGTACAGTAAATGGACTAGTAAGCTATAGTAATTACCGCTGCTCTAAAATCACTAGGATTAACAACAGCCAAGAACTACGTGTATCGAAAGGATTATTGAATATTTCAAGTTCTAATAATTTGGCACAACCCTGCTGTTACGAGCGCAGCTGGCCCTAATTAACCCCATTACCCAATTACCACACCACACCCCTTCCCTCACTACTTTAACCCTCTGCTCACCGTGTTCACTGCTCGGTATTAGGAATCTTCCTGCCTCCTGAGCCTGAGCCTCCTCCCGTTACCGACACCCTCCGACACCTTGTCCTCTCAGACCTCGCCTGTCGGACCCCTTTCCAGCTTGTACCTTCCCACCCTCCTTCCGTCTCGCCCTGCTTGGATTCTTGCCTAGCTCTCCTCTCTGGACTCGCCTGCGCCTGTTCTCCTGCCTCGCCCTTCTCGGACTCGTTCACCCCGGACAGGGCACGTAATACTCGACCGTAACAACTGTGGCCTGAGGACGAGGGGCTGGGACCCCTGCAGAGTGAGGAGCGAGGTGGAGCCGGGGGGGAGGAGGGATATACAGTACAAGAGGAATGTGAGGGAGACAAGAGGATCATGTACAGAATAAATGATGTTTTGATAGCCTATCACATGCTGTGTGAATTCTGAGGTTGGTATATACAGTATACATACCCCTTCATCCTCATCATTATTTATTGTAGTTGTCGTGGACATTAAGTACAGAGCACAGCAGGAACTAGGTGAAGAGGACAAGCACCTTCATCATCATGTTATCATTATTATCGTTGCTATATTCGTTGCTATAGGATGATGATTATTATTATTAATCAGACCCACGTCACGTTTGTCTTTTGTGTAAAAGAGTGATGATGATGTTTAATACAAACGTGAACAGAACAGGCTTTTCTAGGATATGAACTTTTGCGTTACTGTCTCGTAGACAAATCGAGAAGCTTATCCGCACTGTTTATTTTTTTAATATTATTTTAGGAACGGTCAGAACTGGAAAAAGAAGGCAGTTTTCCGAGATGCAACTCACGACTGCACGGGAAGGAGGAGTAAAACGGCCCGACGAACTTCCTTCGGCGCGGCTGACAAACCCGAGGAGCGTCAGGTGTCCCTCAGAGTTCCCGGAGGTGTCGTGAAGGAACGGATCTGCAGTCCTGTCCGACGCAGTACCCTTTTTTCACAATGCGCATGTGCGCCAGGAATCTCGCTTGCGTCCACTCATGACGGGCAGGGACAGAGTTCCTGGCGGTACTGAACTACATGTACGTATACTGAAAAAAAAAGCGCAGTGTTCTCGAAGGCAGAAAAAGAAGAGCCCTATCTGTGGCTGTCGGCCTTCCTGAAGCTTCCTTCCATGCTGCGGGAGGAGCTCCAGACCGCAGCGGCTCCGAACTGCTATCTGGTTAACAGCGTGGAGGGCTTTTATTTCACGTGAAAACAGTGTTTAAGGGATACAAAGATGATTCTAATGACATAAAGTAAAGCTTTATAACTGTGAATAGATTCAAGTACTAGTGTGACACAGCCCACTGTGAGGAATATCGGCACCAGGAACCTGAGTTCATAAAAACTCTGTATGATTTTGTTTCAGGTGCAGAAGGCTTTATACTGTACAAACAATTCAGTATCCATACATCACTAATTTCAATACCCATGCATCGCACACCCGTCAATAACACCCGTATGGCAAAGAGGCTTCGAAACCCCTCACCCACCCTCCAATTAACAGACACCGGAGGAGCCTATTTACGCGTGATTGAGGCCTTTCACGGCCTCTTGTGGTTGAGGTTCGTCAGTAAGGCCCCTCCAGACACCATATTGCCCCAGTCCTTATATCGCTGCATTCGCTGTTTGAAACAAATGACCCTGGATTGATGCCGACCGCGCGGGGAGCTCTGTACTAAATCCTGTGAGATGAGGAGGGCCTAAATGTTCCCTTCCTTTGTTCACTGCTGCCCATGAGAATATGGGACAGGTCATAAAACTTGTCTTAAACGTGTTAGGCTTGTCTATCCCATGTTCTGTATTATTCAAAGATCTCATTCAGCTGTTTCCCAAAAATAAACAGGGTGTCAGCGTCAACCTCATGGCCGGGCAGCTGGTTCCATACCCCCACCCCCCTTAGTGTAAAGATAAGGAAATAAGGGAGGGTAGGTTTCTTTAACCTCAGGGGTTTTTGTGGGGAAACGTCCTCTTAAAAGTGTCAGGGAGTGTTAGACAAAGACATTTCCAGGCCAGAGTGTCACAAAAGGTATATAAGAACTATCCATACCTGCAGGCCAGGTCCGATGCCAGGAGCAAACTAATCCGACAGGGCAAGACGAAGACGAAGTTGGAGTCGGGGAGGCAGGCGGCATCGATGTCCAAGCTAAACGAAAGGGTTTCTTTTCTACGGTCTCAAACGGGAGAAGAGCTCAGGAAAACAGTAGACTATTAATACCAGGCAGTGAAGGGCGGGTTGAGGAGGTTTCATAGAAGGTGCGGTGAGGAGTGAGAGGCGTGAGAGGATGATTAGTCTGTGCACTGTCGTTTTCGGGAATTGGATAGGGATGCTGTCTGATGGACTGAGGTCGTGGAAACGCGCCGGTGTTTGTGAGATTAAGAGAGGTTAGGTGATTGATTATGTGAGAGCGTGACAGAGGCAGGTGCAGTCTTCTTGGAGTCTCTGCTGGAACTGGTCCCGCAGGGCTGGTTGCAGTTCTGGAGTAGCACTGTAGGTGCTACTTTAGGCAGCAGCTTTCTGAGAGCTTTCTTATTTTTGTTATTAAATCTCCTGAAAGTGCAATTTCCCTCTTCTAATGTATATTGTAAATAACTGAAGAATGTGTATTAGAGAAGCACGAAGGGCAATATGACTATTACAGAAATAAACAGGAATGTGATCTGGTCAGTTCACAATGCTTAATACATCTGAAAGAGCTCTCATTCCTTTATGCAGACCTAAAGTCAAAGTTAAGAGCAATGGGAAATTGGCAATTGGTATTCTGTGGCGGTAGTATCACTGGAACCACGTCTTTGTGCACTCTACAATGAGCAGGTTTCTGGTCAACTTTTCAAAATGCTGCAAGATTAACGAAGTCTGTGTCACACCCTCAGTAGGCAGGACTGGGTGAAAGAAGAAACACAACAAGCAGCATAAGGAAAAGAGAGAGAGCTCTCTTATTTACAGTCAGACACTGAGCCACAACCTCACAAACGCTCCCCCTGCACAGACTTCCTCAGCAGGCCTTGTGCACATACCTGCTGTCGGAGTGTGGCATTCTGCACCTGCTCAGGTAAAAGTAGCGTATATCCTCACACTTTGATCGGCTGTTGGGTTGCTTTCTCACGTTGTGTCACAGATGTAAGTGATGTGTCAACATCCATCCTTCCACAGAGTCGCAGGGACACAGGACACAGGACACAGGACACAGGACACACACCACACACCACACACACACACACACACACACACACACACACACACACACACACACACACACACACACACACACACACACACACACACACACACACCAGGGCCAGTTTTCCCAGAAGCCAGCTAATCTACCAGTATGCCATTGGACTGTGGGAGAAAACAGGAGCACCCAGAGGAAACCCGCATGAATGGGAGAGAACATACAAACTCCACACAGATAGAACCCAGGAAGCACTGCGTGCTGCCCGCCTGTCAACATAAACACCTGAAACCTTTTTTACAGCTAGCCTCTTCTATCTCTATAGGGGTTTTATTTGCTGCCTGCAAAATCCTGTACTTCTCTACAATAACCATCAGCAGCCGGGGCTATAAACTGTTAAGGTTGCCCTGACGTTGAAATAAATTAACTTGTAAGCTGAGCTCACCACCTTTGCTAAACTCGTATTGCTGCTTAACTGTGTGGCTGATCCTGACAATGCTTCTATTGCCTTGTATGAGTTTGTTTTTTAAATTAAAAACATGATGAGCATTTTTCTTCTTTCTGATTTGAAACCTGCCATTACTTGCATCCTTATTTAAAATGACTGTCATATACATCGTCTCTGCACTGGTGTCCCAATTCAGCTGCCTGCTGTTGAAATGAG
The DNA here is from genome assembly GCF_055471065.1 of Atractosteus spatula. Lineage (NCBI taxonomy): Eukaryota > Metazoa > Chordata > Actinopteri > Semionotiformes > Lepisosteidae > Atractosteus > Atractosteus spatula. Next base: position 15,942,834 of record NC_142711.1, on the reverse strand, counting down.
TCTCCAGCTGTTTGGTTCCTTTCACAGGTGACCACACTCCAGTGGAAGCCTGTGCAATTCAGGGTTACACTTCAGTGAAGACAGGTCACAGCTTTTAGAAAATGGATAACTGAAAAAGATCAAGTAAAAAGGTAAATAAAAACTAAGACAGCTCTATCTGTTTAGTAATCAAATCTCATCACATTAATTTAGTGCAAATCGTGGTCATTTTCAAAGCAGCAAGGAAAGAGCTTCACTCTGATGATACACACAAACTGCTTTGCCCAGCCTCTTCCACACACATTTTTACACAAATCCCCTCAGTCCACTCCAATACACACAACAGGAGGTGCGACCTACAGATATACAAAGAAAAGTCTTCGGAAGCTGTTTTTGGCGCCCTCTAGTGTTCGACTTGTGGCCATTGCAGCCCTGAGCCCGTGGCACTGAAATGGGACGCCACCCAAGATTCTGATTTCCTGGAATCACTGACTACATGTTGGAAGTTAACTAATTAATCACAACAATTAATTAAGCCCATGCTCCCAGCTGCACCATCAATTCAAAAATCCAGTGTCCCACAGTAATTTGTCCTAGTCAAGAATATACATATGGTTGATGTGAGTTTCCTCCAGTGTTTGAACTGCCTGAGCTGGTACTAACTCACTTAGAAAACACTGCGAGGCCCATCTGTCCTGTTGGGTAGGTAGCATTTAATTGATCTACTGGAAACTGGTATTTTGAAACTAAAGGAAGTGCATTTGCAATTGATCGCCTGGGGCACTTCCTTACACAAAGGGTGGTGGGATTGTAGAGCAACATACCCAGTCAAGGTGTTAAAGCCGATACCCTGTTCTCTTTCAAAGAAAAGAGGCGCTCCTTTACACAAAGGGTGGTGGGAGCATGGAGCATGATATCCAGTCAAGGTGTTGAACCAATACCCTGGTTTCTTTAAAAACAGGAGGCACATCTTTACACAAAGGGTGGTGAGAATGTACAAAAAAAGGTAGAATTAGATTTGCCCTGGAGCTTTGTGAAATAATTAATGGTTGTGTAACTTTAAAGTTAGAAAGATGTGCTGTATATATATATGTATATATATATATCGTATGAGGGCTATAGTGGGTTTAAGAGCAATTGCTATGAATAATGTGGATGAAAATTATTTAACTCTTGACAACCTTCATCCAAAAGTGCCGGGAAAGACATCTAATTCCTCTTTCTGATCCAGATGTGCTGAATTCTGGCTCACATTGACTTCATATATGCCACAAAAACACAAGTCAGGTTGAGTCAGTTGAGTCAGGTCTGCCCCCCTGCAATATGGTGAATTCAGTTCCTGTTTTCTGAAATCGTCACCCAGCTGTTTGGCCAGCAGCTACCGGCTCTACAGCAGCTCGAGCTGGTGAGCCTATTTGTCACGCACCTAAAGAATGCTCCTTAGCCGAAACGTTGTGTCTCTTTTCTTCTCAGCATGGGGTTAAAAGCCTTTGCCTGTTCCTTTGCGGCCTATGCATGCTGACACAGCTCCCTGCTTGTACCTATTTGTCTTCTCTTTATGATGGGAGACAAGGTTGCTCAGTGGAAACGTCCTTGCAGAGCTGTATGTGGTGCAGCAGCCCCAGAGGTACAGGCGTTCTGCCAGGGTCTGGCCCAGTTTCAGGAAGAGCTTTTGGCTGCTCTGCGGCTCTATGATGTGTTATCCCAGCCTGGGTTATGCCTGATGAATTACTCTTCCAATGTGTCCGTACACTGATTTGCCACGTGTGATGATGGAATTTCATGGAAATAAAGTGTGTTGTTTGAGAGTAGTGTTGGTTGGGTGTGGGCTTGGTTGGGTCTGTGTTCAGATCAGTGGGGACTATCAGGGAAGCAGTTGAATCCCTGGGATAAGATCGTATTGCCTGGGATCCAGGTTTAATGCCAAAACGCAGGGCTTCTTGCAGAAGAAGGTTGGTGCTTGAACCTGGGGCAACGGGGGAGGGGAAAGACAAGAGGTCAGAGAAGCAGGAGCATACCTACTCCAATATCTTCCTTGTGTTTCTGTTAAAAAATCCAGGACACAGCTCCAGTTTCTATACGATGCTACAAGCAGTTTGTGTAAATTCTTCTGTTTCTGGAAAGTTCACTCCTGACATCAGTCCCCTCAGTAGATATCAACTTTAGAAATGCAGGTGGTACAAAAGATGACAACCATGACCATGGAAGGGCAGTTTTAGGTAGACTCTTTTCTACTCTTGTAAATGACCGTTTTTGTCGTTCAACAACTGTGCTAACACTGTGCTCTCTTACAGCTTTAAGCACTGACAAGCAGGGTTCTGCCAGGATTGTGCAGGAGCACCACCTACTGGCCACACATGGGAAGGACAGGCTCTTATTCCCAGGACACCTCTCACACACCAAGGAAACATTCCAGGCAGAAATCCAAGGAAAACTGCATTTTCATGAATCAGTTGGATCTACTTCATATCCTATTGGATGGAAACAATATGCAATTTGGGGGATTTTTATATAGAAAAACCACCAAGCATGTTGGTGACATGGTCAGTCTTGTTTGTAACTGACTCTTAAAGAAGTGCGTCGCCTGACAGGTGCACATCTACATTTAAAGCTCTTTAAAAATTGCTCTTTGTAATGCAGTATTTTTGAAAATTGGTCAAATTAAAATAATCGTTTGGGGACACATTCAGAAATGTAAGTACTGACTATTATTTCTAAGTACCAATGAATCCTTTAATAGGCACATTTAGTAGTAGAATCAGAAGTATAATAGAATCATTATTCTGTTGACATTCATTGCAAATGCTGGCAATGTGCCTGTAGATGAGCCAGATCTAAAAGTTGTTAGGGTTGCTTCACAATTTGATATCAAGATATTACTTCACACCCATTTTGTGATGCTTGCACAGTTTTAATATGTTAATCAAAACCTGAATGCTCGGGTTGAAGGTGACGAAGGGTAAGATAAGTTACAGCAAATGGCAGCAAAAACTAAGGAGAAACACCTGAACTATGTTGATTGCACCAGTCTGCTGAATGCTCAGGCTCAAACACAAGAAAGTTACTGGACCAGCAACTAAAATCAGCTCCTGGTTTAGTGACGGTTTACTCCAGGACAAGAACATAAGAGAGCATTTCCAAATCACCCTCTCACACAGAATCCAAGCTCTGCAAGTCCAAACACACCCCGACCTCTTGTCCAACGTGAGGAAGAGGAAGAGCGAAGCCCGGAACAGAGAGGGCAGGGACCGAAGACAGCTTGGAAAGAGGCATGTGATGACTCCGCCGGTAGGAGCGCAGGACAGCACGAGGACTAGATCTCGGGCGAACCACTCAACCAGCTAAACAGACCCTCAACAAGAGTCACACCAGAGCAATGAAAGCACAAGCACAACAAGATCACTTCCAAGCAGATAAAGAAGGGAATAAAAAGTGTCAGAAGAGACAAAAGGCAATTCATCGTCAACTTGGCGAACCCAGCAGAAAACGCAGCCACCCCACACAAGACAAAGGAGCTCTTGACATCACTAGAGAGCTGGCAGGAAGTGTGGCCAGTGTGGCAGGAAGACACTGCCCCCTGACCAAACAGTCACAGATAAACACAGAAGAGCACTCGCCAAGCCAGAGGAGCAGCTCAGGAGATGGGAAGAACAGTTCAGGGAGGTCTTAAACAGGCCGCCTGTCACGAACCGCACACGAGCACTTAAACGTCACTGCATACCCACAAGCACCTCTCACCCGCTCACACACTAATTAATCAATTATCATTCCTCACGCTCTTCACTATTTGTACCCACTCAGTCTCCACTCACTACTGAGGTTCCCTCTTCCGAGCTCAACCCTCGCTTTACCTTTTTGGGAAAGAGCACTTTAAACCTAATCGTCTTTTGGATCTCGAAACCCTTCCTCAATCCCTTGACTATGGCATCGCTGTACGTTTTTAGGATTTGGTTACTTTTGGAACTTTCCGGAACCCTTCCGGGATTTATCTGCCACAGCCTTGCCTGGGGTCCCAACCAGCCACTTCGCTGCTTCTCCTGACAACGATGGCGCCCAGAGATGATAGGGTACCCCCAGACCAGGCCGAGGCAGCAGACCTGCTGTATCAACTCTTCGAACAGGTATGGAAGGAGGAAGAAGTACCCAGAGTGGACTGTAGGTCATCCAGCAGAACTCTCCAGAAAAGGCAACAGCTACAGGGGCATTATGCTTTTATCTGTGCCGAGGAAATTCTAGAGCAGGATCACCCTAGAAAGGCTGTCAAAAGCTCTGGGTCAAGAACTGAGAGACCAGGCAGGATTCAGACAGGACAGGTCTTGCATCCATCACTTTGCTGTGGTCTTTCTCACTGTCAATTAGACCAGAGAGAGGAATACATCTGACAGCTGTGGACTTGCAGAAAGCCTTCGACAGCCTTGATCAAGAACCCTGTGGGAAATCATGGAACTCTGGAGAAGTTGTGGCTTTACCTACAGTCATTTAGTAGAGTAGCTCTCAATGGACATCTCGCCGACTTCTTCATGGTGAAAACAGGAGTCAGACAGAGCTGCCTGCTGTCTCTGTTGCTACAAAGAACACAGGGGTTTAAGAAGAGCAGTGCTCAGACCCACGATCTCGATATTTGGTGGAAGCGAGTTTGGCAGCAATCACAGGTCTGCTCAGGTGTGTTTCTGCCAATTTTGCACACCGGCTTGGCGCAGGTTTTGCCCATTCTGCTGAATTTCTTCCTAAAAAACACTGTTCTCACATGATGATCTGAACACTTTCATTTTCTTCTTCGTCATAAAAACAGCAATCTGGAAGTCAAACCTGATCCCTCAGCAGGATCTGACCCAACCGCTGAGTTCAGCCCAGCTCCTGGCCCAGGGACACAAAACACTCACACAGTGTGTAGGGCCGGTGCCCTGGCTACTGGACATGAAGGACAGCTGGGTCTCACCCCAGGGTTCAGTGTTCAGTGTTTAGGCCGTGACAGATACCTACACACATATGAGCAAATTATAAATTATGACTCAAATAAAGTCCCACTTTATCTCTCATTTTCAGTAAGAGATCACCAATGTCTGAATCAAGATCTCAGAAAAAAACTGAGACACTTTGAAGAGACAGAAGGGATAAGAGAATAAGAGGTTTTAAAATTTTCACCACCGCTTGTGTAATGTTTTCTCATCTTCTACCATTGGAATCAAATATTTTTTAGTTGAAGATCCTTTAGGATAAATAGAAGCAAGTTGCCAGTTTTTGGATTAAAATGATCACACTGTTTATTTTATTGTTATTTCATTTGGTTCTGCAGTCTTCTGTCCCTCTCATTACGTACCAGCTCTTTCAGTGTGAGCGAATTAGAAAAATTCTGTAGTCTTCTATGCTATTAAAAAAAGTCTGTGTAGTTACATTTGCAGTCAGATTGCCCTATAAAGACAAGTCTTTTCTCTACTCTTCAGCCAGGTGTTAATCTCCTCTTGTGTCCTGGACTGCAATGATCCTGAGCAGATTGTCCTAGACACAGACGTGTGACCACACCAGACTCCCCTCAGGCCCAGGCACTGGGTGCAGATGTTTGCAGGGTGAATTATGTGTAAAGGAGCTGTGTGACACTGGGTGCATACTGTATGTGATATCTGTGATAAACATCAAGTGTTTCTTGTGGGTTTATGGCTGTTTTGCAAGAATTGCAACAAAGTTTTCAGTTAGAGGTTAGAGTCAGTCACTTGCCCACACAGACACCCCTATCTCATCTCATCTCAGGCCTACTGACACCCTCCCCCATCCAGAGAAGCTGTGAACTGAGAGGTGCTTCTTTCTAGCACACAAGAATTATTCAAGTGGACATAAAACTAAGATACTGTATACATAAGGAGAGACTGTTGATCCCATCAATACTTTTAGCAGCTGAAATTCAATTTATCTTTTGAAGAGATAAGAACATATTGTTACAAAAGAGGGGGGTTGCGAAAATAATGAGTATTAGGGATCGACCGAGCGGTTTAGTCAATAAGTAAAATAAATAAACTTAACTTGTAAGTGACTTCTCCAGATTATACCCGATTGGATGGTATAACTAGAGGCACATGAATTCTTTGTTCTCTGGCACAGCTGTGGTGAAAAGAGTAATATCCCAGGCACACTCGATTAAACAAGTTTTTATTAACAATCACAGTGACACAAACTACACTATGCACAGCAAAAATACCACGCACAAGTTACTATATTTACAGTATGTACAGACAAGGCGTTCCAGAGGCCTAACGTTCTAGTCACCCAGAAGACCCCAGGCTGCTTCCTAGCATTCGACTCTTAAATAAAGCCTACAGAGAATAAAATAAGAGATAAGCTGCCTTCTACCCTGCAGTTAAATCCCTCTCTTTCCGCAAACCCTGAAACAACAAAATAAAGGGGAGCTTATCTCTCTATTCTAAAAATGCACCCACAAGCAGGAAAAGCTGTCTTCAACCGAGATATTGTTATTCAGGCAACCCAGGTTCCCTAAGAACACAGAACAGCAAGCTCTCTCTAGCAGGGCTCAAACACTGAGCTCCAGTCAGGTTTCGTCTGGATGATCGTGAAGTAGGGGCTCTCGCCTGACACAAGCTTCAAGTTCCAGCTCCCCCTGACTCCTCTCTCTCTCTCTTCTCTTCTTCTCCTCTCCAGATCTAAACTTATTGTTAGAAAATATTAGTGAGGACCCTAGGACAGAAAAACTGTCACGATTATAGTTCCCCCTCCTTAAGGGTGCTCCAGCCCTTTCACTAGACTTTATTCTCTGCACCTGTTCCCTATTCCCAGCCCACCTTAAAAGCCAGGCGCTGACGCTCATCCGGGCTCTGCATCTGATTTCCATATCGTGCGAGTCCGGGACCAGGAGGCGCCTGGTCCCGTTAAGGTTTTAACCTCGGTTCCCGTTCCTGTTCCCCGTCCGCCGGTTCCGACCCGGCCTTCGTGGTTTTTAACTTGTTTTGATGGATCTCCTGGTTTTGGACTTACCTTTCTGTTTTGGATACTCTCTAAGGACTTCTCTTTTGGATTGTTCGCCTCGGCCACACCTCCCCCGTGCACCAGCGCACCTTGGACACGCCCCCCTGTCTTCAGCCCCGTATTCCTGCATGACGTTTCCCTAGTGTTCCCCCCACTCCGTCGGACTGTGTCGTCCGCATAGGGTCCGGAAAGAACTGTTCGTTACAAAAACCAGGGCGATCCCCAGAGGCGTAGTCGAAATAACAGTCCGAGGTCCGAAAGCCGAAGGTAAACAAACCAGTGCAAAAGTACAAAACCAGAAGTGGAGCCGGAAGCTGAGAATCAAAACCAGAACGAGAACCAAAGTACCAAAACCAAAACCAGGAGACGTAGTCGGAGAACAAACCAGGGTCAGGAAGCCAAAAACCAAGTAGTAATAGTGAAAAGCCGAAGTAGCTCTAACCATGAAAAACCCCAATACTGAGCCCAGGGGAGAGTGTGAAGGGCTGGGGTAAATGGTCTAACTGGGAACCGTGCTGGAATGCGAGGTGGAATGACGAGTCCTCCGAGGGTGTGGCGCAACACTTATACAGCGTGTTTCTGGACTGCTGATCGACACTGAATCATTTACCCACAACGTAATTAACTAGGCCAACTAGCTATATGATTGCTTTGATCACTGCATCTCAGCAAACATCCCCGCCGCTTGGCAGCTGGAAACCTAATCCATCCGGGTCCCTTCATCCTGGGGTGAACAGGCAGGTCGCTGGATTGATGCTTAACCAGGTTCCATGAACAGCTCCTGCAAGACAGGCCGAATCACCGCAGACAGTTTTGGTCTGCCCAGCCCAAAAGCAGGCCGGGTTTTCTTCAGCAGCACTGGGTGGCCAGCAGTGATGCTGCTCTGGCCCAAATCAATGCCCATTGTCCCGTGTTGGCACTGCATTGTGAGCTCCCACATGAGTTCAGATGAGCGCTGTTGAATGCAGTTGAAAACGTGCATGGGAGACATGGCAGTGCATAATTATAGTGATAACGTTCCGTGCCAATGCCATTGTACAATTCGAGGAAAACGCTGCACAAATGTGAAATCTACTTCTGTAAATTATTACTCTTTACTCTCGCACAAAACTACTTAAACCAGAGAATCCTGCACTGACAGCAACTGTTACAAAGGGGGGTTCTGAAAATGGTGAAAATCAGAGATTGACCAGGCGGTTTAGTCCACAAATAAAATATTTATTCATAACTCCCAGCTTGTAAGTGATTTCTCCAGATTATACCCGAGTGGTTGGTGTAATTAGAGGCACATGAATTCTTTCTCTGAAACAGCTTTGGTGAAAAGAGTAATAATCCAGGCGCACTTGGTTAAACAGATGTTTATTAATGATGACAGTGACACAAACTACACTACGCAACATACAATGAGCTAGGGGCTCTGGGTTCAACTGGGGCTGGGGTGCGCTCTGTGTGGAGTTTGTATAATAATAATAATTGCTTACACTTATATAGCGCTTTTCTGGACACTGCACTCAAAGCGCTTTACAGGTAATGGGGATGTTCTCCCTGTGTTCATGTGGGTATCCTCTGGGTGCTCCGGTTTCCTCCCACAGTCTAAAGAGATTCAGGCAGGTTAATTGGCTTCTGGGAAAATATGCCCTGGGGTGTGTGTGTTTCTGGGTGCCCCACAATGGACTGGCGTCCTGTCCAGGGTGTACCCCGCCTTGCGCCTGTTGCTTGCCAGGATAGGCTGTGGCTCCACAGTGACCCTGAATTGGAAGCAGCAGTTAGAAAATGGACAGGTTGCTTTTTGCAAAAGCATTTTACAGCGCTTGTCTGTTGTAATTGTCATGCTGTCAACTTCATTGCTGGCTGTTCTTGGCTTATTGGTGCTATCGGAAATAAAGTATGTTGAAATGCAAAGTCTGTGAATTTCAGGCTCAGTCTATCTCTATAATCTCTGTCTAAACAGACACTTTAAGCACCAAGTGTGAACTGTAACAGTCTCCGCCCTGTGAGCTTCTTCCTTCTAGCACACAGGACTTCTTAACACAAACACAAACCTAAAACTTAGTGTTGTCAACATAGAAAAAAACAGATTGAAAAGAGTTCTGGACCACTTTCCTTAAGTGTGTGTATTTATACTTCAGTGTTCATCAGTATTATTCTTGCTGCCTGTGGTATGATAGTGTATTGCTGAACCCTATAACTGTTAGTAAAGCCCTCAGACTCTCAATGTACAGACACGAGAAGAAAATAATACTAAACTTTTTATGTCCTTAAATTCTTGGCCTTTATCATGTACTTTTGCATCACATTCCTTGTCTTAAACTAGTTCCTCTTTGTTTTGTTTTAATCTGTCTATGAAAAGCTTGGTTTTCAGTCTGCATTTCCTCACTCTTGGGACTAATCTATGTGCAGGCAGGGGCACAGAGCAGCAGGATCGCTCCACAACAAATTCTCGCAACTCCTCCTTCTTCTTTTTCTGAAGTTTTCAGAGAAAACCTTGTCTTTTTCTGAATGTTGCGCGCCGTGGGGCAGAACACTCAAAACGGACCCCTCTTACTGCTAGCTGTGGACGCACAGCTCCCACAAACAGGAGTGAGTCTGTTCTTAGCGTGCGCATGTGAACAGCACACGGACAGTGAGAGGTGTCAAAGCCACTCACTCACAAGAGTGGATGTGACAAGCCGCGTGGTGGAAACCCGACGTGCCCAGAGGCACAAAGGACTCTGGGAACCCAGAGGGCAGCACGTTCCAGGACATCGCCTTATAAGGCAGGTGGAAAACACCAAACCCAGGAGCTACTGTATAAATGCTGTCCCATCCGAGCCGAGCTCAGAGGTCCTGGCGACAGAGGGATCGAACGGCTCGGACAGGAGGACGCCCGTCACTGCACTGGGTACGTATGAAACAGCTTCGCTTGCAGACTCCTCCGGTAGGTACTAACAGAAATCAGCGTGAGAGCTGGACACAGCACTCTCCTCGTCTGACAAATAATTCTTGCATCTCAGCCTCTAAGCCCATGTGGTGGAGAAAACTGTGCAATAAATTGCCATGTGCTCTAGTTATCTAAGATGTGGTATCAAGAAACTGTCTGTTGACGCACGGTGCTAAATGTTATTCAAGCAGGGAGCTGCGTCAGGCTGCAAAGGAACAAGTAAAGGTTTATTCCATGTTGAAAAAAAAGGCATCGTACCCAAAGAAGGCTGCACAGCTGTAACATTGTTTCCTTTCTTCTCTTTTCAGTTTGCAGTAAACCTTTACTTGTACTAAATGTTATGCCCAACATTTATTTCAAAAAGAAAAACCCTGAACGTTAAAGTCTGTATACACTAAATAAATGGAAGATGGCTTGTGTCTCTGTGTCCCATGAGGCTCATCTCCTGGGCATTCTGACTGGCATTTTGAGGGTTAATTCTCTCTCCTCCTGCAGTATCAACTCTGGAGATGAAGGCTGTGCTTCTGCTGTGTGTTCTGGGCGCAATAGCAGTGCTGTCTGCTGCAGGTAAGCCTCTTCGTTTAGCCTGTCCAGGCGGGCACGGTTCGTTCTGCTTGGTTTCCACCACTCTCTGATTCGCCATGACACCTCAGCGCCTGTCTCTCCCCACGTGACTCTGACAGGTTACATGTGAAGACTGCAGCTCTGTCCTCTGACACCTCAGCGCCTGTCTCTCCCCACGTGACTCTGACAGGTTACATGTGAAGACTGCAGCTCTGTCCCCCTGACACCTCAGCGCCTGTCTCTCCCCACGCGACTCTGACAGGTTACATGTGAAGACTGCAGCTCTGTCCCCCTGACACCTCAGCGCCTGTCTCTCCCCACGCGACTCTGACAGATTACATGTGAAGACTGCAGCTCTGTCCCCCTGACACCTCAGCGCCTGTCTCTCCCCACGAGACTCTGACAGATTACATGTGAAGACTGCAGCTCTGTCCCCCTGACACCTCAGCGCCTGTCTCTCCCCACGCGACTCTGACAGATTACATGTGAAGACTGCAGCTCTGTCCCCCTGACACCTCAGCGCCTGTCTCTCCCCACGAGACTCTGACAGGTTACATGTGAAGACTGCAGCTCTGTCCTCTGACACCTCAGCGCCTGTCTCTCCCCACGCGACTCTGACAGGTTACATGTGAAGACTGCAGCTCTGTCCCCCTGACACCTCAGCGCCTGTCTCTCCCCACGAGACTCTGACAGGTTACATGTGAAGACTGCAGCTCTGTCCTCTGACACCTCAGCACCTGTCTCTCCCCACGCGACTCTGACAGATTACATGTGAAGACTGCAGCTCTGTCCCCCTGACACCTCAGCGCCTGTCTCTCCCCACGCGACTCTGACAGATTACATGTGAAGACTCTGCAGGTCTGCAGAGGGCTGGTCTTAGAGCTGTTCTTTTCTTGACAATAACACATTTTAAGACCATTTGATTGATTGATTGATTGATTGATTGATTGATTGATTGATTGGCTCTGTCTCTACGTGAAGTTCCAGGACTCCATGGCTGTAGAGGTGGTCTGTGTCCTGCACGATGCAATAAGGCTGGATTCAATGACTGGTTCAGAGTCGGCAAGAAATGTTTTAAGTTCTTTGGGCAAATCAAAACATTTCTGGATGCAGAGGTACTGTAACAAATCTATAGGTCAATACAATTTAATACCATCTTTAAATATCGTCAACTTTCAAATGTTTCTAATCAACTGCCAAATATTTCTCCAAGAAATGCAGATTAGGTCATGCATTTTCAGGGCTCACTGCTCAGTGCTGTCAGGGAGAGTGTGTCACTCCTCTCTCTGGTGTGGGAGCGCTGTCAGGGAGAGCTGTGTCACTCCTCTCTCTGGTGTGGGAGCGCCGTCAGGGAGAGCTGTGTCACTCCTCTCTCTGGTGTAGGAGCTCTGCTGTGAGCAGTCGGTGCTGTCAGGGAGAGTGTGTCACTCCTCTCTCTGGTGTGGGAGTGCTCTGAGGGAGAGCTGTGTCACTCCTCTCTCTGGTGTGGGAGCGCCGTCAGGGAGAGCTGTGTCACTCCTCTCTCTGGTGTGGGAGCGCCGTCAGGGAGAGCTGTGTCACTCCTCTCTCTGGTGTGGGAGCGCCGTCAGGGAGAGCTGTGTCACTCCTCTCTCTGGTGTGGGAGCGCCGTCAGGGAGAGCTGTGTCACTCCTCTCTCTGGTGTGGGAGCGCCGTCAGGGAGAGCTGTGTCACTCCTCTCTCTGGTGTGGGAGCGCCGTCAGGGAGAGCTGTGTCACTCCTCTCTCTGGTGTGGGAGCGCCGTCAGGGAGAGCTGTGTCACTCCTCTCTCTGGTGTGGGAGCGCCGTCAGGGAGAGCTGTGTCACTCCTCTCTCTGGTGTGGGAGTGCCGTCAGGGAGAGCTGTGTCACTCCTCTCTCTGGTGTGGGAGTGCCGTCAGGGAGAGCTGTGTCACTCCTCTCTCTGGTGTGGGAGCGCTGTCAGGGAGAGCTGTGTCACTCCTCTCTCTGGTGTGGGAGCGCTGTCAGGGAGAGCTGTGTCACTCCTCTCTCTGGTGTGGGAGCGCTGTCAGGGAGAGCTGTGTCACTCCTCTCTCTGGTGTGGGAGCGCTGTCAGGGTGAGCTGTGTCACTCCTCTCTCTGGTGTGGGAGTGCTGTCAGGGAGAGCTGTGTCACTCCTCTCTCTGGTGTGGAAGCTCTGTCAGGGAGAGCTGTGTCACTCCTCTCTCTGGTGTAGGAGCTCTGCTGCGAGCAGTTGGTGCTGTCAGGGAGAGCTGTGTCACTCCTCTCTTTGGTGTGGGAGCTCTGCTGGTCGTCTGTGGCCTTTCAGGGGAGCCAGCCTGACCTCTGTCCCGTCCGCTGTTCCCCCAGATGTACTGCAGGAACCTCTCCCCTAAAAGCCACCTGGCCTCCATCCACTCCCCAACCGAGAACGTGTTGATCTACCACCTGACCCTGAAGAAGAAGTGCAATTCTCCCGGCATCTGGTTAGGAGGTTTTCGTTTCCCAGGGGTGAGGAAAACCGCCGTGGATATGTCAGGTTGCAATTTCAGTTCGCAACACAGTCTTTGGAATACAAGACCGCAGCCAGCACGTGTTGAATTGGAGAGCTCCACAGGGGCAGGTCTTCACAGTGCGCTGTAACTGTGCCGCTGCTTCTGAGCGTGTCGACGCGGGTTTTGGCAACTAGGTGGCGGCAAGGGGACACTGGGAGAGAGAAATGAGGGTAGAAAGTAACAGGAGGTGGTTAGAGGAAAAGAGGAATTGCAGACTTCCTGTGGTTTTGCGAACACTTAAAGAAAGAAATGAAAACTGGATGAACAAACGCTGTACAGACACCCCGCCAGACACAAAAAAAGGGACTTAGAAGCAATAAGGTAACTGAAAATGAATGCACATTGAATGCAAAGCGCTAATCCACAGATGAGAACAGAGTAGCATTGCAGACTTCGATACAAAACTACGAATAACAGTTCTACTGTGAACTGATATCCATTAAGGCCACAATGTGACAGTTTTAGTACAGACCCTCGGTGTAGTCAGTGCCCAAGAAGAGAAAGTGATCATGTGTTTATTTTCTGGGAAAGTTTATTTTCTTTGTAAATCTTTTGCGCTTCTTTTTACATTTTATTTATTTCTTGACAGCTCATCTGTCAGCTTTAAAATCACAAGCAGTGTCATCACCTATTCGGTTACTAGATAAATACTGATTTAGTTCTGCTCACACTTGAAGAAAAGTTTGCATACAGTGCAGCTTGACCTGGATAATTGTGGCAACATCGCATACTAAGACTAAGACAAAGACGATGCCTGATAAGGATATTTATATAATCTCCAGAGGAGTGGAAATTCCTTTATAAACACTTCTGAGTGGAATTTATGTAATCCTGTTGCCTGTGACCCTTCCTCCAACAATGTAGTACAACACGAAACACAACACAACTGTACAGACTGAGTGGACTTTCCTGTTATAGTCTAATCACATGACTATGGCACAAATTCAGGAACAAAGTATCACCACTGCCATTCAGCAGAAAACATGTCAAAGCAGCCCTGTGGTACTGTGGTAAATCTACAGCACATTACTGTGGAAAAAATACAGATCACTGTAAGACTATATTAAATCTAATGTGACAGCAGATTATTATGAGTGGTAAAACTCCAGTAGGTCACTGTAACACTGTAGTAGTATGTCTGTAGTAATTACCGTGACCGTGTGGTAAAGACACAGTAGATCACTGTGACACTGTAGTTGTAGATCTATAGTAGATTACTGTGACAGTATGGTAAAGAAACAGTAGATCACTGTGACACTGTAGTTGTAGATCTATAGTAGATTACTGTGACAGCATGGTAAAGAAACAGTAGATCACTTTGACACTGTAGTAGTCAATCTATAGTAAGTACTGTGACAGTGTGGTAAAGATACAGTAGATCACTGTGAAACTGTAGTATATCTATAGTGATTACTGTGACAGTGTGGTGAAGATACAGTAGATCACTGTGAAACTGTAGTATATCTATAGTGATTACTGTGACAGTGTGGTGAAGATACAGTGGATCACTGTGACACTGTAGCAGATCTAAGGTCACAGAGAATGTGGTAAAACCACAAGAAGGGCACTGATGGTTCTGTAGAGCTACAGGAGGGGCTGGTAAATCTGAGACAGTATGAAAACAGTCCAAGATTGTGGAGTTATGATTAATGTAGGTGAAACCTGGGAAGCATGGATGCATGCTTTCAAAGAGAGTTAGTGCCTCTGACACAGAGACTCATGTCCTTTTCCCTCAGTCCCTGAGGTTTATGTGGTTGGATGGGAGCAGATGGAATTACACCGCCTGGGCTCCAGGAGAGCCAAACAATTGTAGAGGAAATGAACACTGCCTTGAAATGACCTCTAACAGTGAGTGTGTCTCAGTATTCCGTCTGTACATGTCTCTGCTCGTCTAGAGTCAGTGTCCGTCTTTCCCAAAGCTTCTCTGTCTCTCTAAGTAGGTCTTTTAATTCTGTCTGCCTGTGTCACTGCCTTTGTGTAAATCTGTCTCGTCATTCTGTTTCCCTCTGTCACTGTCTGTCTCTCTGACGTTCTGTAAATCCGTCTCATTGTCCTCCCTGCCTGTGTCACTGTCTCTTTCTCTGTCTTTCTGTATTGTGTCTGCATGTATATGTCTGTCTTTCTGTGTCTGCCTTTCTGCCTGTTTCTCTGTCTTTCTGTAAGTATGTCTAATTGTGTACCACTTTTTCATATACTGTAAAGTAATTACACTGATAGAATTCTGTTTAGAATAATATTTCCCATACACTCATAGGATCCTGTCTCTAATAATACTCTCTTATATTATAAGTGCAAAAGTTCAATTTGCATAATGGGTACCTTAGTTGTGTTCTGTCCTCATTGACTCCAATGGGCTGATTGACAATCTCTGTCTGTCTTCTTACAGGGGACAGGTGGAATGACCTTTATTGTACTTCGCCCAGGCCTTTTGTCTGCCAGCTGTCCCTCACTCAGACAGAGACGGAAGATGCCAGCAGTGCTCTGTAGTCCACTGGGGGCTGGGGCAGGCCAGGGTACCCCTGCAGGTCTAGGTTATATCATCTCCTCTTCCCTGCTCCCTCTCCATCCTTATAAACCACTCTGACGACAGCATCTCTCTACTTCCTCTGGGGAGGACACTCAGAGATCCAGGGGGGTGAGACGCCTGAGGTCCAGGATGGTAGGACGCCTGAGGTCCAGGAGTCCAACTGCTCTGGCCAGTTCTGGCATACCCAGAGAGCTGATGTTCTTTAGCTCTTTAGTTACTCTGAATCTAGGAATTAAAACAGCTTGTTAACCAACTGACAGGCTTATTTGAGATTCTGAAAAAACAGGTGATGTGATTCCCTTCAGGTTTTTGAGAATAGTGTCAATCAATATTGCTGATTGGCTGTTTAGCCAGTGACACAGGATCTTCTGAGTATTACTGGGCTCATCTGTGTGCCTGTGTCCCTTTCCTCCACTTATTTCATTTTTGTGCCCAAATATAATTCAATGCAATCCATATGAAAATTAGGATGTCTTCAATGGTTCTCTTGCACTACAGTGTAAGCACACTATGTTCACTGTAGGGCTGCTCACTGGTCTGCTCAGTGGTGACTCTGCGTTAGAGTGAGCTGTCGAACAGAGGAGCAGGGAGGCAGAGATGCTGTAAACTATCCTCATGCAGCCTCGTCCCAACCCCAGCTTTTGGTTTTCTTTTACGTTCTGCTTTGCAAAGCTTAGATCCGGAGCAGCCGCCCTCCTCGAGGCCTGTTCTCTGTCGGGAGTTTCCTGCAGAGCTCGATGGATGAAGGCAGAGCAGGCTGTGCTAAAGCACAGTGGAATCAGGGTAACATCTAATAGACACTGGAGTCAATGCATGGTCCAGTCGAGGTAACAGTGGCAGTGAGGTCATAAAGGCACTGCAGTAAACCTCCATACCCGAGGATGAAGTCCTCTCTCTGAACCTGGGCTCATCATCATCATCATCATCATCATCATCATCGTGTCCAGTCTGCAGCCAATGGGGAGAAATCCTGCAGCTGAGGGCTCGGGATGCGATATGGTGCAGTACATGCAAATTTCCCACTTGTAGTTCAGATACTGAAAAAAAATCCCCACTGCTACAGAGAAGATTAGAGAAGTGCTTAAGCAGAACCGAAAGGCTCAGGGTTGGCTATTATTAGTGGTGGGAGTGGCAGGCAGGGTAGAAGAGAGCTCAGCTCAGGGCGTCCCCAGCTGTGGTCCAGAGGGACCCAGCTCTCTGCTGGTTTGCATTCCAGCTGAGCCGCTGATGGCTGGAGCTCCCTCATGCGTGTCTGAAGCGATCTGCTCGCTTCACTTGGGTCTGCCCTGGGCACCTGGGTTTAAAAACATCCTCGTGCACCGGCAACACCAGCTCGAAGAATGTCCACAGTCCCTCCTGGGCTTGCCGCCCTGGTTGTGTTTACACGAGCCCTCCGTGCGTGATCAGTGCGTGATGCACACCAGCAGGAGGCAGCGCACATGTCTCAGGTGCCATGGTGATGCCACCTGCAACAGCCTTTTCAGAGCCGAAAGCACATGTAAAAGCCAGCCTCAGGCAGAAGACACCAGGTCCAGGGCTGGCAAACCACGGGTTCAGATCATGTGAATATTCTGGACTGCCTCTCTAGCCTGACCCTCTATCGGGTCAGGGAGCTCCCGGCTGTAATTCACTTTGCCCCCCAGGAGATGGCAGTATGATGGCAGGTTCGTGAGCACTGTCGGGGAGAGGGCAGAGAGGAGGGCTACATTCTGTAATTCGTTTGCAACGCTTGCAAATAAAGCATTCTGAAGTGATCTGATTGACTTTCCGAAATCTTTCCACCCACATTCACAACCCACCTTCATATTTTCACTGACAGACCAGCTGCCAAAAATATTGTAGCGCTGTCTGGTTCACGTGGGTATGCGCCCTCGCCGCTGCCGCCTCAGGTCGGCCCCCCACCGCTGGGGACTCGAACCCGGGCCTCCGGCGTCACTCAACAGGGACCCAGCCAGTTGAGCTAATTGATCGATTGATTGAGTTGCACTGATTGATGGATTGATTGATTGATTGCGGTGCACTGATTGATTGAGGTGCACTGATTGTTGGGGTGACGACTGCTGGCACCTGTGTGTCTGCTGAAGACTGCAGTCTTATAACAGGGGTTATAACAGTGGGAGGAGATGATGATCTACCCGCTGTAGTGGAGATTGTGCCCTGGCTGGCTTTGCCCGTTCATCACATTAATAATATAATAGCAATTCCTATGGTTTGCACTCTTACGAAAAAGTCTCGTGTTCTGCTGTTACACGTCATCCCTGTACTGGAGATGGTATAATGCCTGTGTGACGATGCGGCGCTCGAGTCCCAGCGGCCGTGTGTCGCGAGACTGAGGTGCCCGAGCGCGTGGAGGATCCTTTGATCTCCTCCAGCGCGCGCGTCCTGTCTCGTTTGCTATTGTACATCTGAGTCTTTTCATTTCAGATGTGCTTATTTTAACCAAGACACATTGGGGAAGTTAATTAAAGGCTCCTTGGTCGAAATATTGCGGGGTTTTTTTTTTCTGCTGTTCGGTGTAGAACTGGACTATGGATCTAAATCCTGTCAAACCCTCAGATACATGCTGTATAGGACCATGTACTGTTCCGACCTGTTTTATTAGCAAGACGTTATTTACAGGACAGTAGGTCATATTGTATCAAAGCTTTTTTGGGGGGGACTATTATTAACTAGGTAACCACGTACTGAAACCATTTAATGTTCAATATAATTAGCAGCAATAATAAATACGCTCTACGTTTACAGCATCTAATCAAAATGAATGTACGCCTATCTAAAACGGGGAAAAAACAACTGTCTTTCACAAAAAAATACCTTTAAAGGTTGAAAATTAGTTCGTCCTGTGTGTGATGTAATATACCGTAGAAAAAATAGCCCTGTTCAGGCTCTAACCGCTGCAAAGTGCTCAATTTGTCGAGAAAGAAACACCGTGTTACGACATATGTTCGCTCATCATCACGACGTGTAACGACGCGTGGAAGTTAATTGTGCGATCCCTTGTAGCGGGCAGTATGCTGGAACTGGACTGGGAGAAATGCCACCCGAGTCTGTGATAATTCAAGCGAGCGCTCTCGTCTCGGATCTCAGTCCCGTCCGGTCCAGTCCCGGGTCTAGGTCTTCTTGTCCAGAAGGTGTCCGCGTCGTGCGTGATGAGAACTGGAATAAAGAGCGTGGGCTGCTCGCTCCGTACAGACGGTAAATACCGAACCGCCTGCTCCTGCCCTAGGTCAGGCTGATTAAAAGCGACTTCTGGTTTTAAATGTCTGTAAAACTCGGGCGCTTTCGATCTGAGTGTTCGACAAGGCGGGCACAGCGGCTGGGTGTCAAACCGGGTGTCAAACAGTCAGTCGGGGCGTGCGTGGGACTGTCACGGGGACGGAGGTGTCGTCGCTGTTCCTGCTCTGACTGAGACGGGTTTCTTCTGGGGTGTTTTTTAACTCGTCTCCGAGAGGACAGGGGTTACGCGGAGGTCGTCTGGTTTTGTTAGAATTTCTAAGAATTCCGGGTTTGCCAGCGCGGCTACACGGCCAAAGTACTTCGCTTTCGGAGCCTTGTTGAGCGGACTTATTTTCTAACAGACCCTGAAAAGGTTTTATGGGACACCTCCATATCGTCATCTGTCGAAGGGCTCGATATTAAAAGAAGGAAAAAATCGACATTCATGAGTTAACACCTTTAATACCTTCCTAAATACTACAGTTACTTTCATTCACGTCTAGGGTCCGCTTGTTGTTTCGATCTACATATATACTTTTTTTCAGCAATGTTTTTAACATGTTTTTTTTCTGTCAAGTGCTGTGTGGTGCACCGCATTCTGCTCAAATCACCACCCTGGGAATGAATAAGGTACTGTAGCGCCCTCGCCCGGTGGTGAGGAGGAAGTGCACCTAGGCGCGGAGGGTACCGCAAAGCTTTTTTTCGAACTGAATACTGGAAACCCCAAAGCCGTCTTTTACCCAGCTAGCCACTTCCGATACAAGCCTATCTGAGCGCTGGAAGAAAGAGAGGTTTGTAAGGTGCTGTAAATAGCACGTGAAAATGGCCGGTTTATAGAAGGCCGAGCGCTCCCCAGGCCCCGCTCTCTGGCGGTGAGCCCACCTGCCTGCCGCCCGACGGCGCTTCCGCCCTGGGCGCGCGGAGCTGGCAGACACAGGAAGTGGCGCAGACACCGAGCCCGCCGTCCGACTGGAGCGGCGAACACGAAGACGCCCAGAAAACACGCTTTACCATCTTCGAGCCGGTGCTCCGGGGATGAAACTAAAAGCACGAGCGGTTTGTCTTGAGGGCGTCCCGCAGCTACCGAGATTTTAGCTGCTCTGCGTCACAGCTGGAAAAAAAAAAACCCTCAACCCGAGCTCTGTGCCGCAAGAGCTCCTCCCCCGCCTCTCTACTGTCTTCTCTCCCCCCCTCTCCGACCCTCCTTTTGCACGATGCGGTAGTTCGCCACGCACACGAAGGCGGCGACACAAACACCGCAGGGTGTCGTCCGGTACGGCTTTGGCGGGTGAGTGAGGTGCAGGGCCTGACACAGACGCTGTGGTGGAAGGCTTCCACTTGTATTTATATCACGGGGTGCTCAAGACCTATGGAATACCCCTGGGAAAATGATACTGTACAGTATGTATATTGTCAGTAGTCTCTTTTACCCTTTTAGTCAGTGTACAATTTCCTCAACTTCACAACAGAATCCTTGTCACCCTTGATCTTAAAACATGGAAATAACTGGGACATCTTTGCTCTTCCTTCCTGCAGTGAAGGAGTTTCTTACACCTACTGGCCCCCCTGATGTTTCCCCTGAATTCAGTCTCTCTCAGCTGTCCTGATCTGTGAGCAGTGGGGCTGCTGTGTGTCACCCAGGTGGGGGATGAAGTGGGTCTTTATTTATAAGTCCAGCACTTTGGACTCCTATGGGATGAAAAGTGATATGTTAATTCAATTAATTACTATAATTCCATAAAATCAGAAGAGAATGCATTGGTGCTTGCATACAGAAACACACAGACAAATGCGACTGAATGTATATATAATGAAGACGTCTTCAGCCTTGACACTAGTATTGTCAGTTACAGGTGATTACATGTGTTGCTTCATCAAAATGTCCTCCACTGTACAAATCTACATCTCTTTGGTTAAAAGCATCAAAACAATAGAGTCTTGAGGACATGTCCAAGGCAGTTTGTACTGTGGGGCTCAGCCAAACAGAGGAAATGCAGAAATCTAAACTGACATATAAACGTGAAGCTGCCTGTTTTTGAGATGACTGTTGGATTTCAAAGATATTTGAGAAACAAAGTGATTTGGCAGAAGATCAAAAGTTCTTTGCATAAAGGGTGGTGGGTGGGTGGAACAGGGTACCCAGCCATGAAGATGATATCTTGGATTCTTCTTGTCACGATCGTAATCCCTCCTCTTAAGGGTGCTCTGGCCCTTTCGGATTTTAGTTGATTACATGCACCTGCCCCGTGTTCTGTCTCCTTATTTAAGCCTGGTGCTCTCGCTATTCCTGGCTCAGCATTGGAAAATGGACGTCAGGAAGCTGGTCCAGGAGAGACCCGACAACATAATAATAATAATTCCTCACACTTATATAGCGCTTTTCTGGACACTCCCCTCAAAGCGCTTTACAGGTAATGGGGATCCCCTCCACCACCACCAGTGTGCAGCCCCACCTAGATGATGCAACAGCAGCCACAGTGCACCAGTACTCTCACCACACACCAGCTCTCAGTGGGGAGGAGGACAGAGTGATGAAGCCAGTTCAGAGATGGGGATTATTAGGAGGCCATGACTGGTAAAGACTAATAGGAAATTTGTCCAAGACACCGGGGTAACTCCCCTACTGTTTTCGAGAGGCCCCCTGGGATTTTTAATGACCACAGAGAGTCAGAACCTCGGTTTTACGTCTCATCCAAAGGACGGTGCCTGTTTACAGTATAGTGTCCCCGTCACTATACTGGGGGTTTAGGACCCACATGGACCACAGGGTGAGCGCCTCCTGCTGGCCCCACTAACACCTCTTCCAGCAGCAACCTTAGTACCATCCAGGTACTGACCAGGCTCACACCTGCTTGACTTCAGTGGGCTGCCAGCTATGAGCTGCAGAGTGATATGGCTGCTGGCCATAAAAGGCTTCATCACGGCATCCAGACCATCTGAGTCTTGGGCTCTGAGCGCCTGGCCTCGTTACCCTGGTTTTATTCCCTGTCCCTGTACCAGATCCCATTCCGGATTTTAACCGTGTTTGTCTCGTCTTGGATGGATCGTTCGGTTTTGGACTTTGGACTGAGCCCCGGATTTTCCCCTTGGACTGTCTGAACTTGTTTGCCCTTGCCACGCCCCCCGAGCACCGGATCACCGCCGTCACGCCCCCCTGTCTGTCAGCCCGTCCTGCTCCTGCTGTGCAGTACCTGGTCAGCAGGAGACCCTGGAATCAATTCACTACCAGCTACCCAATGGACCAGACATCATGTCGGCGCATACAGCCAAATATTCTGGACACATATTTGTTAAACAACAAATTTATGGGCCTTAAGAATTCCTAGTCATTCTACCGAGAGGGGTGAATTACGCAGAGATCCAGACTTTGAAACATATTGTTGCAAACAATGAGCAAAATGCAAAACAGCAAGCACCTGTGGGACAGGAAGCTGGTGAGCCGAAGACAGAAAATATCTCAAGAACAACGGCAGGAACTGCTCTCTGCACAGCTATCCAGGGGCCGCCAGCAGCAAAGGCAGAATGGAGGTAAAGAAGCCCTGAAATACTAATACCTTTCTCAAAACTGGGAACCATCTTTAGCAGCACAACCGGAACCTGCAGAAATTGCTTCAGTCCTGATTTTTCTACAATAGTCAAATTTATTTTTCCTGGAGCAGCTGTTGCTTTCTAAGGTGCCGTGCAACGCTACAGTGTGGTCCGGTGAGGAGAACTGACCCTTTTCTTCTTCTGCTGCCTTTAATTCTTCACCGGTACAGCTGATCTCTCGGGTCTCCGCACAGCTACAGCTCCCGTGATGTGGGACCAGGAGACTTGGCCAGGTGAGTTCTCCTCTGCTGATGAGGGATGGACAATGATCTGGGAATGATATCAATATATCCAACTCAATGGAAACCTCTCTTCTCCTGCCACTTCTCCCACACAGCCCAGATCAGAACGCTCGTAACAGCAAGCGAAAAGCAAACACGGACACGGACAGTGACCCTGATGTAGTGGCCGGAGGGCAGCTGGACAAAGAGCTGGCCGTCTGACAGGTCGCCCTCCCTGTCCAGCGGCCTCTCAGTCCCGGAGCGTGGTCAAACACACAGGCTCTCCCGCCGCTCTGTCTCTGGTCCTCCAGCCGGACGAGGACGCCCCCTGCTGGCTGCTGAAGGAGATGGCGCCCCAGCTCACGAGTGCTTCGACGAGACAGGGGCAGAGGCAGCGGGCGCTGTCCCGCCGCAGGGAGCGGTCCGCCAAGGCGTAGATGAATGGGTTGGCACAGCTGTTGGCAAAGGCCAGGGGCACCGTGATCTCCATGCCCAGTTGTGCCACCTTGTGGGCCACGCAGGACGGGGAGGAGTCTCGGGCCAGCAGCTGCTGCACCACACCCACCAGCCGGAAGGTGTTGAAGGGGACCCAGGACAGGACGAAGGCCCCCACCACCAGGAAGATGATCTTGAAGGAGCGACGGAGGTGGGTGTCCAGGCTGGACGAGCGCCTGGCGTGCAGACACAGGGTGCGCGTTATCCTGCAGTAGCAGAGGAGGACGAGGAGGAGAGGGAGGAAGAAGCTGAAGAGCAGGAGCAGCAGGGACTGGCCTGGAGAGGACGAGCCCTTCTCTTCTTGGCACCACATCGCTTCTGTGCCGTCCTCCAGTTCCACCCCCTGCAGGACCCGGGCTCTCAGCACGGGCAGGGCGAGCAGAGGGGACACGAGCCACACACTCAGACAGCCCAGCCCCGTGAACAGAGCCCTGCTGAGTCGGCGGTAGAGGCCGGGGTTGACCACCGCCAGGTACCTGCGGAGACAGGAGGGGCAGGGATGTCACCTGGAGGAGCAGATCAGCCTCCAGTGCTGGAGAGCCAAAGGGCAGAGGGATTGACAGGGAGGGGAAGAGATGTGGAAAACACAGCGGCAGGGAGAGGGAGAGCTAAGGAGAACAAGACTCAGGCAAGGAGAGGGAGTAAATGTCTATGTAAACACATTATATGTTAATGTCTTATGATTGTGTCTTTATTGTAAACGTCTGTAGATTTTTGTTTTATGTGAATTGTATTTGTCTTGCTTTGGCAACACTGATTGTGTTCATTGGTCATGCCAATAAAGCACCTTGAATTGATTTGAATTGAAATACAGAGGTGGGCCAAGGGGGAGTTATGTTTGTCTTTATACAAAGAGGAGTGGGTGTGTGGAACAGGCTTCCCAGTCAGGTGGCTGAGACCTGAACTTTGGGCACCTTTAAGAAAAGGCTGGAGGAAATTTTAGAATCATGTAGCTGCCGAACGGCCGAACGAGGCTGATGGCTTCTTTTATTCTTATTATTCTTGTCTCGTTCCGATCACTCCCGCGCCCCGCCAGCCCTCACCTGTCCACACTCACGAAGGTCAGCATCAGCACCCCGACGTGCATGCTGAGGGCGACCAGGAAGGGCGCCCCCTTGCAGCTCAGCTCGCCCGCCCGCCAGGCGCCGCCGCTCAGCTCGCTGTCGATCCAGAAGGGCAGCGCGGTCAGGAACAGCAGGTTCCTGACGTTTGTTTAGCGGCAGCCAGGTTGGCGGCCAGCGTCTCGCTGGGGCGCCAGCCTCTCTGGCTCCCCCAGCCGCGCCGCCTCCACCGGGCCCAGAGCGCGGCCAGCAGGGCGAGGTTCCCTGCCATGCCCGCCACGAAGAAGGCGCAGTACAGGCCTGCCCGCGCCCTGGCGCTGCCCGCCAGCACGGGCACCTCACAGCCCGAGGCGTTGGCGTAGTAGTCGTAGGTCGTCTCCTCCTGCCAGGGGCCGGGGGTGGTGGCTTCTGCAGGGCCTGACATCTGCGCTCCCAGCGTGACTGCGTCCGTTGCGGCCATCATGGGGGGCTGGTGGGTTCCTCTTCTGGCCAGGCCACGTGCCAGTGCACGATCAGGCCACTGGGGCTCCCTGTGCCAGGTCCTGGGTCCAGACTTGTGACGCCGCCTGGTTATTTACACACACATCCCCTGGACACTGCTGCTGTCGGGTCTGTGTTGGCGTCTGTTATGAATCCGTCACCTTCCTTATGCTCCCATGGACGTGGTTGTGTGGCACTGTGTTGTGTTGAGTTGTGTTATACTGCGTTGCATTCACTAAATCGTCTAAGGCCCTAACAAAGTCACCCAGGCAGATTTCTGCAGCCTGAATGGGGAAACAAGGCACAGGTGGAACCTACTGGGAAGATCTGTATCTACAACCGAGAACGGGAGGTACTACTTTACACAAAGGGTGGTGGGAGAGGGGAACACCTTAGGTGTTGCTGTACTGTCCTGGGACTCGCAGCTGCTTTCGTGGAGGAAGTCGCGCTGGTTTTGTGTTGGTTTCGGTGCTTTTCTACAAAGCAATTCAAAAAACGTTTGTTTAGTGGCTGAGAGGAAAACAGAAGGGAGCCGAGCCGCGAGGCGCTGACACACAAACATCTTGAAAGCGTGTAAGCGTGTGGTGTGGCCGTGACCACACAACTAAACAACACTACTCAGCAACACAGATCGAGAGAACGACTCGTTTCAAATCTGTAAATCCGCTGTAGATGTACTTAGATGCCCCGAGCTCAAGAACGCGATGTTTGATATTTGTGTGCTTGAATACGAAACGCACTGTATCAGCCGGACTCGTAACTGCTAAACCGTAAAAAAAGACGTCTTTACAGGAGAGACCGGTGTTCTCCGAGAATATGCTGCGGTAAAGTTCCCTATTCATTTTGGAACGTCAATAGCATTTTCATGAAACCTCCTAGAGTTATGAAAACACTTGCATTGCGCATAGAGTGATTTGCGAATGTTTTCACAGGCTTCGCTTGGAGTTTTTACGTCATTTTGTTTTGCCCACGCGCGAACATTCTGTTGTTAATATCTTTGCAAAGGAAGCACATCAAGCCTGCAAATCAAATGCATTTCAAAGACCGCGATCTGTGAGCATTTTCACAACCTTTGCATTAACTCAGAAGTCAGCTAACTGTCTTTTTATAAACCTTAGCTTACGGATTGATGCGCAATTACGCTCCAACTGGAACACAAGTTCACAACGCGAGAAATACCGCTCAACGGGCGTTCATGCGAGCGACGACAAAGTCAAGGCTGTGAAAACATTCGCAATTCACGCTATGCGCAATGCAAGTGTTTTCATAACTCTCGGAGGTTTCGTGAAAACGCTGTTGACGTTCCAAATTGAATATCGAACTTCGAGCTGACTTGACCGAAGCACCGCCCGCCTCCTGCGCGACTCGTCGGATCTGATCTGAGTTTCCAAACGAGCTGTTTCCCTGCGGGTAGGTGTGTGTGGCGCTGCGGTCTGGGCAGATAAACTGTTTACCCCACACACACACACACGCCCCTGTCCTGTTTATTCTGGGCGCCAGCCAGCTGGCACTTTAAGAAAGCCGAGTAGAGTAGGGAGTAGAGCAGTGGTTCTCAAACTTTTTGGACCAAGTACCACCCCTAATCCAACCAAAGCATCCAAGTACCACCTACAAGTCATCATCTCATAGGAACCCCAGAAATTCTCAATGACCAACATGAGCGCGCGTGCACACACACTCACACATACATATAATAAATATTATAATAATAAACTTTATTTGATATAGCGCCTTTAAAGGTGGCTTCTCAAAGTGTTTTACAGAAAAAAAAAACAGTAACAACAACTAATAAAAAAGCACCATTTCAGTGAGAGGGGTGAGACTGTTTAGTCGAGCAAAGCAGATGTGAATTAATTTTTCGAGCCTTGATACAATTCACAACAGAGTCTAACAGATTTTAAATCGTCAGGCATTTTCTTGACGGCAAAGGTCTCGCGGTGGATGTTGCAATGTGTCCATTAATTTCTGGAGCAACCTCTCTAATTCGTGCAACTACACCGTTATGTCGGCTTGTCATTGCTCTAGCACCGTCTGTACAAACTCCGACACATTTTATCCAGTCGAGGCCATTCTCTTCGATAAATTCATTCAGAAGCTGAAATATGTGCTCTCCTGTAGTTCCTGTTGGTAGCGGTTTACAGAACAGAAAGTCCTCATGGGACATGCCCTCAAACTCGTATCTAACGTAAACGAGCAAATTGGCCAAATCGACTACAGGCTCATCTAATTGCAGTGAAAAACATCTGCTCATCTTAACGCGCTCTATCAGTGTACTTTTGATATAATCCTTCATTTCAATAATTCTATGAATGACTGTGTCTTTCAGGGGGAGGGGGGCAGCAGGTCGAGCTGTTTAGCAGCTTTTTCTCCACACATAATACGTGTCAGCTCTTTTGCCAACGGTAAATAAGGTTCTTCAAAAATAGCGTGGCTTACCTGCTTTAGCAATCCGCAAGCTTGCATTTTTCCACGTTTCCGTTTTTATTTCCGTATTTATTTAAAGTTTTTATTTCATGCGCATAGGAGCGAAACACAGAGACTCTCGGTGTATTTTTCTCAAATTAACTTAGAACAGTTCTTAAATATTTTTCTGTTATCTGTCATGCTTTCCTGTGCTCACAAGATTACCAGCGCACGTATTTCTATGCATTCCTGTGTTTACAACGTTGACATTGTTCCAAAATCACGCACATTCTCCTTCCTCCCTATTTGCTGGAGATACAGTAGCTTTTTTTAAATACAATTGGTCACTTGCATCCGTAGCACGCATTCCTATAGAGTGGTACAGAATTACAGAATATCTCTTGTGTCCACTGAAGTATTAGCGCGCACTGTATCGTAGTACGTAGGCTGCGTATTCGACACCTATTAAAATACAAAATATGAAAACCCGTCCCGATTTTTCAGCGCACACTACACAGTTCCAGGGTCATTTGGCCTACCACCTGGTGGCACTCCGTGTACCACTGCCGGTACGCGTACCACAGTTTGAGAACCACTGGAGTAGAGAGCTTGAAGAGCCCAGCGCACCGGACAGGACACCGCGCTTCCATTCGACAACTCACGGTCAGTGGCGACGGACTGCAAGACCATTGTGTTGCTACACAAACAAGAAAGAAAAAACAAAACACCCACTCCTTTCTCTCTCTTGTCACGGTACATTTAGAAAGTGAAATTCTGCTGTCCCTCTCGACTGACTTCGCTGCCCTAGCCATGATTCGACTGTCTCTCCATGTTTTCTAGTTGGGAATAGTGTAAATGCTCGTAATATATCGTAGGAGCTGTGAATGCACAAAAACAAAACGTTTTTGTAAAAACTGGTTTCTCAGGCGGCGCCCAAAAATGATCAAGGACAGCGTCAGGAATTACAGTAGCATAATAATAATAATAATAATTATTATTATTATTATTATTATTATTATTATTATTATTATTATTGACGCCTTATCTCACTTGTAAGGGCATGACATGACTGAAATTATTAGCTAATAATTTTAATATAATTTCAAAAATTAACGTGATAACCACTTAACTAACCGAATAACGGTATAGTGCAATATAAAACACAGGTTTCAATCTCTGTTTCCGGCAGGAGCAGCTGTCAAGCCGAGAGTGATCGGTGAGGCATTTCCCTCAGTCGAGCATCGAGTCTAACCGCCTGAAGAGCTGAGGATCAGCCTCAGGTGTACAGCCCGTCCTCAGGTCAGCCTGTTCAATTGATGTATGAATTGAGCTCAACACCTTTAGTTAGATGAATGTTATATAAATACATTCAAATATAAGTTTTAGCTAAAAATGCATGAGCCTAATATGTTCGGGAAATAATAGGAAGTGGTTTGTAGATTTGGCTGACATTTCAGAACGATTATTAAAGCCGTGAGTGGAGATGAGAAAGATGAGCGGTGTAACTCGAATAACACTCGAATATTTCTGTGAAACGAGATTTACTGCTGCGGGTTGTGAAAAGTGATGTACAGACAACGCAAGCAATTTAAAGCGTCGTGGCAAGAACTGAAAACTGAAACGTGAGCAAAGCCACGGTCGGTTGAGCGCGGTGCCGACAGGCCCTCCAGCCCAGCTGCGTTTGAATCGAAAGAAACTTTCCCCCCTGTCGCAGCCTACATGATAAATGCCTTGTTTTAGGAAGCGAATTTAAAACTGAGAACAGGAGGCACTTTTTTACACAAAGGCTGGTGGGAGTGTGGAACAAGCTGACCAGCCGTGTTGTCGAAGCTGATATCATCGTTTCTTTAAAGACACAACAGGCTGAGATCTTGGTTCAATAGGGAACTTTTGATTTTTTAACAATAATATGAATTTATTAATTATACGGTACTGTTATTTGCAACTTACTAAGGTACTACCAGACGGGCTCGATGGCCTCCCTTTGTCTCTTATGCGCTCGTCTGCTTATCAGGAAAAGATGAAGTCCACGCTGAAAAGTCGAAAAATACAGGTTCCGTTCTTCAGCTCAGACCTCAGTTGTTTTCCCACTCTTTAGCCTCGAATTAACCTGTTACAGAGCCTGACGCCGGGCAGGAGAGGATCCAGAGACGGTTTTCATCAGGTGTTCCGAGCGCTGCCGAGAAAGTCCAGCCGGGCGGTCGACCTGTTATCATCATCTCACATTTTATATTGTATTTTTATTCGATACTTCAGAGTGCTCACGCAATACACATATTTTAAAAGTGTTTTATTAGTAGATGGTTCTATTGGTATATTCTTTATTGTGCTATTAATTAATCAATTAAATTCTATTATCCTAATATGGTGTAGTCTTATTTAAAATAGTTCGAATGAGAGCTTCGAGGTCTCCTGCGAGTTTTTGTCGCACAGAAACTTGGCTTGTTAATTACCTGGAGCTGCTCCTGTACATGGCACGACCAGAGCGTGTGAGGCAAGCTCTTTCTCCGGTTAACCCGGCGGGTTTCATTTAATTCATTCCGTCTGTTCATTTTAGAGAGTCTGTAGTGAAGATGCAGATGCACAGAGAAAGTATCAGGTTTTATGTGTTCGTATTGGATGCTTTATAGTAAATCTGGATCACCTAGTAATCGATTTACACTTTTTACAATTTAGTTTAATTTAGATTAAGTAATTCTAATTAGTACTTTTAACACTCCTAATTGCTCCAGACTGTTTCATGGTCCGATTTAGTCCCTTAGCTCAGGAGCTTAAGAAAGTTTACAAAAGATAGTTCATATATACCTGGTTTTTTAATTCGTACTTATTCTCACCCATCCGTTTCTTGAAAGAAGCCAGGGTATGGTCTTCAACAACACGGCTTGGGAACAATCGTGCAGAATGATTTCATCAACCATCAGTAGCATTTTGAAAGCACGCACCTAGAGACTATTCGACCGCTCTCGGCTCCCAGCACTGATCTAGTCCGGTCCCGAGGCACAGACGCCGGCGGGGGCGGCCAGTCGAGACCGCGGTACCGGTAGCTCCTGTTGACAGCTTCAAGCCGTTTGATTGCTCTTGACTTTTTTTCCCGTGGAAATCCGGGGAATTCAGCCTGCAAGCAAAAGGCTTTCTTGCCATGTTGAAGAACCGAAAACACATAAAAAAATGCGTGCCGTTTTGGGTTCTGTGACAGTCTCGGGCTCATTGCGTTCCTAGGCGTTCGGGTAGAACGCGAAAGCACCAGGTACGGCACGAGTCCAGTAACTCTTATAACTATCTTTATTGTAAATAAAGATACACAGTCTCTTCGTACTGTAGCTACGTCTCCGCGTCTTCGTCTTCAGGACAAAATACACTCCGGATAAAACAAAATCCCTTCGCCCTTGGACGAAAAAAAAATTGCCGAAACTGAATCGTTGAGGGATGTTGGGAGGGTTGTAAATTTTGTATTGTAGATGAGAGAAGAATTCCTCCCATAGAAAACAGACTATTTTCGTTCAGTGTAAAAAAAAACGTGTCGTGCAGCGAATTTCTAATCTGGTTTCATGCATACACTACTGCGTCAGCGAAATGTCTTAGTTGTAAAATATTAATTTAACTAGATAATGGCGATACTTGAGAAACAACACAGTGTTGTTAAATAAGTCTATAAAATATCAGAGACTTTTTCAGGAAGAAAAACACGAAACACTCCTGAACGCGCATTTTTCAATCTGACTGTAGACAGCTAGACGCACCTTGTGTAATGTTTTTTTTTTTTCCGAAGAAATGCCGGTTTCGCTTGTTTGAGAATTTCGACTTTACTGCTGAATGAAGTAAAAACTGAGTGTGATGCTCCCCAAGTGTCTCGTGAACTTTTCACCCCGGGGGCTGCGGGGGCGAGCAGACTCCGGTTATCAGTCAGTAGCGTGACAAGAGCGGCCCGCGGACACGTCAGAGCGGCCGAGAGTCCCCCGGGCGCGTTCCGCCGACAGGCACCCCGCCGGCCGCGTGTTCAAGCCGCCGGCTTCAACAGCTCGCACCGAGGCGGCGGGATCTCTGTTCTAACGAAAACACAAGAAGAGCGCACCCACTGCCCGCTCCCGGACACGGCGCGGCTCCGAGCACCGGCTGTGCGACTGCGACGGGACGGCGGACAATACGAGCCGATGTTGGGACAGCACTGTTACCGAGGGGCAGAATCACGTCGGCAGCCGGCGCGTCACAGTCCGAGTGCCTGGCGCAGAATAATCACCGGGTGTGATTAATTATTATTCGGGCAGCCTGAAGTATTACTACTATAGTTATTATTTTATTATTATCGGTGGTGGTGTTTATATTGGTTTTATTATATTATTAATTTATTAAGTAACGCGCTTAAAACCTACGTGAAATTTTGATTCTTATTATGTTTGTTAATAATAACAATAATAATAATAATCATGCTGATTAAGACGATAATAATCAAGTACATTAGTTAATGACCTAATGCTTTAATATTTATTTACATTAAATAGTATTAGATTATGTATTTTTTTTACTATTCTCGTTGTTGTTGTTTGTTGTTAGTGTTTATCGGAATATTTCACATTTGCTGGTGCAGATGTCGCGTGGCTGGTGTTTGTGAGGAGAGGCAGGGTGTATCGCAGAACGAGAAATTAAAAAGGCGAGGAGCCTTCTACATAAGTACAACAGATAATATTAACACCGTCAAATACTAATTACTATCAATACCAGAAATGAATTATTATGCAGTAAATCTTTATTTAGCTCATTAACAAGCGCTTTACAATCCATGAATATATGATACGCTAACGATCACATTGCTCACAAAGCACCGCAAGCGCTTGACGTGCCCAGCTGAGGGAGTCAGATTTCGGGACGACCGACTGGCGAATTTCTCAGCTCGCGGGCGGCCCTGCGGGGCTGAGCGTGTCCCCCCGCGCGCGAGACCGAACACGTTCGGACCGGAAGGTCAGCTGAGCCCGGGCGAGCTGCCCCTCCGCTCATTTCGCGGTCCAGAGCTGAAGGTATTAGACACGGCCGCACGCCGATCAGAAATCTTACTGCCGTCACCGCTGTACCCGCCGTCTGGACCGGCGACGGTGGTAGCCGAGGAGACACCCTGACGCACTGTTAAGAAGTGAGCGCACTGTGAAAACTGCCCAGAGCACCCCCTAACCACTGGGGGAGATTATACAGGACAAGCGGGGTACAGGTCTGTCAGTCAGCCGAGCTCTGCACAGTCGGAAAACATTACACCAAAGCCAGGTTATAAAAAGCGCTTTCCTCGCGTTCGTGTCATCATCATCATTATTATTATTATTATTATTATTATTATTATTATTTGGCTGTTTTTATAATTTTAAGGCGACTATCTCCAGCAAACGTCCGCAGAATTAGCTACAGAATTAGCGACAACCGCTCACGCGTCGTCTGTTAAAACGAATTCCCAACTAAATGCACGAAAAGGGCGACACCGCGATTGCAACTGGGCAGTGAAGACCAACGACTTTCCAATCCGCCGAGAGCAGGCCCTGAGCGGACGCGCCGCCGTCCCGCATCGCCCTCACACACGCTGCAGGAGTGTTTGTCAAAGGCGTTTCGCCATCAGAATAATGCATGTATACGAACAAGCGAAACATTCTTCCATGCGTGTATTCCCTATAAGGAAAGCAAAGAGACACAACGCTTCGGCTGTGGCGAAGTCTCCACTCTCCACGGCCGAAATGTTGTCTGTTTTTTTTTGTTCTTTCAGCATGGGATACACTTTTACTTGTCGCCTTGCAGCCTACGCGTGCTGACGCAGCTACCTACCGAAATAATATTATATTCATTACAAAGACGTCCTGAACGCCGTTGCTACGACTTGTAGTGTTTCAGATCAGAACACTTCTTGACTCATCAACCCACATTTTAGCCAGTGGCACCCGGTTGATGCTAACTCTGACTGGGTGAGGAGGAGACGAGGTGCTCTCGAGTTAAACCTGGCTCCTCAGAGCGGCCCACGCGTGTCCTCTCTCCCGCTGGAGCCCTCGCGTGAGCTTTCGGCGTGACGGCGCGCGGCGGCCCTACCTGCTCCGCTCGGCGTTCTCGCGCGTCTGCAGGTAGCGCTGCTGTCAGCGCGTGCACGCCAGAGACCGAGCGCTTCCGAAAGCTGCGCATTCAGCTAAAATGAAACCTCTGCCGCGCTTCCTTCCAGAGACAGCCTGGTTTGAAGGGCACGGGCGAGGGTTGAAGCGCATCGTCCTTTAAAAGGCACATTATATTAAAAAAAAAATCTTAAACAAAGAATATCCCCCAGAGCTTTGAAGAAGCTGCGTGTTTCTAAAACGAATAACCAGACTCTTATCAGACAGTTTCACACAAAGTCATCAGGTTTTTTTTTCCTGTGAAAAACGGCAAAGCGACCTTCAGTAACGTTCAGAACGTCTGGGTCTGAACGTGTCGGACGGTTGGAAGCTTACTCAGATTCAGGAGCTGGGAGAAAATCACACGACATTCATTCAAAAGCTTTATTTATTATGAAATGTATTGTTCATACAGAATATTCAGAGAGGATTCCTCAATAATAATAATAAACACACATAGCAGGACAGGAGACACAGTGAGAGAGAGAAGAGGACAGAGACTTTATCAGTAATAAACACACACAACAGGACAGGAGACACAGTGAGAGAGAGGAGAGGACAGAGACTCTATCAGTAATAAACACACAACAAGACAGGAGACACAGTGAGAGAGAGGAGAGGACAGAGACTCTATAAGTAATAAACACACACAACAGGACAGGAGACAGTGAGAGAGAGGAGAGGACAGAGACTCTATCAGTAATAAACACACACAACAGGACAGGAGACACAGTGATAGAGAGAGGAGAGGACAGAGAATCCTTCAGTAATAAACACACACAGCGGGAAAGGAGACACAGTAAAAGACAGGAGGTAACACAGAATCCCCAGTAAGAAACGCACAGCGGGACGGGAGACACGGTGAGAGAGGAGAGGACAGAGACAGGGAGAGACGCAGCGGGATGAGAGACCCGAGGAAAAGCAGGCGGCTGTAGGCGGTGCTCTTCCCTCTGGAGCGGAAGATCCACGCGCGGCGTGATCTTCTGTAGAGTACAGTGCGTCACAGCGAGCGTGATCATCCTTTTTCGAAACACTCCTTTCACAGGCTCTCTATAGAATACACTTAGCATTATTAACTTACTACTCCGAATGTTTTGGTCGATTTCTTCTCTTACTAATCCCACCCCGCAAATCCAGTCTTGGCAAAACCGACCTTTAAAAGTAAATCACGGCTGAGCTCCGGGAGCTCTTCCAGCACAGAGGAGCGACGCGAAGATTATGCCGTCTCGTGTGTCAAGTGCTCAGGTACGGAGGCGTGTAATCGTTCTTACCGGCACGACTGCCTCTCGACCAGAGAGCAGAAGTAATTGATGAAATGTGTGGAATAACGCGAACGGGCTCTCCCGACCGCCGGAACACCAGCGCCCCCTGTCGGGCTCTCCCGACCGCCGGTACACCAGCGCCCCCTGTCGGGCTCCCCGCCCCGCCGGTGCACCAGCGCCCCCTGTCGGGCTCCCCGCCCCGCCGGTGCACCAGCGCCCCCTGTCGGGCTCCCCGCCCCGCTGGTGCACCAGCGCCCCCTATCGGGCTCCCCGCCCCGCCGCAGCGAGAAGCCGCGAGATTCTTGAAAGGGCCTGTGGCTGCACGACTTCCTGAGCGCTGCAGTAACCCTCGGACCCGGGGCAAGGCGCTCACAGATGAGCGTCTGTAATAATAATAATAATAATAATAATAATAATAATAATAATAATAAGCGTCTTGTTTATTCTATACTACCACTTTCATTACCTTAAATGCACTTTACAAAACCGCAATCCCTCTCTCTTTAACCTGCCTCAAAGCTCATGCCCGACAGACAGACCAGACAGGAAATAAACTGCATTCAGAAGAACGGCCGAAAACTGGCCGGAGATGTTTAAGACTTTTTTTTTTTTTGTAGCCGCAGAGCTACTTGTAAACCGCTACTCAGGATAGACGCTGGTTTTCGAAAGGAAAGTGCACGCACGAACACCGGGCGGACGGAGCTCTTGTTCTCCAGTCGGCGTGTGAGGCTCAGACACGCTCGGAAACTCCGGTCCGAGCCGCTCGGAGGGCTCGCGAGGTCTCGCCCCTTCCGATCGCTCGCCAGCCGAGTCGAGCCGAGCAGAGCCGAGCCGTCCTGCTGCTGAACTCTTGAACTTTTCACCCCGGGGGCTGCGGGGGCGAGCAGACTCCGGTTATCAGTCAGTAGCGTGACAAGAGCAGCTCGCGGACACCTCAAAGCGGCAGAGAGTCCCCCCGCTGTGAAGCACGCGCTCGGTATTATTTAATAATGCTTTCACAATCGGTGCGGCTATCGAACTCTTTATTTCTAAGAATAAGAATGAGGATGAGGCTGGCGACAGCGATGATAATGATGAGTGTGGTTGGTCAACTGCACATTTGCTAATATCATTTAACAACGAGTTCATAACGTGTGGAATATTTTACATTATAAGGTTTATTCCGTGCTGAACAGAGAAGAAAGGGAACACGACGTTTCGGCTGTGGAGCCTTCTTCGGGTGTGATCACCACCGGAACCGCTAAAAGGCTCCACAGCCGCAACGTCGTGTTCCCTTTCTTCTCTTTTCCACATGGAATCAACCTTTACTTGTTCCCTTGCAGCCCGCGCAGGCTGACGCAGCTACCTGCTTGAACTATTTTACATCGTGTTTACCATTAGAGCGGCATGATGGCACAGCGATTAGCACTGTGCTAAGACCCTGGGCTCAACTCCTATCTGTGTGGAGTTTGCATGTTCTCCCCAGTCTCATGTGGGTTTCCTCCCACAGTCCAAAGGCATGCTGGTACTGTAGGGCAATTGGCTTCTGGGAAAATTGGCCATGGTGTGTGTGTGTGTGTGTGTGTGTGTGTGTGTGTGTGTGTGTGTGTGTGTGTGTGTGTGTGTGTGTGTCTGGCTCCCCTGTTATCCTGAATTGAATAAAGCGGTCAGGAAGTGTATGGATGGAAATTGATTATTAATTACAGAGAGAATGATGACAGTAATGATAAAGACGAAGATGACAATGACATTGAGGCTGGTTAGCATGACGGTGACGAACCACTGCCCTAATTAACAGCTTCATTCAAGACTCAATAATCCTTGATCAGCAGATACAGTTATTTTTATATGTTTAAAATTTGTCATCCTTCAAGGAGTAATTACAGCATTTTCCCCAGCCCTTGGATGCGTTCAAACTTGTCAGTTTTCATTTCATTTTTCACTAACGCCACAAAATTACGCATCACATGAGTCACCTAAAAAAGACAAAAGGAAAAAGAGAGAACATTTCACAGGTTTCACAGGTTATAACACCTTCAGTGTTTCTTTCAGTTTGATAGGAAGGTGAGTTTCAGGGCACACAACGTGACCGGATTACGGTGGTGTCTGGGTCTGAAATCGTCTGAGGGCTGAACCCTTATTCAGAATCAAAAGGCAAAAACAAGCTTTACTGCCAGACCAGCCCTTTGTGGTTTTTTGGGAATTTTTCATGGTGAGCTGGAAATAATAGAGTCACAAAAAGACAGAGATACAAAGAAAAGAAAGAAAAAGCAAAAATAAAACGCACATCTCATACAAAATACAATACTACTTTAGAGTGCATCTAGAAATCCACAGATTTACCAATACATACTTCTATACTGGTTGAAGTAGTTCAGGTGGGGAGCTGCGTCAGCATGCGCAGGCTGCAAAATAACGAGTAAAGGTTTATTCCAGGCTGAAAAAAGAAGAAAGGAAACACAACCTTTCAGCTGTGGAGCCTTCACCTGACTGACACGCGAAGAAGGCTCCACAGCCGAAACGTTGTGTTTCTTTTCTTCTCTTTTCAGCATGGAATAAACCTTTACTTGTTCTTCTATATTGCTGTTGAGTTGAGAGATTGATCAGCCTCAGGATAGGAGCTCCTCTGGAAACACTCTTTTCTAGATTGCACACATCTCAACACACAGAGAGAAGCTCAACCAGGGGAGAGGCTGTGCTGGAGCCCTCACTGATAATGTTCAGAGTTTTCAGATTTAAACATGTTGGATATATGGAGACAACAGATAGTGAGTCATGGCCAGTTATATTACAAGATGTGGACCACTCTGTTAACTGAAATCTAAATTAAATTGATATTTTAATGATACAGAACAGTGAGGAAGAGAATCTCTCAGTCATAAACACAGCAGGACAGGAGACACAGTGAGAGAGAGGAGAGGACAGAAAATCCCTCAGTAATACACACAGCAGGACAGGAGACACAGTGAGAGAGAGGAGAGGACAGAGAATCCCTCAGTAATAAACACACACAGCAGGACAGGAGACACAGTGAGAGAGAGGAGGTGACAGAATCCCTCAGTAATAAACACACACAACAGAGCAGGAGACACAGTGAGAGAGAGGAGAGGACAGAGAATCCCTCAGTAAAAACCACACGCAACAGGACAGGAGACACAGTGAGAGAAAATAGACCACAGAGTAATAAAAACATACAAGAGTACAGTTAAGGCATGAAGTTCTTAACCACGTGATTTTCTGTGCTCCTAACCTACAGTTCCAAAATAATCCTCTAGGTGTCTCTGTAGGCGTTATATACTCAGGAACTAGGCAATAAACACACGAACTGTAATAAATCAAAACTATTATATTTATTGATACAATTTAAAGAGATGTGCAAATACATTTTAAAAAGGCTGTTTGAAATACTTCACTGTGTGAAAAAGTCTAACTATATCCACCTTCACTGCTGGACACAGACAAATGTAAATTATTGTGACATATATCATTATTAGCATTATTTTACAAAGCCTACAGTCTATCACCAGATCCCTCTTGATACAGACAATAGTATTACCTTTTAAACCACAAAGCTCACACTGAGATAGGTTCTTTGTAGTTTCTGTATCACAACCTTGGTGGCACATGGCATCTTGGAAAGTCTAAACACTTTTGAAGTGGGTTTAAGAAACATGACTCACACAGTGCAAATTACACGATCACAGCTTACAGTCCCATTGTGCAAGGCCTGTTACCAACTACAGCATTTTGAACAAGAAACAGCCACATAGTAGCCCTTGCAAGTGAAATATAATTGAAGAATCTCCTGAAAAAAAGACAAGCTTGTTGCAACTGTGCAAAAAAGAACTCATTTCTGAAAGATGCAATCTAACAGCAAAGCTGTACTCTACCCAGAGCATTCAGATACTTTTTGTTTCCTTAGCAATGCTTTGTGGCAATGCAGTTTTAAAGCAGCTGAACCATTGCTGAAGGATGTATGGAGTTCGGAGACTCAGCTCTTTCTAAATGTGACACGTGGTAAGAGTCTCGGTGGTCTAATACAGTAGTTAGAGAAACAAAACGTCAGAAACATGCAATAAAACCGAGCAATTAAAACCATCAAAGGCACCGGCACGAACAGCGCGAGAAACAGATTTTGATGTTAAAATCTTCAGCGAGGTTGCTGAAACACTGGCTGTTTGCTTCAATTCAATCAATTTAAAGCAAGAACACTCTTCAGTCAACCAGCTCTCCCATTTATCCAGCAGCCGCACCCTAGTGTGTGTCTGGATGTGCTAATGCAGCCGGCTGACACGCTGGCGACACAGGAGTCAGGAGGAGGCTGGGAGTTAGTTCTGGAGTCCTGTGCCATCCTGAGGAAACGTCTGGATACCCTCCCGAGCATTTTCTCTTTTTTCAGAAATAAACCTTTTTAAATAAGAGATCCCATGTAGGTTTATTGTCAGCGCCCAGCTGTTGAGCCAGGCCACTGCCTGGGCGGGACCTGCATGACGTCACAACTGACAGGCGGCCTAGCGAATTGGTACATAGAAGCTCTCCAGGAAGTCACCCAGTGGGTTGATGGGAGATGTAGTTCACATAAGGCAGCGCAGCGTCTCTGAGTCAACCTGACCAATATCAGCTAGTTTTCCTGTACCCAGAAAGCAGGAAGCACATACAGTACTACCTTCTATTGGGAATCAGGGTAAAACTTACACAGTTAAACAATATAGGTCAGGTTTTCCCAGCTCCATGAGTACTGACAGAATTATTCCTTCAAATGGACAGGTTTTCATACTGCAGCTTCAATCTATAAAAGAAGAATTGTTAAACCAGCTGAAAAAGATTATATTTAGCTGCAAAATTCAAATTTGGCTACTTTTTTGCACTGAACTGTGACATTTAAGTGGTCTTTACTAACTGCCTTTTCATAATTTTTACACTTTATGCTGTTTTTTCTGAAGACGGCTCCAATGTAATGATGTCATTGCACTGGTTTCTGATTTCAGTCTTTTCTGTCTATTCAGAAAAGGCACAACTATTCTGTTGACGCACTGCTATGTGATAAACACTTTGATATATAGTATAATTTTCTGTGATATTATTGAATTAAATGGATGCACGGTTAAACGTCAATACCCAAACACCTCACCAAATTAGATGGTTAAGGTGCTCAGATGGGACAATTGTTTAAAAAGTAACTTTAGATGAACATATAGCAACCTCTTCGAGCTTGAGGAGTGAAATACAGGTAGAAAACTAGTCCAAAACTCTAGGCCCTAAAAATAGGACAGAAGACACTGAAAAGGAAGTGATAACATATCGTAGGAGCGCATGTCTGAGTATTATGAAGGCAGTTCTCTGAATTAAGCATTAGACTGGCAGCTCTGGGTGTCTGGTTGTGTCTGGTTGTCTCAGCCTTTCTACAGTGATTTCATTTCCTTTCCTGAAATGTCACAGTAGAGTAATGAAGTTCATTCTCCTGTGGAAACAAAAAGAAGATGTGTGACTCCTGTTTTATAACAAAGCTCTGGGACAGATCGATTATCTGCTCAAAGGCTTCAGTCATAAAACCTTGCTGTCAGAGACTGAGAGATACTCACAGTGGCATCAGATGACACCATGAAAGAGACTCTTGGGGTGTCTGCAGCCCGCTGTCCTGTGAGAGGAAACAGATCTCAGACTCAGATCAGGACCAGACCAGCGGGACACAGTGGATACGGCACTCGACCGTGAGTTACTCCCAGCAGGTTAGCTGGTCTGTTAGATCAGGATCCAGGAAATCCAGTTGCTGCTGGAAGTGGTGTTAGTAGACCAGTAGGCGGCGCTCTTCCCTGTGGATTGCATAATTTCCAAAGTGCCTAATACCATGTCTTGGGGACACTGTGCTGTAGGAGGTGCCATGTATCTGATGTTTAGAGCTGTTAATGTCACGTCCCGGCAATTTGGTCATTAAAGGGTTGTTAACGCTGGTGTCCTGCCTAAGCTCCACTCTGGGCAGTACTGTCTGGCCTCACTAAAGATCACCCACAATCCCCCTGGTGCAGTAGTCCCTCTCTGCTGCCCTGATCTGTGTGCAGTGGGGCTGCTGTGTGTCACTTCACTGGGTGAAGTCCAGAACCCCAGATCACCCACAACTCCCCTGGTGCAGCAGTTCCTCTCTGCTGCCCTGATCTGTGTGCAGTGGGGCTGCTGTGTGGGGTGTGAAGTGGAAACACACAGTCAGGGTGAGCAGTGCAAAGTCACTGACTGGCACCGCAGTGCGTTTCCAGCCTTGCGAGAGGTATGATGGGACAGACTGACTCATGAAAAAAGGACTCAAGTAAAACAAGAACATTACCTGCTCTGCCAGCTCTCCTCCAAAACTGGAACCTCAGAGCCGCCACAGCGAGGAGGAGCACAGAGACTCCGCTCAGTCCCACCACCAGCGCAGGGCACTTCTCAGGCTGGCCTGCTGACACAGGAACTAATGATTCTTCCGAACCTGCTTTTCAGTCTCCTAGCTCCAAGAGCCTTCAGGACACAGTCAGGACGGGGCGGGGGCACTTCTTTACACAGAGGGTGGTGGGAGTGTGGAACAAGCTGCCCAGCCATGTTCTTCAAGCTGATAGTCTGGTATTTTTCAGGACACAGCTGGGTGAGATCCTCCAGCCAGGACAGGAGGCATTTCTTTACACAGAGGGTGGTGGGAGTGTGGAACAAGCTGCCCAGCCCTGTTGTTAAAGCCGTTAGCCTGGTGTCTTTCAGGACACCTCTGGATGAGATGTTGGACTGATTAGATAGTAACAACCCAACCAGCTGGCACAGTTTGGTCTGGGTGCTGAGAGAGGAAACAATCCAAACAGATCTCGTCCCCCCTCCCCCAGCCCCAGTCCCCCTAAACTCTCACCTGCCCCCACCCTGGCGCTCCGGGTGATTCTGCCCCCAGCCTCGATCTCCGTGACACAAGTGACGTCTCCCCCACGCTCCCACAGCCACGCCGGGACTCTGACCCATGTCCGCACGAAGGGAGTACGCTGTCCGCCGGCCGTCACCGAGCCCCAGTCCGCCAGTCCCGTCAGCTCTGCTCCGGCGAGATCCCAGCGGAGGCGCGCTCGGTGCTCGGGCAGCACGCCGTACAGCATGCAAGCCACAGTGCGGCTGTCCTCCGGCCCCACAGCGCCCTCTGCTGGCAGCAGCAGCGTCAGTGCGGGACAGGAGCGAGGCCGGTCTGCAGGGGGAAGTCTAGTTTACTGGCTTGCCTGATGAGCCACACACAGCGGGTACACTCAGCACAACATCGACAGACATTTACAATACAATACAGGCCCATCATGCTTCTCTAATCCCAGAGTATCTGTCACAGTGCAGCAGGAAGTGCACCTCTGTCTCTATTTCTCCCCGCTGACAGTGGGAGCACAGCCTGTCCTATCTGGACAGTCAGGTCTGCCTGTTTCCAGTTTCTATGTCCAGCTTGTGGTAACTGAGCCTGTCCTCTCTGGACAGCCAGGTCTGCCTGTGTCCAGTTTCTGTGTCCAGGCTGTGTCACTGAGCCTGTCCTCTCTGGACAGCCAGGTCTGTCTGTGTCCAGTGTCTGTGTCCAGGCTGTGTCACTGAGCCTGTCCTCTCTGGACAGCCAGGTCTGTCTGTGTCCAGTGTCTGTGTCCAGGCTGTGGTCACTGAGCCTGTAGTTCATCATGGTCTGTTTCTCTTTGCTGTCTCTTACCCTGCTCAGATATACAGCTAGTGTGTCTTGTCAGTACAGGCCCTGTGGTCTATTTCGAAACTGGCTGCACCATCGATCCCTGTGTTTCCATCCCGGAGAACTGTGGCTCCAGGATGAGGAGTGCGGAGCGGAGTTTAGCTCAACCTCCTCTCCTTGTCGGCTGGCAGGGTGTCATCGCGCTGTGTATTACTACCATGACTCGATAGTTACCCCACACCAGCACAGTCGATCCTCTGCCCACGTAGATCGCGGACCTCCCCGCGTAGGCGCAGACGTACGTGGCCGTGTCCCCCGGCGCGGCGCGAGACAGGGTCAGGGAGCACCGCTCCTCCTCGGCCGCGCGTCCCGGGGGCGCGCCGAGCGGGGTGAGCGGCCCCGCCGGCCCGTCGAGCGCCGCCCGGAACCAGCTCACCCTCAGACAGCCGCCGTGCGCGCCGCTGAACCCGGACAGGCTGCAGTGCAGGGTCACGGGGTCTCCCGCCCACACCGAGATGGACCGCGGCTCCTGGGACAGCGTGCCCGCGGAGCAGGCTGGGAACAATATAATAATAATAATAATAATAATCGTTTCTCTGGACCACAACCCTTCAGAACACAAGCTTCGAGAATGTATACTACTACAGAACAAAATACTGACCTACCTAAAAAATACTATTTTTTTAACGCCGGAGATACTCTGTAGATTATTATAATCGTATTATTATAATCTGTAGATTATCTCGTCTCTACTTTGTCCCTACCGGGTCGGGTCTGAGGCCAAAACCCCTTTAAAGCGATTTTTTAGAGAATATGAGGAAGAAAGTTTCTTCTTTTTTTTCCCCCGAGCACACAGGGCTTTAATAGGTGTAAAAATAACAACAGTTTCACGACGCTTAAGAACGACGCGGGAATAGCGAATATAAAGATTAAGACTGAAATACAGAGTATAAAGACTGAAAACGAACCCGAGAACAACAGGACCTCACAGAAAAGATAGCGGACAGGAACTGGACAAACAGCGGAAGTACAGCATATTAATCGTGTGAAGACATATGAACTGGTAGAGATAACGACAGAAAGAGTGCGGCTCAGAGGGGTGAAAGCGAATAATTAATCTCACATTTCCACAGACAGCACCGTTACGCGCGGAACCCCTCAGGCCACAGGCTCGTACCTTTCAGAACGGAAGCCAGAATAAAAACAGCCAGCCGGAACATGGCGACCCTCAGACTAGATCTCCTGATCACAGTCCAGCTGCAGGAGTCTCTCTCTGAGTGCCTTGTCCTCTCCCCTGTGTCTCAGTGTCCCAGTCTCCTGTCTCTCTCTGAGTGGCTCAGTGTCCTTGTCCTCTTCCTGTCTCTCTCTGAGTGCCCTTGTCCTCTCCCCTGTGTCTCAGTGTCCCAGTCTCCTGTCTCTCTCTGAGTGGCTCAGTGTCCTTGTCCTCTTCCTGTCTCTCTCTGAGTGCCCTTGTCCTCTCCCTCAGTGTCTCGGTGTCCCAGTCTCCTGTCTCTCTCTGAGTGGCTCAGTGTCCTTGTCCTTTTCCTGTCTCTCTCTGAGTGCCTTTGTCCTCTCCCTCAGTGTCCTCGTGTGTCCCTCAGTGTCTCAGTGTCCTCGTGGGCCCCTTAGTGTCCCGGTGTCCTCGTGTGTCCCTCAGTGTTCTCGTGTGTCGGAGCCCGTGTGCTGGTACGAGCCCCTGTCCCCTGGAGCTCGTGTCTCTCACGCTGACAGGGAGCAGGTGCTGAGCTGAGCTGATCTGTGTCTGAGACACCTGCTGCCTCTTCTTCCGCTCTCGCACGGTTTCCGGAGAGGACAGCTGAAAGCAGAGGGGCTCAGACTTTCCACCGCGCTTCAGCAGAGAGGAGGAGGGGCAGAGCGCTCTTTTAACCGTCTCAGACAGGCCGAGGCAGAGGAAGACTGTCAGATTTCTCCTGGTACTGGGCC
Source organism: Atractosteus spatula (assembly GCF_055471065.1). NCBI lineage: Eukaryota > Metazoa > Chordata > Actinopteri > Semionotiformes > Lepisosteidae > Atractosteus > Atractosteus spatula. The sequence goes on along the minus strand of NC_142711.1, from coordinate 15,898,935 downwards.
TGGGCCTGATGCTGTGGTCACTCTGGCCTGGGGGTCCGTGCAGTGATGATGCTGTGGTCACTCTGGCCTGGGGGTCAGTGCAGTGATGAAGGTGTGGTCACTCTGGCCTGGGGGTCAGTGCAGTGATGAAGCTGTGGTCACTCTGGCCTGGGGGTCAGTGCAGTGATGATGCTGTGGTCACTCTGGCCTGGGGGTCAGTGCAGTGATGAAGGTGTGGTCACTCTGGCCTGGGGGTCCGTGCAGTGATGATGCTGTGGTCACTCTGGCCTGGGGGTCCGTGCAGTGATGAAGGTGTGGTCACTCTGGCCTGGGGGTCAGTGCAGTGATGATGCTGTGGTCACTCTGGCCTGGGGTCAGTGCAGTGATGAAGGTGTGGTCACTCTGGCCTGGGGGCCAGTGCAGTGATGAAGCTGTGGTCACTCTGGCCTGGGGGTCAGTGCAGTGATGAAGCTGTGGTCAGTCTGGCCTGGGGGTCCGTGCAGTGATGAAGGTGTGGTCACTCTGGCCTGGGGGTCAGTGCAGTGATGAAGGTGTGGTCACTCTGGCCTGGGGGTCAGTGCAGTGATGAAGCTGTGGTCACTCTGGCCTGGGGGTCCGTGCAGTGATGAAGGTGTGGTCAGTGTGGCCTGGGGGTCAGTGCAGTGATGAAGGTGTGGTCAGTGTGGCATGGGGGTCAGTGCAGTGATGAAGGTGTGGTCACTCTGGCCTGGGGGTCCGTGCAGTGATGAAGGTGTGGTCAGTGTGGCCTGGGGGTCAGTGCAGTGATGAAGGTGTGGTCACTCTGGCCTGGGGGTCCGTGCAGTGATGAAGGTGTGGTCACTCTGGCCTGGGGGTCAGTGCAGTGATGAAGGTGTGGTCAGTGTGGCATGGGGGTCTGTGCAGTGATGAAGGTGTGGTCAGTCTAGCTGGATGCTGTATTTCTACTTTAACTCTCACTTGCTGACATCCAGTACAAGAGTCACACACACCTGGTCTCACAGAAGCCTGCCCGCTCTGCTCGGAGGTGTCCTAGCAACCTGGCCGCAGGCCGAGCTGGCTGGGGCTCAGTGGCCGTGAAACAAGTCTTTTCTTCTGAGCAGCTGAGGCGAGAGCCATTATCTCGAACAGGCAGAGATACCGTGCGACACTGCAGACCTGACTCACTGCAAAGGTCAACACGTACACACTCACACCAGGGCCAGTTTTCCCAGAAGCCAATTCAGCTTCCAGGAATGTCTTTGGACTTTGGGAGGAAACTGGAACACCTGGAATGAATCCACACGAACATGGGAAGAACATGCAAACTCCACACAGACAGCACCCCCAAGGCCAGAATTAATAACAAACCGCTTACCACTGTGTCACCCTGCCACCCACAATTCATAATGTGGGCTTCGTTCACAGTGGTTCATGTTCCTAATGCTGGGTTTGTTCAACAGTAGCCATCATTGTCCAGCAATGTCTGGGGCCCGTTGCTTGCTGGGATAGGCGCCGGCTCCCCCTTGATCCCGAATTGGAAGAAGGGGTCAGAAAACGGATGGAGATATATGAATTGCAACTGCTCGAGCAGACGTTGGGGATTCTACAGCTTAACCCTGCGTGGTTAGAAAGTGCAATAACGTGTTTCAGCAGAGCAGACCGTGAGAAGATATCTATGGAATGAACCCCTGTTTCACGCCTGCTTCACAATTCATTACGAACCGAGTTCGCAGGTTTCGCAGTGTCAATCAGTGTCAGTCAGGCAGTGATTTCGGTTCTGCCTTGTAAGTAACGCAGGGTAAGGTGGGCTTGTCGCAGGGGAGTCGTCACAGAGTTTTCTTCTCACACGGAGGAGAGACGGGACCGCAGCCCGTCCAGGGAGCCGCGACCGCGAGTTAACTCCATAGGCGACGCATTCACGGAGCCGCCTCTCCGAGTGAAATCGTGTTCATAACGGTTCATAACGGTCAGAAAGACAGAAAAGACTGTATGCGGTAACGGGAAGAAAATATCGCCGTTCCCGGTGAGGCTCGGCCCGGGCCAGTGAAGGTGCGCGGACACCCGGAGCTCCGAGGGCGTTTCGTGGTCTCCGGGCTTGACGACTGCCGTGCCTGTGAGGTGAGGACGGGAGTTTAGTAACGCTAGCTAGCGTTGTCTGGGTAGCCGCAGAGTCAATAGAGCCAGAGAGCCAGCTGAACCTTCGCCTGCTGTTGACTTAGCGGCTGTTTACCGAGAGACCCGCCCGGACCGCAGCGCCGCTCCGGAGATCAGCAGCTCCCGGCTTCAGCTCAAATTGTTATTTTTTAAGCCACCAGGAATTCAGGACCTTCCGCGCTCTTCACCCTCCCTTCCTTGGAACAGCGAAAACCGCGTGAGAAGGTAAGGCTTCTGTTCACCGGCTTCAGACAGATTCCTGTCAATCTGGCAAGGAAAAAGCTCTCTAGCTGCGCTCCGCTCCGCGCTGTGGGACTACTGTTTCCACAACAATAATAATAGTATATCGCTACATATTATTTATTACACTTTTGGACACTCCAGTCACATTGCTTTACAGGTAATGGGGATCCCCTCCACCACCACCAGTGTGCAGCCCCACCTGGATGATGTGACAGCAGCCATAGTGCACCAGTACTCTCACCACACACCGGCTCTCAGTGGGGAGGAGAACAGAGTGATGAAGCCACTTCAGAGATGGGGATTATCAGGAGGCCATGATTATCAGGAGGCCAGGGGGAAATTTGACCAGGACACTGGGGTAACACCCCTACTCTTTTCAAGAAACACCCTGGGATTTTTTATGACCACACAGAGTCAGGACCTCGGTTTTATGTCTCATCTGAAGGACAGGACGTTTTTACAGTATAGTGTCCCCATCACTGTACTGGGGCATCAGGACCCACATGGACAACAGGGTGAGCGCCCCCTGCTGACCTTTCTGACACCTCTTCCAGCAGCAACCTTACAGTAGTGCTGCCCAGGAGGTCTCCCATCCAGGTACTGACCAGGCTCACACCTGCTGAGCTTCAGGGGGCTGCCAGCTGTGAGTTGCCGGGTAACATAGTGTAACGTTGCCATAGCCAAAATGTAAATGTATTGGCTCTCTGAAGGCACCAGTTCTGTAGGGGTTTGGGCATTTACTGAGACAATTATTAATTGTAGCAGTAAATCACAAAGTTGATTCTTTTGATGGCTTTAGAATCCAACCATGCGACATAACTCAAACAACGCACACACACAGGTACTAATACACGAGGATACATTTATTAATACATAAAATATGCATATAAAACTAACTGATCTTATCGAGAGGGTTATCAGAATACAAAAGATATATATTCAGTCAGTTATGAAGTGTTACACATATCAAGAGGACATACGTTCAGTATATCATTCATTTAGACCATTTCGTAAATGAACTTGGTTATAACTTCTACATTGGATACTCAAAACAAGTACATAACTCTTAGGAATTAAATTGATATCAACTGGTTGGGATAACAATTGAATTCTCGAGCAGTAATGCATTGAAGTTGAATACTCATCCAATCTCTGGGGATTCATATCTCCTGCAGGCACAAACAATCAGCTGCAGGCTTGTTGCTGTCCAATCCGCGCTCTCTGGCTCCGTGCCAGGCTGTGCTGTGCGGCTTGCGACGGTGCGCTGCTGACGCTCACTGACCGGCTAGTTAGTGTTGGCTTTAACTAGCAAAGTTTGTGCACAAGTCAAAAGATGACTGTGAGTCCCAGCAGGTCAGGAAGAGGACCGGTTCGTTCCTGATGAAGCGCTAGTTCTGAATAGTGATTCAGCTGTCCACAGTTCCGACCTGTTCACGAGGCTTGCTGCTGATGCTAACCTCGGGTGGATCCTCTGGTTACTCTCTGGCAACCTCCGCTCTAGACTCTTAGAACAAAGGAAAGTTCTGGCACTCGGACACACTGGCCGTTCTGTGGTTGTCCGGGCTGAGTCTCAGGATGGTCAGGAGGCACGCTGCGAGAATGTCCTGCCCTTGGGAGCCTTCTGCTCCTGGGCTGTCCTGCCCTGGAATTCTCCTTTGAATTCCCTTTAGAAAAGTCCACAGAAGTCCACTGAATCTTACTGAATCTCCCAGGCTCTCTGTGTTGCCTGTTTTTACCTGGAGGAACTTCAGCTCGTTGATTGGCTGAAAGTTCCATGGGCATCAGAGTCCCACGTGGGTTACTCAGCCCTACCAGTCCCTGATTGGTTGATCAAGGTGAGATATGAGTCACTTACTCCTGACACTTAGGAATGCAGTCCAGATGTCCATCTGGCACTCCCTAGACAGATAGGCACCAATGGATGACCATTGATCATGATAGCCAGGCTTAGCTAAGTGCATCCCCCTTTGGGAGCTGTCCTAGGAAACCTTATCAAAAGAAACCTTAAATCAGTCTGCATGAATAGTTTCTCTGTGGCTGCACCACAGAGATGAACAGAGAGATGAGGCCTAATTTGGGAAAGCTCAGAAACACTTAATTCTTTCTTATTAATAAGCCTCGCTGCTACAATAGCTACTGTCTTTTCAGTAAATATTCCAAATACTTATGGATATAATAAATATGTTTGCTCCATATAAATATGTAGTATACATCAGCCTTCACCTGGGTGACACTGGGTACCTTTTCTTCACCAGCTGCACTAGATCAGCTCCTTATTGGCTTAATGAGACCAGATAAGAAGCTTTTCCCAGCTCTTCAGGTCTGCAGACACTCCCTGGGCCCGTGGGCAAAGCAGATTAGGGTACACTCTGGGGTACACCTCTCCTGTTAATGTTAGGAGGAGGGGAGGTCAGTCCCTCTCTGGGAGAAAGGGGTGTCTTTGAACTGGTGAAACTGTGAAGATGGGTTTTTTGAAGTTCTGAGCAAAGAATTTAATGAGCAAATTAGAGTAGAGTAGAGAGTAGAGGCGTTTATTGCCATATGTACACGTACATTGGAATTCTTAATCGCGCTGATCTTTCAGAACATATACAGTACAACAGGCAACACCACACAATGTAGACAACAGGAACAATAAATATGTGGTGGAAATTTAAATAAGTGTAGTACTGGGACCAAAATAAAATGGTAGACGATGTAAAAAGTGTGTACTGCAGATGTGTATTAAGGCAGTGCACGCTAATGAGAGGGAAAGGCCTACTTTAACCGTATCTTGTCTGAAATGAGTAAAAGGGTTCAGGGAAGCAGAATATCAATGATGTGATTGATATTGATGATGATGATATGATGATGGTGATATTGGTGATGATGATAGTGGTGATGATAATGGTGATATTGGTGATGATGATAATGATGTGATTGATATTGATGATGATGATAAGATGGTGATATTGGTGATGATGGTAGTGATGATGATGGTGAAATTGGTGATGATGATAGAGGTGATGATAATGGTGATATTGGTGATGATGATAATGATGTGATTGATATTGATGATGATGATATGATGGTGATATTGGTGATGTTGTTGGTGATGATGATGGTTATATTGTTGAGCATGATAGTGGTGATGATGATGGTGATGTTGGTGATGATGATGTGATATAGGTGATGATGATGGTAACTGTTGTTTACAGGCTGAACTAGAAGAACGAGAAAACGAGCATCAGCACAACGTCCTGGGAAAGATGAAGAGACAGGCGGACTGAGAGACACTGTGAAAGGAAGATGTCCTCTTTTCTCAGCAAGCTGGGTTCTGAGATGGACTGGCTGCAGGTGCTTAGAAACACCTCTGTCCTTGTGGGGACCGGGACTGAATCAGTGAGTGACCACCGGGGGGCGCTCTGGAGCCTGCACTGGCTCTGGGGACAGGGGGACAGGGAGAGAGGAAGGACGGGGGGCGGGCCCTCCTCTGTGCCCTATTCCTACCAGGTGTCCCACCTGTTCGTGGGGCTCACTCTCCCCCTGTCCCTGTCCCTGCTCTTCCTGCTGGGCATCTTCAACATCCTGATCCTCTGCAACCTGCGGAGCAGCAGGGCCGGCCTCAGGCCCCCTGGGGGCCGGGTGTCCGGGCCCACCGCTCGGGCGCTGGTCTCCATGGGGGTGGCAGACACCGCCCTGTGCATGACCGCGGCGCCCACTGTGCTGCTGTCCGACCTGGGGGTCCCATTCCCCTTCTACCCCTGCCTGCTGCTGAGCTGCACCGTCCTGGGCTGGGCCATGGTGTCCTCCTTTCACCACGTGCTCATGGCGTACTACCGCTGGAAGCTGATCACGCAGCCGCACAGGTGAGCGCGGTGGGGGGGGGCAGGAGCGCTGAACATGAGATGGGAGGCAAATGAGAGGAGCTCCTCCAGTTCAAAGCTAATTGATCCCAGGAGCTCATCCAGCTGTTTCTTGGAAGAAACCAGGGTATCGGCTTTAACAACGTGGCTGGACAGCTTGCTCCCTGCTTCCATCACCCTTTGTGCAAAGAAGTGCCTCCTGTTCCAGTAGTTCCCAGTTGTGTCCTCTGGTGGGGGTTGCAGTGTTCATGCATGGTGTTATTCACGGTGGAGATGAGAGTTCAGGGCTCTGATATTGTCGCTGATATACCCAGCTGCGTACAGTATATAAGGATTAGTGTGACTTGCTTTTGATCATTCTCTTTAATCACTATATTGATCAATATATATATATATCAGTATGGGTATGTGGATGGGATGAGTGCCGTCCAGTCGGTGTCGACTCATGGTGACCCTATGGTCACTATCCCCCGTCACTATCCATAGACTTTTCATGGCACGATACAGAAGTAGACTGCCAGGCCTTTCTTCTGTGCAGATAGTGCGAGTGTCGTTGCCGTTGTGACAGAAACGTGATCCTCCGCCGCCAACACCACCCTCCCACTCTGCTGCAGCCCACTGTGGGTTATTAGAGAACCTTGCCCCCGACGTAGATCACGAACCCACTACCCTGAGATTGAGTCTAACGCTCTACCAACACAGCTAGTCGAGGCAGTATACTCATCAGTTAATCAATATGCTGATTAACAGTACACAGTGGAACATGTTTGTACATCTGCCTCATTTTGCTTTTGAAATATTTGTCCGGTAACGAGAGACATTCTGGCTCCGGCTGGTATTTCTCTGCCTGTGCTGCGCTGGACCGAGCCGAGAGAGCGGGCGCCCCTCATTCTCACTCTCAGAGGGCGGACCTGTCTGTCCGGCGGTCTGGCCCTCTGTCTGTCTGGGTGTGGAGATGTACAGTTGTATCAAATACAAAAAAAAACTTCATTTAGGGTTGCGAGGGTCTGGATCATGCAAGCCAGCCCAGTTGTTGAAGCTGGTGTCCTGGTGTCTTTCACAAAACGGCCTGTAAGAATCTGACCAAGCCTGACGTTGTCCTCAGACACACACTGGTGACAAACCAAGTTAGCTGAACCTACACAATGGATATAGATAATAGATCCTACAGATACTCCATCAGTACATCAATACATTTTAAAGAACTTTCATAACTATTTATTTTATTGTTACATTCATGTGAGAGGTGTAATGTGCAATTTAAACAGATCTGTCTGTATAATAAACTGCAGATTTGTGTCTGTGTGTGGTACACTGCAGTGTCTTCAGCCAGGCGGTGTTGGCACTAACCCTCCTCTCTCCCCTCTGCAGCAGTCGGGGTAGACAAGCGTGGAGCTCCTCCCTGTTCCCTCTGTCTCTGTGCTGGGTGGCTGGCGTTGCCATCAGCTGCCTGCCTTACCTGGGCTACAACAACTACCCCAACCTGCAGGCCGCCTCGTACAGCGCAGCAGCCAATCACAGCCCTGGAGTCAACCTGAGCTCCCTCACTCACCCAGCCAATCACAGCCCCGCACCCAGTCATATTTCCGCCACTACAGCCAATCACAGCCCTGGAGTCAACCTGAGCTCACTCACTCACCCAGCCAATCACAGCCCCACACTCAGCTATGTTCCCGCCACTACAGCCAATCACAGTCCTGGGCTCACTTACACCACCACTGCTGCAGCCAATCAGAACCCTGCAGGCAGACAGATTCCCTTCAGCGCAACACCTTACGTCTCGGAAGATGCACTGAAAGAACATGCTTTCCACAGTGTGCCAGCACACACCTACTCTGCATCACCGAACAACCCCAGAGTCCCCTACATGAAGGATCTGTTAGCATTCACTGTTCCCAGTTTGACCACTCCCATCTCTCCATCTGTTCACCAATGGCCTAACTCTGCTGTGAATTCCAGTAAGAGAGCATCCCCTGGTCACACACCTGGACTTCCACAGCAGCCTCCTGCCTCCTCACACAGCGATAGAGTTTGCTGTCCTAGGCCTGTTAACATCCATCCTCAGACTAAGCCTTTCGTATCCACCTGGAATGCACCAGTGACTGACCACAGTTCCAGGAGGGTGTACAGGAAGCCAGCCCTGCCCCACCAACACTCCCCGCAGCCAGTCAGCGACAGAGATGTCGAAACCTTCTCTCTTCTCACTGACACGCCCTCAGCCAGGTATAGCTTTCTTTCGGGGCGCAGGGTCACGTCAAGGCAAGTCCAGAACCCTGGGACGGTCAATGGGGCCAAGACCACACAGTCTGCAGCAGCCATTGGGCCTGGAAGCAGTCAAGGTGGTATCAAACCAGCCGGACTCGGTGTCCTCCCCCCCGTGTCAGACCTCCGCCAGGAGAGTCACAGGATCCCCAAGGGCAACCGCAACGGACTCGCCCTCACTACCGAGACCCCTGCCTCCGACAGCACGCCCACAACCCCCGGAGAGTCACTCTCAAGTGGGCAGCAGATGGAGAAGGACCCCGGGCGACCTCTGACCTCGCCGCACCGCCTGAAGCCATATTTCCCGCTGCCACGTGCCCTGAAAATACCCACCTTGGAGTGCGCTGGCAGCCCCAGCTCCTGCCGGGTCCCCTGCATCTACCAGAACGTCTTGTCCCTCACCTACCTCACCTACGTCGTCTTCCTGTGCGGGGTGACTCTGCCCCTGGGCGTGACCTGCCTCCTCTACTGCCTGGCCTTCCGGGCCATCCGGGCGCACTGCCGCGGCCGTGCCCTCCTCTCGCCCCCCGCCTCCTCCGCCCCCCGCGCGCCCTCCCACAATTCCCTGTTCTACCTCCGGCAGAGGCGCGTGGCCAGGCTGACGGCGCTGCTCTTCGGCCTGTACTTCCTGTCGCGCCTGCCCTTCAACCTGCTGAACGCCGTCATGCTGCTGTGCCCCTCCTGCCCCGTGCCGTACTGGGCGCCCCCGCTGGCGATCCTGTGCGCCGTCTTCAGCGCCGCCTCCAACCCCCTCATCTACCTGGTGAGGGGCGAGGGGAAGCTGGGCAAGGTGCTGAGGCAGGCCCTGTCGCCGAACCAACACTAGGGGGCGCCCCCGCCCGCCGGGGGCTTGGTGGTTGGGTCGGGAGACTCTTCAGCGGAGGGACAGGAGGCAGTCCTGAGCTCAGTGCACACGGCACCGCGGTGCTGGGTCTGTCCGACAGCACAGCCAGACCCTTTCACACACTGCAGCCTCACGATTACACCACACAGCACGGGACAGAGGTGCGTCTGCTTCAGGCTCAGGCGGTTTTCGTTCTGTTCTTGAAAACCGATCACGTCTTCTCTTTAAGACCTCAGTAGGAGAAAAACCTGTTACTGCTGTTTTTACAAAGTCATTTCTTGTTGTACTTCAACAGACAGGTTTTTGACTGATACCAAATTTCGTAGTTGAGTTCCCACATTCCAGTAATAATTCCCTTTTTCCACAGTGTGATTACACGCTAACACAAAAACCTTGAACCTGCGGATATACGTGTATTCAGTGTTTGTGAGTGTCGTTTCTCTGTGTACCGTGTTCTCTACATCCCAGGCTGTGCAGGAGAGCCTCAGACGCAGATGAGACCCTGTGCGATTTCCTCCTGACCAAATCGAAGTGCAAACTGAGGCGGATGTAAAGTGTTTGGTGAATATCGCCCCTTGCGGGTGTTTCTCTGCATGCATCCTTCTGTCGCGATATTGCTGCATCTTTGTCTTCTCGTTAATAAATAAAAGCTATGCTGATGAAAACGAAATGTCCTGGATTGTCTCACTTGGCGGTGTGATGGCTGTTAGGGGTCTACGGTGGAGTCGCAGTGAGAACTGCCGGTTGCACAGCCGGATTTAAAGGCTTTGCAGTCGTGGTGCCCAGCAGAGGGCGCTATGAGCTTTACTAGCAGTAAAACACGATCGGATCTGCGGCGTGCAGGGGCTCTACTGCCCGCCTAGCGAGCCTCTTCTGGATTGAGACCATTTCACGGCTCTGAGAAACCTCATTCGTTAGTGCTACGTTTGTGCGGTTTGTGCTGTTGAAAGTAGCGTTTGTGCTGCTTTAGTTCCCGAGATATAGCGCCTTGTTTTTCCGGCGATCAAGTGACACTGCACGGTGACTTTGAGCTCCAGTGACCCCGTCTGCCGAGTTCAAGCGCTCTGTTACAGTTGAGCTCGTACCCTTAACATTTTAAAGACAATCAATATCCATAAACATATGAGCCTCCTTAGATGTGAATAACACTAAGACATGACGCATGCCAACAAGTTAACCATCTATGACATAAACCAGTGGTTGTAATCTATGTAAAATCACCGAGATTGTAAGATCTATGGTTTTTATTTTCTAAGGTACGTTTTCCTTTTCTTTGTTGCCAAACACCTAACTGTGGGATACCATCGCGACAAGACCCCCACAGCATGTCCTGATAGGAACTCCATGTATATCGCGGCAGTGTATATCACGACTGGTGCCATGCTTCCATGCCACCCTGACGACAAAGGTCTCATATCAGGACATGATATAACCAGATAGTACGTGTTGCAATATATGGACTTTGTGTCCCGACATGGGGTCAGCATATCCTGTAAGGGTATGTTCTATCACAGCATATGGACTCCATTACGCCACATGAGGATGGGGGATTTCGTCTGGGGTATATCATATCGCGATATATGGGCTTCATGTCGTGACATGGGCTTGACAGTTTTGGTCATATCGCGATATATGGACTCCATGTCGCGACATGGGGGGGGGGAGTTTTGGCTGGGTATGTCATATCGCGATATGCGGGCTCTATGTCGCGACATGGGCGGCGGGGGCTTTTTGTCGGGGTATGTCATATCGCGATATATGGACTTAATGTCGCGACAGTGGTGCCATGACCGTGATGCGTGCACTCCTATCGTGACATGCTATCGGAGTCGTGAACGCGCTGTGGATGCCACGACATTCTTTGTCTGCTATTCAGTTTTGACCTCAGTGCGACTTCTCTTAGATTGATCAGTAATTGGAAACCAATGGATGTGTTACTGTATATCCAGCGTGTTCATACAGCACGCACGCTACACACAGAACTTCCGCTGTGGCGCTTTACCCACTCAGAGTGTCGTTTCTCACTCTTCACCCAATCGCGACCCGAACTGTTCGGGGGTTTAGCCAATCACGGGTCTGAGAGCTGTTCAAGCCAGCAGCGCCAGGTGAATCGGCTAGTTTACTGTCAATGAGAATCTTTTTTTAAAATGCTTTATTTATTTGCAAAATAACTACATCGGCTTATTTTTTTAACGTCTTTATTGATTCACAATGTCCCGTACTCTTCAGAATAAATACATTTTTTATTTGCAATATAAATGTCTCCGCTGCTTCCTATAATGAATACATGGTATTTGAATAATTTTAATCGTTAATATTTAAGGAAACACAAAGATAAAAGCACTGTGTGCTCACCGCTTCATGTTTGCGCATAAGACCCCTGTAGATACAACACACGGATAATGTTTATTAAAGAAATCAGATATATGTTCACTTCTGTTATGTGAAAATAAAAAATATGTTTCCAGTATTGCCGCGGTCCGCAGGTGTGAGACGGTGGGCTTTCCAGTGTTGCTTCTCGGATGTGTTATTTACTACCCGCGACAACCTTGTACGTAGTGCCCCTTAAAAACACACTGGTTCTTTTTCACGTTAACGAATGTGCTTTGCATAAAAAGTGCAACAGTGGTCTTGTTGTTCGTGAAGTTGCAGATTCAAGCCTTTTTGAACACGTGGCTCGACAGACGGGTCGAATCTTTACACGTCCCTTAGTGCGCGTGTTTATTTAAGAAGGAGACCGTGAGAAACTGCTCACTTCTTCAGATTTTTTTAAAAAGCAGACCGCTACGAAGTATTAAGACGTGCTCGTTAAAGCCCCTTGGTAAGAACATGCAACTGTTTGCTAGTGTTTACTTTTTGAGACTACACCCGCAACTCTTCTGATTAGGGTATGTGATATTCGTGACATTTAATTTTCCTGCTCACGGATATTAAATGCAAAATCCACCGCCACCCCCCACCCGGGCAGAGGGCAGAGGGCAGAGGAACACAGTTGCACAACTGTTACTCTCACACCGGTAACAGACGCTTGAACTCGGCAGACGGGGTCACTGGAGGTCAAAGTCACCGTGCATGGTCACGTGATCACCGGAAAAACAAGGCGCTATATCTCGGAATCGAAAACAGTACAAACCGGCCCAAACGCAGCACTAACGGATGAGGTGGGTTTAATCGTTTGTGCTGTCTGTAGTGGGGCTGACTTCATGGAGCTCAAGGTAAACCCTGCATGGTATTTTAAATACAATATTTCGGACGGATTTTGAATCTTGCGTTTTGCAACGCATAAGTTTTGCATAACTTCAGAGGAACTCGTAAAACTACTGAACAATCTTAAAGCAGGCATACGAAATACTTAGAACTGTTATAAGCAACAAGTGAAAATGAGCTCTTGCAGCTTTTCTTTAGATTCCTTATATGAGAGCTTTGCAAACTAGCCGTCATTTGAACGGGAATGTGCCGATTCTTAGACAGTGACGAGATTATCGCCATATTCAATTCCAAGCCCCGACCCTCCTCTGGTCTAGAAGGTCAAAACCTCACAACAGAGGCAGGCACTGATTGTGTGTGTGTGTCCGCCGTGGCACAGTAGCGTTCGGCAGCCTCGGTAATTGTTGCTTAACCTGTGTGTGTTTGTGAGTGAGTGAGAGAGAGAGAGACAGTATGTGTATATGAGGTTCCGCTAATTCTGCTGTTTGATTATACCGCTCGAGGATTGCATTGTAAATTGGAGGGGTGCCCATATGCTGGCAGGACGGTCAGTTAGAGCCTGGGCCACCCACTTTTGCACAGGCCCACCCAAAAATCAATTCCTGGCCACGCCCCTGCTTTTACCAAACTTGTACACCACAGGAAGCATGATGTGTCGTGCAAAATGTTTTGTTGAGGTCGGAACAGCACAACCATCGCATTGAATACAAAGTACATGGTGCTGTTTAAAAACCCTAGATATGAACTACAGATTACTGCGTTGGCCTGTCAGATGTATCTCGGTAAACCCATTATTTTGGAAGCGTTCGAAGACGCTACTAGCAGCCTCTCGGTTACTTGCGGATGGAGTGCAAGTGCAAGCACACATAAGCACACCGATCGAGACAGGTCTTTCCTCCCAGATGTACCAGTGGCTTGTGTATTCACACAATCTGAAAGCCGATGATTTCACACGCGCAGTGTGGGTCACAGTCGAGAAATCGCACTCAGGCTGTGAGCGTGTCTTCCCGCGTGGCTGTCTCACAGTTACCAGTAAGAGCTGCACCCCGCCAGCACAAAGCTCTTCTCCGTGGGGCTTCCGACAGCCTTGTTCAGACAATCGCGGAAATCGCTCTGAAGACCCTGAAAGGAAAGATACCTCTAACTTCTGAACAGTCTGGGGCCCTGAAGAAAAGGCGTGTTTCTAAAGACTCTGAGCAAAAAGGGTGTTTCTCTTCAAAGAAACTCTTAGTTAACCATCCGGGAGGTTTTAGTGGGACATGAGTGAGTAGTGTGAAGTCAGTCGGGCTCTCTGTCCATTAGCCATCTTACAAGCAATGTTTGTGCTGGTTCAATAAAAAGTTTTCTTTTTAATTAAAAGCGAATCAGGCGTCTGTGCACCGGAGAAGCACTGCCGCCCTGTGGCGGCATCTGGTACTGCACAGAACCTCCTCTCCCTGTTCCCTCTCTCAAAGGAGAGCTTCAAGAGCCGTACTGCAATGATCGATGAATTCCAAGGTTTCCAAAGTTAGACAGCATCAAAATAATTACAAAACAAATCGAAAAATAAAACATTTGACAGCGGGCAGCACGTTGCTCAGGGATTAACTTTGGTACCTCAAAGCGCTGGGGCCCTGGGTTCGGTTGCTATCTGTGTGGAGTTTGTCTCCCCATGTTCAAGTGGGTTTCCTCTGAGTGCTCCAGTTTCCTCCCACACTTCAAAGACATACTGGCTGAAAACGTGGCCCTGGTGTGAGTGTGTTTGTGTCTGCGATGCCCTGTCTTACCGTGTGTACACTGCCTCGTGCCCGCTGCTTGCTGGGATAGGCTCCAGCTCCCCCTGATCCTGTACTGCGTTAAGTGGTTAGAACATGGATAGGTTCTTTGACAGGTTAATTCCTGAGTTTCCTCCCCCAGTAGGATTGTAAATAGTTCTGACTCTGCTAGATGTGGGAATTCTGGGATTAGATGTATTATTTTAGGGAAGAATGTTTTATCAACCCACAGTTTCTCGCTGTACAGTAGAAAATGCATCTCTGTTGCTGCCTTCACCTTGGTGGCTGTGGTCACTGAGCCTGTCCTCTCTGGACAGCCAGGTCTGTCTGTGTCCAGTTTCTATGGCCAGGCTGTGGTCACTGAGTCTGTCCTCTCTGGGCAGCCATCTGATCCATTTGAAGCTTTATAGTGACTGTCTGTGTCCTGGCTGTGGTCACTGAGCCTGAACTTCATCATTATCTGTTTCTCTTTGCTGTTTCTTACCTTGCTCAGATAGTCAGCTAGTGTGTCATATCAGGGACCTGTAGCGTTCCAGTGTGTGTGGTGTTGGTGTGATTGTATCCCAGTGGGTGAGGCAGTGTTGTCTGGCTGGTGCTGTGATGTGGTTGACTTTGATTTGTGCTGTTGTAGCTGTGCTGCCGGTTCAACAGGGCCTTGTAAAGGTGTTCAGTGCTCAATCCTGAGTAATTGCTTTCAGGATTCAATCCCGGTACCTGCACATGTTTGGTATTTGTGCTTAAAGTGTGGATGTTGCTTCAACATTCAATGCCTGTGACAAAACACCAGATTGAAAAGTTGCGCGGTACTTGCTTTTAATTCAGTATTCAAGAGACACAAGCCATTCACGAGTCATTCTGAGTCAATACCGGTGTTGGCTGCTTCTTTTGAAGTATTTGCCCTTTCCTGCCGGCGTTCCTGTCCTCGAACAGCTGGCAGTTCAGGTTGCTCTGCAGGCCGCGGCTCTCCAGAAGGATGACCTTTCTGCACTCTCTCAGAGAGGAGTCTGCCTGCCCCTCTCTCACCTCGAACTTCTCCTGGGGGGGCACCAGCACCTCCCGCTCCCTGGGGAGCAAGGACAGGTTCCCCAGTTCCGCCCCCAGGCACGTCAGGATCTGGAAGCAGGTCCTCGTGCCGAAGCTCTTGGCTACCTTGGGGTCCAGAGAAGTGGAGGTGAAGGAGCCGAACCGGACCTGGCTGTCGCTGGGGGTGAAGAACTTGGACTCGGACCCGCGGAACGTCCAGCGGCACTGTTTTCCGGAGTGCTCCTGCAGCAGGCGGATGGAGTCGGCCAGGAGGAAGTGCAGGGCCTTGTACTGGAAGGAGTCCCTGTAGCTCCTGCCCTGGGTGCGCACTGCGCTGTTGAATTCCTTGTAGATGGAGAAATTCCTCTCGCGGGTGTAGACGTGGATGGCGATGGCGTGGTTGTAGGTCATCCCGGGTGCGAGGCCAGCCAGAGTCTTATTCTTAAACTCCCTCTGAGCGTGTTTCCAAGCCTTGCTAAGCTTTTCCACCAGTTCCTTTGTGAGGAGGGTCCTGCTGACTGCTTCTGCCATCTGATGGTTACACTGCATGTAGGCATCATCGACGGAATCGGGGGACATGCTCATTATGATCTGGCTTGGGACCCGAACCTGCAGAAGAATTCGAGTTCATTCCAGGATTTGCAGTGCTCTCAAGACAGTCTGATCCACTCCAGGCTTTACACTGCTCTCAGACACACTCCCAATGCACAGCGGTCTGATCCGCTCCAGGCTTTACACTGCTCTCAGACACACTCCCACTGCACAGCAGTCTGATCCGCTCCAGGATTTAGACTGCTATCAGACACACTCCCACTGCACAGCAGTCTGATCCGCTCCAGGATTTACACTGCTATCAGACACACTCCCACTGCACAGCAGTCTGATCTGCTCCAGGATTTAGACTGCTATCAGACACACTCCCACTGCACAGCAGTCTGATCCGCTCCAGGATTTACACTGCTATCAGACACACTCCCACTGCACAGCAGTCTGATCCGCTCCAGGCTTTACACTGCTATCAGACACACTCCCACTGCACAGCAGTCTGATCTGCTCCAGGATTTACACTGCTCTCAGACACACTCCCACTGCACAGCAGTCTGATCCGCTCCAGGTCTTACACTGCTCTCAGACACACTCCCACTGCACAGCAGTCTGATCCGCTCCAGGCTTTACACTGCTATCAGACACACTCCCACTGCACAGCAGTCTGATCTGCTCCAGGATTTACACTGCTCTCAGACACACTCCCACTCCACAGCGGTCTGATCCATTTGAAGCTTTATAATGACTGCATAGAACTTTGATCCACTCCAGGTCTTAGCAGATACAGTGTCATCCACGTACTAGAAACTGAATAAAACGTACCTGTCTGGACTCCACAGCCACTAAGAGACCAGTCATCACCATCATCATCAGGGTCTTCATCTCCATGTTGCTCTGTTGAGCTGGGTCACCTGGAAACGGGTGAAGAAGTGTTAATTGAATATACTGCAACTGTTACAGACAGGAGCCACAGTGCCCACGAGGACCTGCTGCAGGAAGATGCCACATTTGCCCGGGCAGTTTTCCCATGGGCGTGTGAGGAATGATGGTCCACTGAGAATCGGAGTTGGCAGAGGGTGTGGGTACATATTGCACATCTGGCCTGTTGGGTAGTCAGTATTAAATTGATCCCAGGATCTCGTCCAGCTGTTTCTTGAAAGAAGCCAGTGTGTCAGCTTTAACAAAATGGCTGGGCAGCTTGTTTCACACTCCCACCACCCTTTGTGTAAAGGAGTGTCTCCTGTTCGCAGTTTTATTGCACTTTCCTGTAGTCCCCACTGTTTCTTGTCTTGGAGATTGAAGAACAACCCCCCCTGCTGGTTTCCTGTCGGGTCAGGAGGAAGTGTGATTGCTCTCTGGCTCAGGTGTGGGCTGAGCCAGGCAGGCAGCTCTGGGTGTGTAAATAGGCCACAGTGCCACCACAAACGTACAGATAGGAATATGTGTCCAGAGTCTCCACTAGGGTGCTTGAAAGCTAATTTGATGGCTGTGGCTTGTTTTCAAGTAGATTATTCCTGCATTCCTACTATATATTTATACTGTATATTTATGCTTTTGCTGATAAGAGAGCAAGCTCTTACAAAGACTAGACTCAGGGCAACAAAGGAAAATCAGGCTTTAAAGTATTTATGCCAGTAAGTATTTAATTGATCCCAGGATGTCAGCCTGAAAAGCCCGTGGGCGGCCATGCCATGGCCTGGGCACTGCTGCTTTCTGTGCCACTGACATCACAGCCTTCTTCTCCACACAGGCCAAGACAAGGGACAGCTGGCACCACTGCAGGACACGCCCACCTCTGCCACACTGTCTGCAGTCATGCTACTGACTGGATGTCAGACGATCCACGCTGACAGGCTGAAGGAACTGAGTCTCCTTAGTCTGAAGGGAGTGTCCCGCACTGACAGGCTGAAGGAACTGAGTCTCTTTAGTACTGAACAGAGAGAGTTATGATCTGATTTAAGGCCTTGACAGTGGAACAAGCTACCCTGCCTTGTCATTGAAGATGACATGCTGCCTTGTTTCAAGAACAACCTGATCTCATTAGTAAATGAATAAGTAATAGGTTTATTCCATGCTGAAAAAAGAAGAAAGAAAACACAAAGTTCCCACCTCACACCTAAAGAAGGCTCCACAGCTGAAAAACGTGTTTTCTTTCTTCTTTTTTTCAGCATGGAATAAACCTATTACTTGTTCCTTTGCAGCTACACATGCTGATGCAGCTACCCACCTGAACTACTCATTAGTAAATACACTACAAAGAGTTTCTGCTTGTTTGGAATACCAGGAACATGTATGTAAGTTTGTGCCTGCTCATGTGCTCATTTGTGTGTTTGTTTGAAAGTACAGTTCTTAAGTAGTATTTTCTTTACTGGATCATACATATTTTGACCTTTGTGCAGGTTTTCATTAACTGTGGTTTAGGGCTCATTTGTAGAATGAACCTGGAGAACTGGAGCATGCCTGCACTCCCCTGTGGACCCTGTCATTAGCAGCTGTTAACAAACATGAGCTACTGTCCCTTAACCACACACCCCTAGAATGCTGCTCAGTATCAGAACTGATTTGCTGACAAGGTCTGGTCCAATCAAGGTCCAAATCAGAAAAAGAGACCTCAGAATTAAGCTAGATCTCAATCTCATTACTCTTACTCTCGGAGAGCAGGAGTCAGGTGAGTTTGATCTCAGTCTTGTTACTCTCCGAGAGCAGGAGTCGGGCGAATTTGATCTCAGTCTCGTTACTCTTGCTCTCGGAGAGCAGGAGTCGGGTGAGTTTGATCTCAGTCTCGTTACTCTTACTCTCCGAGAGCAGGAGTCGGTGAGTTTGATCTCAGTCTCGTTACTCTTACTCTGAGAGCAGGAGTCGGGCGAGTTTGATCTCAGTCTCGTTACTCTTACTCTCCGAGAGCAGGAGTCGGTGAGTTTGATCTCAGTCTTGTTATTCTCAGAGAGCAGGAGTCGGGCGAGTTTGATCTCAGTCTCGTTACTCTTACTCTCGGAGAGCAAGACTCGGGTGAGTTTGATCTCAGTCTCGTTACTCTTACTCTCGGAGAGCAAGAATCGGGTGAGTTTGATCTCAGTCTCGTTACTCTTACTCTCGGAGAGCAAGAATCGGGTGAGTTTGATCTCAGTCTCGTTACTCTTACTCTCTGAGAGCAGGAGTCAGGAGAGTTTGATCTCAGTCTCGTTACTCTTACTCTCCGAGAGCAGGAGTCGGTGAGTTTGATCTCAGTCTTGTTACTCTCAGAGAGCAGGAGTCGGGCGAGTTTGATCTCAGTCTCGTTACTCTTGCTCTCCGAGAGCAGGAGTTGGTGAGTTTGATCTCAGTCTTGTTACTCTCAGAGAGCAGGAGTCGGGCGAGTTTGATCTCAGTCTCATTACCTCTTACTCCCGAGAGCAGGAGTCGGGTGAGTTTGATATCAATCTTGTTACCTGTTACTGTCCGAAAGCAGGAGTCAGGTCAGTCCCTCTCAGTGCGGAGATAGGCGTGCTGTACTTTGTCCCTGCTGTTTGAGCTGTTTGAGCCCTCTGTTCACAGGCAGGGTCCCCAGAACCTCTGAGCGCAGACAGACTTGGTCTGGTGTTTCTCACCTGCCTTATAAGGAGATGTTGTGAGAGAAACATTCTGTGTATCCGTGAAGATAAGGAGATCTTTAAAATCTTGTGGGTTTTCTATTTCTGTTTGAGGTTTTCACACTTCACAGTCTTCTCCTCTACCCTGAAGGTCACAGTGTGGCTACTTAGCAGAGGTGTGAACTTGTTAGGAGACTCTCCCCCGGTCTGCTGCTGCATTCGAACATCGACCCAGGACATGCTGAGAGCTGCTCTCTCTCGGGACAGTAAGGGACATGAAGAATGAAGCAATTCAGCGAGTCTTTAAAGAAAACCCTCAAACACTAGGAGAACACGCAGACTCCACTCAGACAGATCCCTGAGCCCAGACTTAAACCCAGGACCCTAGAACTGTGTGGCAGCTGCATTAACTCGCCATACCAAGGCTCAGCCTTTAGTAACATAGATTCTTTATCAAAATCTGAAACTTAATAGAATCAACACGTAAGAATCAACAAACATACACTCGGCGATGTGAATGTTTTCACACTGTTGGGCAGGAAGCCCTGAGAGCACAGGGACACAGGCTCTCTTGAAATGGGTGCAGTATCAGCCAGAACTGGCCCAGAAGGGGGGGGGCGTGGTCACAGACAAGTCAGCAGATTAAGTGCAGCTTTGCAGTCGCACCCAGGCAGGTTTAAACAGCCGAGTCTTCCAATCAGGGCTGATCACACAGGCATCTGACAGGAGTCAGCAAACTCCTGAAAGACACTGGTGTTGTCAGTCCAACCAAGTGATTCAGGATCAGCAATGAGGCAGCTGGAAATGAAGAGAAAGTGCAGTAATGACTGATAATAGGAGGCAGCTATATACTTTTTAATTGCTCAAATTTGAAAATATTTTGAATATTTAAACATTTCGCTTCGTCCTTTTTTTAAATGGGTTTCTTTAGTCATTTTTTTATATACATTGGTTAAATAAGAAGCTATTTCTTGAAGAATCCCTGATCCTCCATACATGACAGGAGGTACAAGTTGTCCAGCCATGATATTGAAGCCGATACCCTGGCTTCTTTCAAGAAACTGCTGGATGAGATCCTGGGATCAGTTAAGTACTAATGATCCACCGGACCAGACGGGCAGAACAGCCTCCTGTCGTTTGTGACCTTTCACCCCCCTGACTGTGTATTGTGGTTGTGAAAGGATAAGGGTTCTCTCAGGGGTGCCTACAGAGCTGTCATATCGGAAATGACATTAAAAGCATTTTGAAGCAAGGGATTCAAAGAAGGACAGTATGGATGTTCTTCCTGGGTTTCCTCAAGTGCTCCAGTTTCTCCTCTAGAGATAGGACATACTGGGAGGTTAATAGGCTTCTGGGAAAACTGGCCCTGGTCTGAGTGTGTGTGTCTGCCCTGTGATGGACTGACGTTCTGCCCAGGGTGTACCCTGTCTTGTGCCCGTTGCTTGCTGGGATAGGCTCTGGTCCCCCGAGACCCTGAATAGGATAAAGTGGGTAGGAAATGGCTGGAATTCAAGGAGTTCAGGGGGCAGTCCCCATCACACATTGACAGCTTCGGGTGGGGATCGGATTCTGTGACCTGGCAGTACAAGAGAAAGACATTCATTACACCAAGACAGCAGGTTTTAATAAGTGTTTTTTATTCATGCTTTTCTTGCTGAGCACAATAGCAAAGCGCTGGGGCAGTGAGATGCAAGAACAGAGGAAAATCCCAAAGTTGTGCAGAGATTTCCCTGTAAAGCTATTTAACTATTCCAAGCAAGACTCTCCGTCCATCTGCACTGTTGACACTTACAGTATATGCAGTGATGAAAGAAAACCCATCAGAAAATAGACAAGATGTTACTGGGTGTCATCTACCGACTCAATGCTGTGTGTGTTGATCTCTTTGTTTTATCAATCGCTAGCACACCTTCACACGGTGTTCTATCAGAGCAGCGCACCACCAGACTGAGGGAACACAGGCTCTGAAACACAAGCTGTGATGGACACTGGACACAGCTGTGTCCATCAGATCAGAGTCCACACCTCTCTGTGGCTGTCAGAGAGGAGTGGACTCTGATCTGATGGACGCTGATGTCTTAAAAGAGTGGACTCTGATCTGATGGACGCTGATGTCGTAATGGAGTGGACTCTGATCTGCTGGACGCTGATGTCGTAATGGAGTGGACTCTGATCTGCTGGACACTGATGTCTTAAAAGAGTGGACTCTGATCTGATGGACGCTGATGTCGTAATGGAGTGGACTCTGATCTGCTGGACGCTGATGTCATAATGGAGTGGACTCTGATCTGCTGGACGCTGATGTCATAATGGAGTGGACTCTGATCTGCTGGACGCTGATGTCGTAATGGAGTGGAGTCTGATCTGATGGACGCTGATGTCGTAATGGAGTGGACTCTGATCCGATGGACGCTGATGTCGTAATGGAGTGGACTCTGATCTGATGGATGCTGATGTCGTAATGGAGTGGACTCTGATCTGATGGACGCTGATGTCGTAATGGAGTGGAGTCTGATCTGATGGACGCTGATGTCGTAATGGAGTGGTGTCCCATCCCAGGAGTATTCTCCTTTGCGCCCGGTGCTTGCCTGGAAACATCATGAGCTACCCCACGACCCTGAAGTGAATGAAGCAGTTAGAACATGGATATGTGAATATATGTGAAGCAGGCTGAGATTTCTTATGTGTGATATTCTGGATGACACTGTACTGTAATAATACTGTTATTTAATAATCTCTCTCTACTTAAACCCTAACCACACTCAAACTCACATCTGATGTTTTGAGTTCCATCCATCTTCCTTCTCCTCCTCTTTCTTTCGTGTTGCTTTTCCATCCAGGTCCCCAGTGGGGGGCACATGAAGTACGAGTTAGAGGGTGCCCACAGTCATACTGTTCTCAGCAATTCTAACTTACCCATTAATCCTGCTTCTCTCTGGCTCCCGAGGATCCAGCTCCCAGGAGTGAGGCAGCACCTCCCAGCGAGTCAGCGAGTCTTCTTCCTTCTCTACCCCTGAGGGCCCAGCCCAGTCCTCAGGCAGCGAGCCAGTGAGTCGTCTTCCTTCCCTACCCCTGAGGGCGCAAGTCAGCAGTGAGACAGCGAGTCAGTGAGGCAGCGAGTCAGAGAGTCCTCTTCCTTCCCTAGCCTGAGGGCCCAAGTCAGCAGTGAGGCAGCGAGTCCTCTTCCTTTTCTATCCCTGAGGGCCCAGCCCAGATACTCTGTACTTTGCTTTACTTTACTACTCAGACACTGTGTTAAACTACAAAAGATACTGTGTACTATTCTGTACTGTAACAATACAGTATAATTTTGTGATTTCTAATATGCGAAACTTTATACTACACTGTACTATAATGTTATAATACTGTGTTGTTAACCTAAGAGATCATAAACTTTAAGAACGGTATTAGAATTAAAGGCATTTACCTAGCTGAGCAGAGGATCAGGAGGAATCTGGAGAATTATGCTGGTTAATTTTAATAAAGAATAAAAATTCAACACACAGAAAGAGGCATGTGGACAACAGGGGAGACACAGAACAAGGAGGAAATGGGAGGAAGAAGAAGCATCAGGCGAGAGTAACCAGTACATGGTCTGCGTGATTGAGCATGAGATCCATGTGATCTTGTGTGCAGTCTATGCAATCCAGTAGGTGGTCTGTGTGATCCGGTATGAGATCTATGTGATACAGCGTGTAGTCTGTATCATCCAGTATGCAGTCTGTGGTCTAGGTGATTTTGTGTGCAGTCAATGTAATCTTGCCTGTGGTCCATGTGATCAAGCCTGTGGTTTGGTCGGTGTAATCCAGTGTGTATTCAATTTGATCCAGCATGTGGTCTATGTGATCCAGTGTCTCAAAGGTATTAAATTGCACACTTTAGCTCACCTGGTGAAGAAAGAGCACTTCAGATTGCTGAAGGTCCCACTGGACACCAGAACGACCGTTTTCCCGGCGGCGGTCTTCCACACCGACTTCACGGCGAACATCTCGAAGGGCGGGATCAGTACCTCCTGTTCGCTGGCGAAGGCGGAGAAGGCGCTGATGTCCGCGCCGTAGCAGGTGGTGATCCTGAAAAAGGTCGTCTGGCCGAATCTCTTGGCAACGCGCGGTCTCGCGGAGGTGGAAGTGAAGCTCCCAAAGCGAATGTATCCATTGGGCGTGACCTGGAACCTCAACTTGGTGCCGCGGTACACCACGCGGCACCCCGGCCCCTGCAGTCTCTTCAGCAAGCGCAGGGCGTCCGTCAGCAGGAAGTGCAGGGCCTTGTAGTGGTAGCGGAGCCGGTAGAGGTGCGTGCTTCCTCCCCGGCTGCGGGTGGCTGCGTTGAACGAGCGGTAGACTGGCGGCCTCTCCATGGTGTACACCCGGAGGGCCCTGGCGTGTTCGACGGTCGCCCCTGGAATGTAGTGCGTGTAGATCGCGGCATTCCAGGCCACGTTCAGCTCCGCGTTCATGTTCCTCTCTCGATGCAGCAGCCCCCCGGGCCTGGTGACTTCCTGCAGCATCTTCCTGTGGCAGCCCGCGTACTGATCGTCCACGGAGCTCTGGGCCATGTCCAGCCGCACGGGCCCGAGCCAGTCCTGCGCACAGCACAGCCGTGACTCGGCAACGACATCCTTCTCAAGAGCCGAATCCTGCGTTGAGGACAAGAGTCGCGGCCGATGAACGAATTGGTCTGATTACAACCCCGCTTCAAACCTTCAAACCCCCGCCCCGCGCTTCGCTCTGTGGGGAACCCGCCTGTGATTCGGCCGAGACGACGGCTCTCGGGGGGGGAAACACGGCCACTCTCATTGCTCACCGGAGAGCCTTTGGGTTCCGAGCGCAAAGTTACTGGGCTTTTGGTGGAAAAGGCTAGGCCGCTCCCCGAGCTGTGGAATTCTGGGTACGGCGTGGTTCACAGTGTGATAATTCTGTGTTTAAACTGGAGGTCTGAAGATCAGTCATCCTGTATTTAAGATGAAAGTCGGTTCTGCGGGTTCTCAGTTACTCTGTTGTCATGGTGAAGAATAGTTAATGGGCAGAGGCAGATTACCAGATGGGTCTTTGAGCTCCATGAAACTGGCCCCTCTACAAATAGCACAAACGATGGAACCAGTCTCATTCCTTAGCTGCTGCGTTTGTGCTGTGCCATTGGCAGTTGTGCTCGGATGGTAGAATCATGTGGTCTGAATTGTCATTGCTACGCAGCTGATTCTCACCTGGAACCGAGGTCATGCTGTCTGGCACAGCTCGTTACCAAGGATTATGAAATGCCGGCTAAGTCGTTTTGGACTAACGAGTGAGACCGGCTGCGGTATTTGTGCTGTTGTAGGGGGGCAACATCATGGAGCTCTCATTTGTCACGTAGATTACAAAAGTAAATGATGAAAGCAACTATTGCTTCAGTTGAGCTTCTGTCAGACAAGAGAAGATTGCATTTCCTGTCTTAACATTCGTGTGCAGGAAAATTTAATTTTCCCGAAAAGGTTTGTGCAGAAATTTCCGGATAAACCAATAGAAATTGTTCCGAGTTACACTATAGCTACTAATGGATAGTTATTCCCTCTGACTTCAGGTACAAACCATGGAGTGTGTGCAACAGGACCGCACGGGTGGGAATCTGGAGAGAAGACCATGATGATGAACCCTGGGCTCACTTCACTGACACTCGTGGCCCTCCAGGCAGACCTACTGGAAGGGATGGGCTACAGTGCCATTAGAAGAGGCTTTGCCAGGAAAAAGCTGTGTACTGCCTAAGGCAGGATCAAATGCTCTTTAACCTGTTCGCAGAGCTGATGTGTGACTTTCACGGTTTCAGTGAGAGAATCTGTGGTGAATCCTAAACCCAGGGAAAACCAGAACCAAATCCCAGACCCAGAATGAAACGGAACCAAAGTACCTCTCTGGGCTCCGCAGCCACAGCCAGCAGGAGCACAGCCAGCGCCCTCAGCAGGATCGTCTCCATGTCAGCCTCACGAGCTCGTCAACCTGGAGGTTTAAAGCAGTCAAACAGAAGAACAGTGAAACTTTTTTTTTCAACACACCAGAGGCATGCGCTCTGACTGCCCGGTTTCCAGATCACCCCAGACTGCCCCAGGGGACACCAGACTGGCCCCAGGGGACTACAGAGTCTATAGCCCAGCTCACCCAGACTGCCCCCAGGGGACACCAGACTGGCCCCAGGGGACTACAGAGTCTATAGCCCAGATCACCCCAGACTGCCCCCAGGGGACACCAGACTGGCCCCAGGGGACTACAGAGTCTATAGCCCAGATCACCCCAGACTGCCCCCAGGGGACACCAGACTGGCCCCAGGGGACTACAGAGTCTATAGCCCAGATCACCCCAGACTGCCCCCAGGGGACACCAGACTGGCCCCAGGGGACTACAGAGTCTATAGCCCAGATCACCCCAGACTGCCCCCAGGGGACACCAGACTGGCCCCAGGGGACTACAGAGTCTATAGCCCAGATCACCCCAGACTGCCCCCAGGGGACACCAGACTGGCCCCAGGGGACTACAGAGTCTATAGCCCAGATCACCCCAGACTGGCCCCAGGGGACACCAGACTGGCCCCAGGGGACTACAGAGTCTATACCCCAGATCACCCCAGACTGGCCCCAGGGGACTACAGAGTCTATAGCCCAGATCACCCCAGACTGGCCCCAGGGGACTACAGAGTCTATAGCCCAGCTCACCCCAGACTGCCCCCAGGGGACACCAGACTGGCTCCAGGGGACTACAGAGTCTATAGCCCAGCTCACCCCAGACTGCCCCCAGGGGACACCAGACTGGCCCCAGGGGACTACAGAGTCTATAGCCCAGGTCCTGTCTGCTCTCCTCCTGGTTTGATATGGAGGCAGCCCCAGAGCTCAGCTGCAGCTCTTACTCACCAAGAGCAGGAGTCAGGTGAGTCACTCTTCCAGAGTCTTTCCTGTTTGATTTCCGTGTGCCCCAGCACAGTCCAGGCAGAGACAGCGAAACCCCAGAACCTCTTGAGCACAGAGAGGAGAGTGAGTTCAGCTGAGGTCAGCACGGCAGCATTTATATTGGTCCAGTGTTTGGCATCTCATTCCTGCCTTATAAGGAGATGTTACCAAGAAATTAATTTTATCTTGAAATACATGTTTTTTTGGCCTCCGATCTTGTCAGGTCTCTGGTTTGCCTTCTTCCCCATCACAGTTATTGTGAAATGATGTGGCCGTAGTGAGAGCAGATAGCATCTCACATAGTGGAGGCTTCTGGACAAAAGCATCTGCAGGCCTATCTTTTAACCAAGACTTGGTCAGTTAATAAGGTCTTAAAATGCTGAGCACTGAAAATGATACAGAGTGGATTCTGAAAAGTTATTTTCTCTTTATTTATATTCCTATTACCTATTATTTTTCTCCCTCATAGATTTATATCCCTGCTATCATCCTCTCTCCTTCACACCTTAAGAGGGTCAACAGTTGAAACTTCCCAATTCTTCTTTACGTTGTAGAATTAACCTCTGCTTATTCCATTGCTGTTGACTTGCCACTTGAAACTGTTCCTTGCTCCTTGTTGAATTTATTACATGCTAAATTGCAGTGTTGTGTGCAGGATATGAAAACTAAAGACAGTTTTGTATTACTGGTGAGAAGCTAATACTGTTGTTACTGTAGATGCATGTTATATGGGTATTGTCAGCCTATCTCACTGATTTACTCAGATACTAGGATGTATGCTAAGGTGCGATCACATTGGCTAGATGGTCCAAATTAGTTCACAATGATCAGAAAGGCTGTATTAAAGGACATCTGGAAGACGTTATCCAGTTGTTGAAGTCGATACCCTGGCTTCTTTCAAGAAATGGATCCTCAGATTAATTAGCTAATAACAACAGGCTTGACGTGCTGAATGCCCTATTTTTCATCTGTGTGTAATTTCTCTCCTACGCTGTTCTCTGCTCTCATATGCCTTACATTCCTGCTTCCTTCTTCTCTCTTCCTCACACCCAAAGAGGCTCTTCAGCCAAAAACAATCCATCTTTCTTTTTTTCAAAGCGGAATTAAAACTTACAAGTTCCTCTTCACAGTTTTACCATCAACCAGGTCTTAATGCTTCTGTATACGTGATCTTTCATTATGTGTGTAGGTTCCTTTCAGCTTCACCACTCTTTTGGTGAAGAGTCCCTGCCAGCGTGTCTCAGCAGTGTGGTGCAGATGGGTGAGTTGATGGAAACCTCAGGCTTTGAAAGAGGCTGAGAGCTGTTTGTTCAGAAAACCACACTTCTGCAGAACAGAAGCATGTTTGTCTCTCCTTCAGGTCAGTAGTGAACTAACTACGGAGGCATGGACATGTTGAGTTTTCTCTCACACACTTTAACATCATTTGAAATGTGGTGAAAAATGCTTTAGAAATGCCTGCAACTCAGATTCCCTAAAAGTGATCCAGTCTAGGTTTTACAGGCTGCCGGCTCTGTTACACACTGCGTTGATTAGGCTTTGTGATTTTTTAACTCTACTGATTTCTATGTGTATTGTGCTTTTGAAACAAGGTAACAGGCTTAATAGGTACTGTGCATGGGTCACGCACACTCTGCAGTTGATAAGACCTGGAGTGGAGTCTCCACTCCAGTGCTGTGCAGTGCAGAGTGATTTCTAGAGCGAAGACAGAGAGGTGAACTTAATATGTTATTGCATGATTGTCTGTTGATAAATAACATCTGCTCTTATTGTACAATGTACTCCTTACACTTCCATCACCACCAGTGTGCAGCCCCACCTGGATGATGCAATGGCAGCCATAGTGCTCCAGTACTCTCACCACACACCAGCTCTCAGTGGGGAGGAGAACAGAGTGATGAAGCCAGTTCAGAGACAGGGATTGTTAGAAGGACATGATTGGTAAAGGTCAGGGGGAAACTTGACCAGGACACCGAGGTAACACCCCTTCTCTTTTCGAGAAACACACTGGGATTTCTAATGACCACAGACAGAGACAGGACCTCGGTTTAACGTCTCATCCAAAGAATGGCGCCTTCTTTTACAGTATAGTGTCCCCTTAATTACAATGGGGTATTAGGACCCACAAAGACCACAGGGTGAACACCCCCTGCTGGCAACCTTAGTTTTTCCCAGGAGGTCTCACCCTCCAGGTACTGGCCAGGCTCACACCTGCTGAGTTTCAGTTGGTTGCCAGTTGTGAGATGCAGGATGATATGGCTGCTGGCCATATCATTTTATCATTCTATTTTATGTTGTGAATTTATCACACTGGTTCCCACCAATGTGTTGGACATCGCACTAGAAACACCACAGCAACTGACAGTCTCTACTCCGCATGCCAATCAGCTGTGTTTGTTGCTGTGACAATGCTTGTTAAAGGAAGATCTGTTCCACCTGTGTATAATTACCAATCGCTAGGGAGAATGAATATTGTTCTTGCCAGCAGGTCAGGTTACAGCAATAAGCAGGCTGTCTGCCTGTTAGCATTTTAAAGGATTCATTGTTTTAATTTTATTTTACTTTAACTCAACTGTTGTTGTTTTAAAGGGACACATTGAGGAATGTCTTCCTCGCATTTTCAACCAATCTTAAGACTTGGTAATGTGCTCCCTCTAGTGGTCAAAAGGTTTTATGACAGTCCTGCACTAGCACAGTGATAGTCAAACATTTTTGCCCCTTTAACGTGTTTGTTTTGTGCTTCCTTTTCTCATTTAACTGTACTTTCCAGCAGTTTTCACTTGTGGTTCTTTGCCTTTTGAATAGTTGTGCTAGGTCCTCTCTAAGACTAAAAAGACTCAGTTCCTTCAGCTTGTCAGTGTGGGACACTCCCTTCAGACTAAAGAGACTCAGGTCCTTCAGCCTGTCAGTGTACTTCATTCCCTTCAGCTTCATCTCACAACTGGGATCTTTAGGATACAAAGTGTTGAAATTAACCATTCAAACTGCCTGCATGAATGTGATATCCAGAGCTGGACTACAAAGAATAAACCTCTGGGGACAAACCACAAAAGGAGTTGACTCAAAATTGACCAACATCATTGGAACAACAACTGAAACTTTATCTTATGGTCAGATGAAATGAAATCTGAGCTGTTCGGACCTTCTCATCATCATTTGTAACCTTTTGTTACATTCATGTACACTGTGCCATTTAGGTGTACAGCAAAATCACACAAATACAGCTCAATTCAACCTTTGTATCCTTCCATCCAGTAAGAGATCACACAAGTGCAGCTCAGTCTCAGTCGCTGTACATTATCACAGCCCTGTGCAACACCTAGACACGAACAAGCTCAGTGCAGACTGACGCCAGCCCAGGTAATGGAAATGTCTGTAGGCACAGCCACAAAGGAAGTTTAGAGAAAACCACACTCACATTCTGACACATATTCAATGAGATTCAGTTAATTTTCTGATTCCTTTTTTTCCGTTTTAGTTGTAATAACTCTGATCGGATCTCCTTTGATGTTATTGGTCTCTCCAAATCATCAGCAACTGACCTAATAAATGATGGAATAATTAATAAATGATTGATTAATAATAGTAATTGCTATAATAATAATTACACTTATGTAGCACTTTTCTGGACACTCCGCTCAAAGTGCTTTATAGGTAATGGAGAATCTGCTTTGCATTTAGATTCTAATTTCTAATTGTCTTTTCATCCATAAAAGTGGCACTCTGAGTGTTCCCGTTTTGGTTAAAAATAGGCATTTTAACAAAAGTTGGCATTTCATTTGTAGTTCAACACAATGGAGTAAGGGGGTGACTACTATTGTAAGGCACTCAAGAGATTATAATGAACTGGGAAATTAATCTAGGTAACCCCTTGAAAACAAACAACAAAGAACCGTATTAATAGTTACAAACTCTCAGAGTCTAAAAACAATGGATCGTTTACCCAGCTGCACAACCAGTAAAAACAAAGGGCTTCTTGAGGGAATTACTCTAATCATGACAAGAGTGAACATTCACACACTGAAAAAAGAGACAACCAGAGACAGAGAGGAAAAAAGCAGGAAGGAAACAGAGAGGTCGGGCCAGAGGACCTTGTTAGGATCAACCTTAAAAACCAAATTCTAGCTACGTATTTGCAACTTTTAAAACAGCTTGCTGTTTTGTTATTTTAGGAAACTCAGATTTCCATTATTGTGGAATCCTCAGGTGTAGGACATTCTCTCCAGGGTTAGCAATACATTTTCAGAACTGAGATGAATTCCCATTCAATTGGGAGATTCCAGATTTATAGGAAGGGAGATTTAGCTCTAGGTCATCTGATTCAATTAAGAAAGCAGGATTATCTCTCTTGGCTTGTTAAGGCATGATGTTTATGTTGTATGAGGAACATTGTGAGGAACATTGTGTGTTCTTTAGTTTGTGTTTGCATTTGTTTATCCCAGTTTGCAATTCATTTCTTACTCTTTCACCAGGATGAGTCAGGCACCTCAGGCTGTAGGAACTGCTCAGGTATATTTTTGGCATGCTTCTGACATGTGCGGGTAATAACCATTTCATTTAATTATTATTAATCATGCTCTACTTTTTTCCATGTCCATAACTCCCTATTTGTAATAATATGAAACTAAAGTATTTGAGGCCGATTCCCTTAATTAAGGGAATATTTAATTACTTTTTAGATCACACTAACCTTGAAATTCCTGATTTTGATGACTTTTGAGAAACAACACTCAACGAATACAACAGGATCAGAGTACAGAGCCTTTTACCAAAAGTAACATCACCCCTCCCTTGAAACCTGAACCGCGCAGAGAACTTGGTCATTTCACAACGAGGAGTTCGCCTCTGTCTCTAGGCCTATGAGCGACTGTGACCGCCCAGCAGGGGGCAGAGCAGAGCCGCACCTGTCACATGAACAAATTATATCAACTCAAGTGAGTTTTATCTGTGGGACTTGCTCCACATGAGAGTATGTTGTAAAAAAACTGTAAGCTGTAAGTATGACACATCCACTACCCTGCTTGTCAAATGTCTTTACTACAAAGAAAAGAGTTCCATAAAAGTGGTTTTATTCCATTAAACACTGAAAAAACTAAGCAGAGGGGGCAGACATGGCATGACAACACACAGGTGTCTGAAACTCTGTGCAAATGTCCAATGGGATTTCGTGTTTAATGATCAATGCATCATTTCCTTCTTTAAAAAGAAAGGAATTTCCTTCTTTACCTGCAAGACAAGCCTCACCGAAGGCGGTAACGACAAACTCTTACAGGTTCTGCTGTAGAGCACCTGAAGAACCAAATTCACTTCCAGTCAGTGAGAACGGTGTCAGTGTTACTCCCAACATGCCAGTTTTCTGCTTGTGCTTCCACATCCTGTCACTTTGGGAAACAGTGGGGTTCTGGGTTTGAATAAACCGGGGAGAGAGGCAGCTGAGCGCCGCCTGCTGGCCAACCGCAGCCGAACGCCTCAAAGTCACGTCTGCTCCGGCCTGCGCCATCTCATTCGGCGCCCGCCCCTGCCTCCTCTGGCCCCGCCTCTGCCGCCCTCACCTCCTCCGGCCCCGCCTCCGCCGCCCTCGCCTCCTCCGGCCCCGCCTCCGCCGCCCTCGCCTCCTCTGGCCCCGCCCCCGCCTCTGCAGCCCTTGCTTCCTCCACCCCCGCCCTGGCCATGCCGCGCTGGTGCGTGCGCCGGTGCTTCTTCATGTTGCCCAGCTGATTGAAGCCGCGGTGGCAATCCGGGCAGCTGAAGGGCAGCGCCCCCGTGTGGATGAGCAGGTGCTTCTTCAGGTTGCCCAGGTGGCCGAACCTCTTGGGGCAGGTGGTGCAGGCGAAGGGCCGCTCCCCGCTGTGCACCAGCTGGTGCTTGCGCAGATCCCCAGAGCGCCGAAAGGTTTTGCCGCAGTGGGGGCAGTCCAGGGACTTCGGCTGGGCGTGGCTCTTGCGGTGGGCGCGCACTTTGGAGAGGCTGCGGAACTTGGTGCCGCAGTCGGGGCAGGGGTGCAGGGCGTCGGGCGTGTGCACCCGGCCGTGGCGCTTGAGGTTGTCGGCGTGGTTGAAGCCCTTGCCGCAGTCGGGGCAGCGGTAGGGCGCCTCGCCGCTGTGGGTCCGCCGGTGCCGCTTGAGGTTGCCTACCTGGCTGAAGCGCTTGCCGCAGTCGGGGCACTGGAAGGGGGCGCGGCCCGAGTGGGTCAGCTGGTGCTTCTTCAGCGTGCTGGAGTCGCGGAAGCGGCGGCTGCACTGGGGGCACTGGTAGGGCAGCGCCCCCGTGTGGATGCGCTGGTGCTTGCGCATGTCGCCCGAGAAGCGGAAGCGCTTGCCGCAGTCGGGGCAGGGGTAGGGGGTCTCGCCCGTGTGCACCTGCGGGGGAGAAAGAGAGAGAGAGCGCACAGGGCACAGAATACCGCGCCCGCGACGCAGGCACACAGCGTTAATTCAGTGTCTTCGGTTTTTGCGTTTTAGTCATCGTATTAGTCAGGTCCACTGAAATGTGTACGGGATATAGTCAGGTTTTAGTCACACACTTTTTGTTGACCGAAACTGAACTAGTTTTAGTCATATTTTTGTCTGCCAGTTTAATGAATTAAATTAATTAACTGATCAATTTCGTTCTATAAAACTATATAAAGGTTTTAGTTCAATTCATTTTTCGTCTTTGGAATATACAGGAAATGCAGTCATTTCACTTTCAGTCATTTGATTGCCTTTAAATCCGTATAATTGTGTGGCAACTTTTTA
Source organism: Atractosteus spatula (assembly GCF_055471065.1). Taxonomy (NCBI): domain Eukaryota; kingdom Metazoa; phylum Chordata; class Actinopteri; order Semionotiformes; family Lepisosteidae; genus Atractosteus; species Atractosteus spatula. The sequence continues at coordinate 15,865,880 of NC_142711.1, read as the reverse complement.
CTTACCGTGTTAGACAAGACTCGAGCGCATAAAACAGATCAGGAATGTTAACTGTTATTCCAAGAAAACATTACAACAGATTTATATTCAAACACTCACCAAAATCTTTAAAATGGAATTTGAAGGATTTATATAAGTCTTTAATGGTCTATAATGAGTTGTTTAGTCCACGGTAGACTGTTTAGTGATATTATTATTAATGTATCCAGCACAGGCCCCTCCCAATAATAAATTTGCAATAACTACAGGAAAATTAAAGCATGAACTACATTCATTCTTTAACTCACCGATATAATATTAATTACTAGCCGTTTCAGCACCATATTACTGGAGTCAAAACATAGTCGAAGAGCAATTCAAACTCATTTACATGTCCTCATATCACCCATGCCCACAGCCCGTATGTAATATGCCAACGACGTCTCGTTCGAATCATGCTAACAGAGTGACAGGCCTCTGCTTCAGGTCAGTCATAGCGTTTTTACTCCACATTCTTACGAAAATATAAAAAGGAACGCCTATGTGCACACAAGACAATGACACTTCACATTCGAACTCCGTATACGAGGGCAATCGCACATTCTGCACGTGACGATGGAGCACGACAACAGAGAACATCTCACCCGTTCGTGCCGCCGCAGGCGCTCGGAGTCCCGGAATCTCTTCCCGCACTCGGAGCAGACGCAAGGCTTGTGCCCGGTGTGAATCTTCATGTGGCGGTACAGATGTCTGGCCCTGCGGAAGACCTTCCCGCACTGATCGCAGCAGTGGGGAAACGCAGGCCCTGCCCCCAGCCGGCCGCCGCCCTCCGCGCCCGCTGTCTCCGCCCCTCCTGGGTGGGACTTCTGGTGCATCCGGAGGTGGGCGGCCTCCCGGAAGTGCCGTCCGCAGGCCTCGCAGGCGAAGGGCTGCTTCCCTGCGCGGAGGAGAGCGTGCCTGTCCAGTGAGGCGGCATGCAGGAAGGTGTTTGGGCTGTCGGCACGACGGTACGGTCGCTTCCAGGTGCCCTTTGCGCTCTCCTCATCTCCCGACGCCACTGCCAAATCTCCGTGGACCATCAGGTGCCTCTGGAACAACCTGAAGTCGTGGAATGTTTTGGGGCACTGAGGGCAGCAGTGCAGGGCAAGTCCCTGCTTTCCTGCCTCTGTTCCTCCATCCTTCCTCTCCTCTCCCGGCCTCTCCTCATCCCCTCTTCGTCCCACCGCCTCTGCACCAGCTGCTCCTCCCTCTTCCCTCTCACTCCCTCGCCCTTCCTCAGGCCCGTGCCTGGGCTTCTTCAGAGGTGCCGGCGTCCGGAAGGTGGCGCTGCACCGCCCGCGGGCCCGAGACGCCAGCCTGCCGAGCGGAGGGGAAGTCGTGGGGGTGGTGGGTTCCTGTTTGGTCTTGGCGTGAGTGGCCTGGCGGGTGACGACGGGGCGGGCGCGTCGGGTTTCGGCACGCAGCTGCTGCCTGCGGCAGTTCCTCTGGTGCCGGGGGAGCTCTGCGTCTCCGCAGAGGCCCTCGTTGCAGAGAGGGCAGGTGAGAGGCAAGCCGGGCGTGGAAGTCTTCGGAGCTGTGGACAGAGCAACAGGGAGGAAGCACGAGAACAGAGTCCCACGCACAAGAAGCCAGAACAGTTTTCACAGCTCATTCTCTCGGCCAGCAGGAGCTCCGACACACGCAGCCCTCCACAGAGAGTCCCTTCTGTAAGAGGGAAAGTGACAGCCCCCCTGAATGTCTGTCTACATCTATGATTACTAAGGCCAGCTCCACGAACAAACACTAAAACAGCTACTTTTCTAGATTTAATTATTTCTGTTGGTGGAATTGTATGCTGCATTCTGTACAAACACACTCTCACTGCAGAGCAGTCTAATCTTCCTCTGATTATGCTAATTGCAGGCCGTAGAGAGGGTTTGCTGTCTGCAGGAGACCTGAAAACACAGCTTTGCTCAGATACATGTGTGAGTTTAGCCAACCTGAAACTTACGTCCTGTTCAGAGTGTGAACTGACACAGGCAATCCGACCCATTTCCCAGATGGAATACCCTTCTGGGAAATGGGTCGGATTAACTGTGTCAGTTCACACTCTGAACAGGACGCAAGTTTCAGGTTGGCTAAACTCAGGACTGTCTAATCGTGACCTACCTGTAGCTGCAGCACTTGTGATCGGGGTTCCTGTTTCGCTGTGCTTAGCCTGTGCCACGATAGCTGAAGGGTTCTCGCCAACATCCTGGTCAACCTCATCCTCCTTTTTCATTGGGGGTTCCCTGGTCTCCCCACTTTCCACTGGCAGTAGTGCACCCCTATCAATCTCTTGTGCAGCCTGGCAACCTTCTTTCACCTCTCTGGAAAAGCTCACATCCTCAGTCTTTGGGGTGACTCTGTGGTCTACACCCCCCGTTTCCCCTTGGGAAACCTCATCCTCCATCTTGTTGTCCAACTTTAGCCTTGCAGCTTCTGGGGTATCAGGGATCCAATGGCTGTTAGAGTCAGGACCCTGTGTTTCTATCTTGATGGGAGCCATCTGCTCCGAATGGATGATCCCACTGTTACCTCTTTCTGAAGTCAGGGCTACATCAGGCCCTTGTTTTCTGGCCATCTTGCTGACCCAACCAGTTGGCACTCGCTCCTCTCGCCGATTGTTTGGGGCAGATTGCAGAGGAGCAGCAGCTCCACTAGGAAGGAGGGCTTTGGACAATGGATCATTCCTCCCTCTGAGGTGGTCATTCCGAGATGCCGATTTTGGGAGATTCGGCCCTTCCCTCTCTCCGGTATTCGGGCCCCCGTCGTCCGGCCCAGAGTCCGGGTTAGAGTTGGAAGTGGAACATTCCTCCAATTCCGAGCCAACCTCGTGACCAGACCCTTTGCCGTTGTTTATCCTGGAGGGTGAGACTCCGGTGCTCTCCTCTTGTGGATTGCCATCATCCCCAGAAGAGGCACCTAGAAAACCCCAGACCTCTGTGGCAGGTGCAGAGCTGCTGAACCTGTAATCCAACTGTGATCTACAGATCCTTTCAATTCCGTTGACTGACGCAGCACACTCAGCATCACAATTCAGAGAGGACTTCGCATGTTTTAACATCCTGCTTGCGTTGCTGGGGTGTGAGACAGGAGCGGTAGTGGAGTTCTTTTGTCCTGGTACACCTTTTGAGCTAAGCAAGGTCACAGTTACACCAACACCTGGAACCCAGCCCAGCTGTGGGGTCTCCATGCAGCTCCCATCTGGCTCTTCAAAGCAAGCATCAATCTCAGGGTCACCCCTCTGCTTGTCGGACACGCTCCCTGTCCGAGGAGCCAGCAGATCTCCCGGTGATGGACAGGAGATTTCACCTCTAGTTTGGGAAGATTCTGGAAGTGGCTGCTTTGAGCTCCCCTGGGATAAATCTGCACCAGGTAAGCAAGGGACATTAACAGGATTAGGGTTACATGCTTCTCTGCTCCTGAAAGCAGATTGTCGAGAGGCAGAGCTGTGTCCCGCAGGTCTGGGTCCAGGCTGAACAGAGTCTTTGCTGGAAGACACAGAGCGTTTATTCAGAATCCGGACATAGTGGATAACTAAAGGGAAGCGTGGTCCAACGTCAGGAATTGTGGCTTGGGGAGGTACATGCCGGATCTCTGGCTGGGCAGAGGTCTGGGTGGGAAAAACCTGTTCCACAGCGCCCCCTACTGGAGTGATACAGGCAGGGTCCTGGATTGGTCTGAAACCCTCCTCCTCTTTCTTGGGCACCTGGAGGGAATTGGAAAACAGCTGTCCTTCTCCCTCCTCCTCTTCCTTGACAGAGCCCAATTCCAATTCTGGATGTTCCTCCCTCTGTAGGGCACACTCCAGCTCCCCACTTTCCTTCTTAATTCCCTCTTCCTTGATTTGCACCAGCATCGTCTCCCCAACCTCCGGCTGACCTTTGCCCTGAAGAGCCTGGTATGGCAAGGACCCCCTCTCAGAGTGGGCTACAGCTACAGCCAGGGCAGAAGGGAGAGGCAGGGGAGGTTGCGGGTGCATCTCGGTTTTGGCCAAGCCAGAGCTTGATCTGAGGTTTCCAAGTGCAGCAGGATCCCCTATGAGGAGAGGAAGAGGAAGGCTGGGTGAGCCAGAGGAAGAGCAGAGAGAGGAGACAAGAAAGAGCAACAGGCAAGTGGGAAAGCCAGAGTCAGAAACCAGGGGAAGGGAGAGGGGAGGGAGGACAAGAGGAGACAAAGACGGAAAGGAATGCAAGTTCAGAGGTGGAGACACAGGAGAGACTTCACCCCAATGGCATTCGGGGATGAGAAATTCTTAGGTCTGAAAGGAGAGCAGGAGTTAGAGAGAGAAAAGTGACGAGCAGAAATAAAAAACACAACAGGCATTTCTCATTTATTATTGAGGCAGAGATGGAGCATGAGAGGGAAGAGGAGGACTGAGAACAGCCCTGCTGTGAGACAGTCACCTCTGGAGAAGCACGTGCTGGGCAGCTGCAGGGCTCGCGGGATGGGGGAGGCGACTTGCTTCGGTACCGTCCGAACTGCAGGGGTCCTGCTGGGGGTGGCCGTCAGCCCGCTGAGGCGGCCTGGGACAGGAGCGGAGGCAGGATTGGGAGGGCACCTGGGCAGGGCTACCCCTTCTCTTCCCCCGCCTCCCCCGGGGTCGGCCTCAATCCGCAGCTCCCCGTTCTCCGACACCACCCACCTGATCGGGGGGGCCGAGGTCTGGCAGAAGTGCACAGACTCCATTTGTGTCGGTGCCACCCCGTGCCACCCCGTCTCTCCTCCCAGGCTGGCACACCTGGAAGAGAAGAGGAAAGGGCGCTGGACGTGAGAGAGGGGGTCAGGGGTCACGTGAGAGGAGGAAGTCTCCTCCAGCAGATTTTAAAGCGGAGCTTGGGAATGTAATCCACTTTGGAAGGACAGTTGTCTGCATTTGTAATACCTGATTATTAACCAGATTATTATCTTCCTCAGACAAGCCTTTACTGAACTGGTTCAACTCTTCACCCCTCTGCTTTTCCTAGTACCACCATCCACGGTCTCCTCTGTGTATTGAAATTGTGTTTTATCTTGTGTATTCTTCTTATTTATTGTTGTAGTCTTCTTATTTATTGTTGTTCTCATTCTGTAAAGCGCTTTGAGAAGCCACCTTTAAAGGCACTATATAAAATAAAGTTGATTTTTATTAACCGACTGCAGGGTCTGAGAGTGAAGGGGGAAGCCCAGAGCAGCCACACCGAGGAGGAGCAGGGACCCCTCGACCAGGGGGTCCTGGTGGGGGAACGAACAGACACGCACGACATGAGAGACGGAAGTTTTCCTCTTCGTCCAGCTACCCCGGGTGACAGCCCCCTGTACTCCTGCAGTCCCCAGACACACGAGCGGACAGCGCCCCCCGGAGAGAGACACTCCTCTCACACGCCTTACCTCGGACTGCGAAACACACTGGAAACTGGGAGAAACGGAATGATAAAAAACTGCCTTTATTAACCACGTACCCCAAGTGCATGGTAATGTCCCTCTTTAATAAATACGTAGTTTTTTTTTACTCAACATCATGGCGTAACGGTGAGCATCCTTGTGCGAATGAGTACAGCTTTGAGCCCTTAGACACTCCTTCACAGCAACGGCGCCAACTAGACGATTCCGGTGACCAATTAACTGACTACCAGGCGGGCACGTTTCAAGCCGCATCCGAGAGATAAATGCACGGTGTAGGCATCAGCCGTTTTCCGATACACCCGGCCGTTACTGACACAGCTCGGCTGGGACCAGAGCTGATCAAGCCGGTCGCTTATCTTGGTCAAACTGTACATCTGTGCATCTTGTGACAAACCTGAGAAGAAACCAAAGTATACGAAGGGACGGGTGACATGCACGCTCCGTGTCACTACAAAACCCTGTCTCCTTTGGGAAGTACAGACACTCTTGCAGCTCTTAAAGTCGACGGGTACACCTCTATTACACTGAACACCTCTGAGCTTAAGAGATCTTCACTGTAGGAGCCATGTGATGTTTTAATTTGGTTTTATTCCCTTAAAAATAATCCTGTAAATATGTTGATGTTTCACTATTTGAAAACCACGTTGTTTTGTTTACGTCAAGTGCGCGTATGCCTTGAAGACGGCCAATCGCCGATGTTCATTAATGTAAATTCTGGAAGTTTTAGTTTTCAAAAAACTGAGAGGAAATGAGAGCGCAACGGTTCTGATGTGCTTGTGTAGTTTACTCGAGCTTTGAGGAACAGTTTTGGCATTGTGCAAAACTTCTCTTTGTTTGTTGACTAAAACAAAGTGAACGTGAATAAAACACGTTTAATTTTCAAACCTGGCGAAGTTTATTGTGGAGTCTGCACGGGCATCATCAGCCATAAACTCGCCTTTCTTACGGTGGAATTGGGATACTACATTCACCACAACGCGTTGAAAGTGCCAGCCTGCGTGGTTTAAAAGATACCGTTCAATGAACAGGTAAGGTGCGCATCTGCTTAATCTCTATTGACAACCGCCTCCTGCGTCTGCTGTATTTAACGCGATTTAAACGTTTGATCCCGCGTAAGTCCAAGAGGGAATGCTACACTCCTGCCTGAATCAAACCGGATGAAGATCCAAACAAGTTAAAAACGCGTGTTTAAAACAAAATACAGCCTTCCTGTGACACCGGAGTTTCTCAAATGTTTTCTGCCGCACCCCCAACCCAAACAGCGATGGTTACCGAGGATATTTATAGAAACAACGGAGATTTATACTCACCGCTTACAACAGACAACCAAACATTTTCCACATAAGCAAAACTCTCTCACATGTTTAAAATACAGGCCAACTCTCATTGGTTAGTCGCACGCAGTAAGTAATGATCGTATCTTTGATTGGGTAACTTGGACGTCAGTCTGTGAGCCTCTGCCAATTATAGACACGGTGGGGCGGTACTAATGCAGTACGAGGGGTTGGGTTTACGGCCAGAAACCATAGGTAATCATAAGGGACTTGCAGCTGACGTCACAGAACATGCGACTGTCAAGCCATCGCCATTTTGAACAGTCAAGCGTACTGTCAGCAGGACGGCCGATTTTTTATGCGAGAGATTATTTCATTCAGGCATAATAAAATGTGAGAGAGAAATACAAATAACTGTTCCTCCCACCCCACATAAAATCCTCTTGCCCATTCTCTTGCTGGTTCCCCTATCCACGTTTCTAATTTAGGACCCCTAATTTAAGAGAATTAGCTGCAATGGAGCCCCCCGTAACAAATCATTCACTGTGCCAGCAGCACCCTAAAACCCTGTTGTCCCCCCACTGGCGCTGTGTAACCCAGCTGTGCTGAGCTCCATATAAATACTGTCAAGACACACCAGTGAAGCCAGGAGAGAGAGTGGGGAGCTCATGTGATTGCTCCAGGTCCTGTCCAGCTATCATTCCCCTTCCGACAAAGACAGAGAAGCCCGATGGCACAGTGGCACACTGGCCTTTCCAGTTTCTGTGAACAAGGGTCTCTAGCAGGGCTGAGTCTATCTGTCTCGACTTTCATGGCCTGGCAGGCATTATTAATCAATCAGAGCCAACACCAGAAGTCTCGATCCTCCTGATGTGTGAATCGTGAGATATTCAAAAGTGTTGTGTATGGCATACAGCTGGACTTTTGTGGAGGGATAATCTGAGTTTAGTGGCTTGGCAGCTGTTCATGCCTTGGAATTCAAACCCACAACTATGCACGTCTGAGACCAAAGGCCCTGGTCACTGCTCCACACTTCTGCTTGAACGAAACGCCTGTGTGCAGAGAGAAGATGGGAATCTGCTCCTTTTTCTTTCTCTCTGTATCCCTTCTGACCTGAACAATCACAGGACTATATCTGATTTATTTGACGGTTTCCAAACATTTCCTGGAGAGCCTGGAGAGAAGGAAATCATTCCAGTTCAGGGATGACTGGAAATGTCACACGAAGAACCAGAGGATGCAAGTTGAGAACAGGGTGCACTTTTTTACACAAAAAGTGGTGGGAGTGTGGATCAAGCTGCACAGCCATGTTGTGGGAAGTGTGGATCAGCCATGTGCTTGAAGCCGATACCCTGGCTTTTCTCAAGAACCGGCTGGATTAACTTTGAATCAGTTAGCTGCTAACTAGCAGACAGACTGGATTTGCTGATGTGGCCTCAACCCATTTGTAACTCCATAATGTTTCCATTTTCTTCGCAGCAAAGACAAGCAAACCTTCCAAAGCCACTTCCTTTTATCGGAGAGACAAGATGTCGCAGTCCAGCGTGTTTACAGAGACTTTGAAATTTTGATCGCTTTTTCTCTTGGTGAGCTTTACACCCGAATGTCCAGCAGGTGGTGCTACAGTGCATCGTGTGTACTCGGTAGTCTTAACTTTCTATTTACTCCTCACAGCATTATAATAATTTCTCACACTTATATAGCGCTTTTCTGGACACACCACTCAAAGCTTTTTACAGGTAGTGAGGATCCCCTCCACCACCACCAGTGTGCAGCCCCACCTGGATGATGTAACAGCAGCCAAAGTGCACCAGTACTCTCACCACACACCAGCTATCAGTGGGGAGGAGAACAGAGTGATGAAGCAACTTCAGAGATGGGGATTATTAGGAGGCCATGACTGGTAAAGGCCAGGGGGAAATTTGGCCAGGACGCCGGGGTAACACCCCTACTTTTCGAGAAACACCCTGGGATTTTTAATGACCACAGAGAGTCAGGATCTCAGTTTTACGTCTCATCCGAAGGACGGCGCCCTTTTACGGTATAGTGTCCCTGACACTCTATTGGGCCATGAGGACCAACACAGACCACAGGGTGAGCGCCCCCTGCTGGCCCCAATAACACCTCTTCCAGCAGCAACCTTCGGTTTTCCTAGGAGGTGAAAATAAAAAAACAATATTCATATATTAACAGGTGTATTGTTTCTGTGGAGAATGAACTGACTCAGTTACTATCTCAGTAACTAGGAATGCAGATTAACTTTGATCTACAGTCCTGACTGAAGGACTGGGGCTCTCAGAGACTGAACTGGCCCAGTTTACTGCACTGTACTGTGTTTTACCCTGATCTCACTTGGGTTTACTGCACTGTACTGTGCTTGTACCCTGATCTCACTGGGCTCGTTTTCCTTGCTGTAGTTGTGCCCTCCCTGAGTCAGCTAGGGTTCCCTGCTGCTGAGCTTGTCTTTGTATGTGTTTGAAAGTGAAATCATTCCGACTCAGGACCAGTTCTGGCTACAAAGAGTGCTTTAATTACAGGATGACAAAGCCTGAGATTTTGGCTTGTGAATTAAACTCCATCTAGAAAGGTATTTTAGTCATGCGCAGAAGAAGGGCGAGGAGCAGCGAATTCCAGCCGTCCTGCTCCTCGTCTCTCTCTCTCTCTCTCTAGCCCCCGTGGCAGCGGTGGAAGGTGATGAACTGGAGTTTTCTGCAGTTTCCCAGCTGCCCCAGGCACTGCTCCGGTCTGACAGGCTTCCCCCGCAGGGCCAGCGACACATTGGGACCCAGATCCGGCAGCTCCGCCCGCAGCTTCTCCAGCAGCCGGCCCACAGTGTCGGAGCGCAGCAGCTCCAGCTCCCATCTCTTCCCACTATTCCCAACGATGACCTCCGCCGTCACAGTGTCCCCTAGTGGCTCCTGTGGGGTCAGGGGCTCAGCATCGCACTTCTTCAGGTGTGTGTGGCAGACTGGGTGCAGGTAGTCAGGAAGTTCGGTTTTCTCCCTTAACGCAGGTGGGAGACCGTCCTTGGACTGGACCGTCAGCGAACTGTCCGTCTTCCAGAGTGGAGAAGGGTGCTGCAAATACAGGGAGTCAGGTTATAGACAGACCTCACGAGGACACCTCTGAGGGCTGCGGTGTCCGTCAGGAGCACGCTGGCGCCGGGCATTGTGGGCAGGAATGTTAATTAGCTGCCGAACTGTGTAAAGGAGGGGGCTCCTCAGTCCTGGGGTCTCCAGGAAGGGCACTGGCTGCTTTGGCTTCTTGATCCCAGGTGAATTGCTCAGTAATGAAAATAATTCAATTAGCTTGCAGCTGTTTTGTAGTCAAAAGGGATTTTTCTACAGTATGTGGTTTCAACCCTGTGTCAGCTTCCGGGTTGCAGAACTGGCCTGACACAGGTGTGTCCGCCGAGGTGCGGTGGACTGGATCTCTGGAGAAGAGGTGCGAGAGTGTTACGAGAGTGTTACGAGAGTGTTACGAGAGGCTCATTCCCACCCGTGTCTGCTCATCAAGAGCTCAACACCCGCTCGCAGCTGTCTGTACAGGCGTGGGGAGAGACTCTTGCTGGAATAAAATGCTTGCTGTGTTTTTGAACACAAGGACTGGGGGCAGAATCAGGGATATTAAAACTGGCAGAATTAGCCAGGACCAGTTTGAGGAACCCCAGCTCTAAAAAGACATCTAATTTCTTAGCTTACATAAAATCAGCTGCCACATCAGCACTGCTGCCTCAGGGAGCTGGGGCCCTGGGTTCAGTTCCCGGAGGGCTATCTGTGAGGAGTTTGCATGTTCTCATTGGGTTCATGTGGATGACGTCCTCCCACAGTCCAAAGACAAGCTGTTTTTTTAATAAACTTAATTCTTCTAAGAATACAATTCTAAGCAATACAATCCAATAATTAAGAGGTCTCAATGGAGTGATTGTCAATTTTACAACTGTTTTTTAGCAAGCGGGGGTTGAAGACTCGACCCAACCCAGTCCCTCTGGTGGGACCGCTTGCGTCGCTATAACTGCCACAGAAAGACGAGCTGGCAGGGGAATGGGCTTCTGGACGAACCGACCCTGGTGTGGTGTGGTGCGGTGTGGTCTTGTCCAGCGTAAACTTGCCCAGCGCCCGCAGCGTGTCGTGAAAGACCGTGACGGGCACCGAGTCCCTTTCACTTTCACTGCGCCCACGCGCACCTGACCTCTGCGCCCCCTCGCGCGCGTCTGCTGGAAACTGTGAGGAACCCGGATGCAGTTGCATTTACTGTGTCTTGAACAGTACAGCGTATACAGGTAATGAGATGAACAGTACATTATTTATACGTTAGTTAAAAGGTAATTATTCCTTTGCTGTATTTTAAATACCCTAATATACGGTATGTATTTAGATTGCATACTATATTTGGCAGCAAAGGAACAAGTAATAGGTTTATTCCATGCTGAAAAAAAGAAGAAAGAGAACACAACGTTTCGGCCGTGGAGCCTTCTTCAGGTGTGAGGGTCCACGGCCGAAACGTTGTGTTCTCTTTCTTCTTTTTTTCAGCATGGAATAAACCTATTACTTGTTCCTTTGCAGCCTACGCATGCTGACGCAGCTACCCACATGAACTACTATATTTGGCATGTAATTATTCTAATTATAGGATTTTATAGCTTTGATTTTTTCAGTCATTGTTACCTCATTTCTCTTGTACCTATATAAAGAGGCGAAGTTGTCTTTTTATTTACATATTTTCATTTCTCTACCATCTGTACTGTGTGTGAACTACTGCTACATTCTCTCTCCCTTGCTCTCTGCCCGTCTCTGAGATCGTACCATCAAAGGAGAAAGGACTCTCCTGTCGCCTGTGCGAATCGATGAAGACGTTGTACAGCACTGTACTTTTTTCCGGACAATAATACCATCAATTTGACAATGATAATGATAATGTAGACACTGATGTCGGCTAAGTCATGTAATTACATCAGGGGTTTTAATTGAGCTGCGTCAAATACAATCTCTTTTCCAATCTTCTGTCTAATTAGAATTTTTTTTTTTGCAATAAAACAGTCATGTTTACATCTGAATGCAGCTGTGTTCAGTGCTAACGACCCGGGAGAATAGCAGCTGTTACAAAAGAAGACACAGGGACAGAGGAGAGGATTAAAATAGGATTAAAATAAGAACCGAGATGTGTTAATGAAACACAAACTAGAAGGCACAAGTGGAAATTAAACAGGCTCTTCTTTACACAAAGGATGGTGGGAGTGTGGGCCAGGCTGCCCAGCCTGGTTGTTGAAGCCAAATGTCCCCTCTCATCGGTGATCTGTCTTGTGTTCGTGTGTTCGAACCCTTGTGACGCAGTTTCAGCTCTTGTAATCTTGAACTCAGTGAAGAAAAGCATTAACAGAGTGCGTCTAATTATCACAATGATCTGAAATGAGTGAAGGAGAGCTGGAAGCCAGGAAAAACTGTAATGAACAGAAGACAACACAGAGCAAAAAGCCAGAACTGGAAAGCTGGAAATTGGAATTAAAGATATTTTTTCAGACGTATAACTCACATACCCGGAAAAAGGAACGCAAAATGCCAGCCGCCATCCTTTGTGATTGCTGCCTCTGTCTGTCTGTCTGCCTCTCTCCCAGTGCAGGGTTTTATATTCGTGCTGTGAGGAGAGCCTGGGATCCAATCAGGCCTCCTGTTTCTGTTTGCACACCGTATTTCCCCGCCCCCTTTTTCTCCTACCCCGCCCCCTGAACAGCAGCCCCGCCTCTCTACAGGCTCACTTCTGCTGTGACCTGGCCTTGACCGGGGTTTGTGGGAACAGTCATAATGTTCACCATGAGTTAGAAACCACAACCTTAAAAGCCAAAAGAAAAACAAAACATCAGAAAAGTTGCGACTAAGAGACTCTTATCCACCTGTTTCTTGAAAGAAACCTGGGTGTAATCTTCAACTGTGTGGTCGGGCGGCATGTTCCACACTCCCACCACCCTTTGTGTAATGTCTCCTTGAGCGAACACAGAGAGATTCTGGTTAGTCAGGCCCTGGCAGTGGTCGAGTGCAGTCAGTGATAGGCAGGCATGCCTGGCACATGTCTGTCACATGCCTGTCACCATTCCAGGGAAATTCCCCATCAAAACAAGTCAGGGACTTTACAGTTTATACAGTTGTGAGGAAATCTACTGAGAATTCCTGGAGTTGCCTGTGTCCCGTCTCCTAAGTAGATCATAACTAAGCAAGAGATATGATGATATCTGAAATAACACTACGCTAAAACTACACGATAAAATATCACCATAATAATATTACACGGCATGTCCTCAGGTCTGTAAACCATCAATGAATTTACACTGCTTTTTCACACTGGCCTGTGCTTGGCCAATCTATTCCTGAAATGTCACTGTACTTTCTTTTACTGCACTTTACTCTGCTTTCAATATGATGTACTACACGTATAACATCATCATAATTCCTTACATGTATATACCTCTACATGTTTGTATAGCAATTTCATGCCTAAGGATGCCCAAATGCTTTACAAAAAGAAAGGATCTAATTCGACCCCTATTGAAGTGTAGCCCCACTGCACATAGATCAGGGGCAGGAGAGAAAAACCCCACCAGGTGGATTATGGGTGACCCAAAGAGCTAAGGGGAAGACAGACCGTACTCGTCCAGAGTGGAGCTTGGTCAAGGCACTGTTGTTAACAGCACCTCTCTTACAAACAGTCCTGGGATCTCTAATGATCCAGTACTCAGGACCTCAGACTAACGTCTCATTATAAGGATGACACTTCCTCCAACAGTGACAGTATTCAGCAACTGGGACGCTGGTCTGGAAGTTCTGGTCCAGAAGGCAGTGCACCCCCTATGGGTCTTCCAGAAGCATGGCTTTGCAGGCAGGAAGAATCTGGCGAACCCAATGAGACATGCAGACTCCACACAGAAGGTGCCTAGGAGCTGTGAGGTGGCTGATCTAAGCACCAACACTTTAGCAACGTGTTCAAAGTGCCTTTTAGTTGTTTGTAATCAAATTCAAAATATACAGAAATCTTACCACCTAGTAATCTGCCCACAGAGCCAGTTTGCAGTGCCTTGGCAGTGGCCTTGACTCTGGGCCCATTCGGCACCACGCCTGGTTTCCTCCTGGTGCTGTTGTTGTGCCTGGTTTGCTTTTACTTTCAGATTCAGTTTTGTCTCTTGGGCTGCCTCAGTTTGCATCTCAAACCAGGAATGGGAGACCCCTCTTTCTGCAAAGGAAAGTGGGATCGATTACCTCTTCAAGCCCGGACAGGCTGGGTGGGCCATCTGAGCTGCAAGTGCAGCCCCTGCAGTGATCTGGGTCAGTTCGGGTGCAGTACCTCTTGATCGAGCCGCTGAGTGTGTCGGGTGGTTTCCTCTGTTTGTTTCTGTGGCTTGGCGAGAAATTCAGTTGCTGCTGAGAAGCTTCATGATTTCCTGTAAACGCTGTGTCGCAGAGATGGAGATCAGGCACTGCGCCGTTCATATCTGTGCATGATCTCCTCTAGCAGGGATCCGATCAGGATCAGGGTAGTAGGATTAGCCCCCATGGGCCATTAGTGTCTGATCTCCTGTAGCAGGGATCCGATCAGGATCAGGGTAGTAGGATTAACCCCCATGGGCCATTAGTGTCTGATCTCCTGTAGCAGGGATCCGCTCAAGATCGGGGTAGTGGGATTAACTCCCATGGGCCGTTAGTGTCTGATCTCCTGTAGCAGGGATCCGATCAGGATCGGGGTAGTGGGATTAACTCCCATGGGCCGTTAGTGTCTGATCTCCTGTAGCAGGGATCCGATCAGGATCGGGGTAGTGGGATTAACTCCCATGGGCCGTTAGTGTCTGATCTCCTGTAGCAGGGATCCGATCAGGATCAGGGTAGTAGGATTAACCCCCATGGGCCGTTAGTGTCTGATCTCCTGTAGCAGGGATCCGCTCAAGATCGGGGTAGTGGGATTAACCCCCATGGGCCGTTAGTGTCTGATCTCCTGTAGCAGGGATCCGATCAGGATCGGGGTAGTGGGATTAACTCCCATGGGCCGTTAGTGTCTGATCTCCTGTAGCAGGGATCCGATCAGGATCGGGGTAGTGGGATTAACTCCCATGGGCCGTTAGTGTCTGATCTCCTGTAGCAGGGATCCGATCAGGATCGGGGTAGTGGGATTAACCCCCATGGGCCGTTAGTGTCTGATCTCCTCTAGCAGGGATCTGATCAGGATCAGGGAAGTGGGATTAACCATGTCTGAGACAACTTCATCTTTACTCTCTCTGTATTTTAGCACTTCTTTACACAAAGGGTTGCGGGGGTCTGGAGCAAGCTGCCCACTCATGAGGTTGAAATGCAAGTGTCTGATTGTTGAGTTGCTGAGCAGCTGAATGAGAGCGTGATGTTACAGTGAGCAGTACAGCCTCACAGCTCCAGAGGAAGGGGCTCTATTCCATCTGGGAGCATCTGTCTGTGCGGAGATTGCACGTCAGTTTAGTTCCTGACTGTATCAGTGACTTCTTACACACCTCCTTGGCCTTCTTTTGGTTGCCAATATGAGGCTCCAAACTCTGGAAGACCCTGGGAGACACAGGGAACACAAGCTTGTGTGTTCCTTTAGTGATCTACGATAAACTAAGATCTAAGATATGATCGTATCTTTACAGACCTGTTGGCACCTTCTGCATCCTGTCTTAAAACTCACTGTTGTACTCTAGATCTTAATTCTGTTTCCCTTTCTGTAGAAATTTGTTTATAAATGAGTCTCTGTGTTATTTTATTTTGGCTTGTTTTTCTTCAAAACTCATCTGGAGGAGGTGTTATGAAAGTTGCAATATACCATTAAGATTAATATTGTTACAGCTTTAGGCGACTTAGAAGTGTCTCTTAGATTTCAGATAAAGTCTGTGACACTGGGAAGAGTAAACACTTCAAACGTGGAAGGAGAGAGGATGTTTGCTGAGGTCTGGGGGGTCCCTTGAGCAGAAACAACTGAACAGTTTATCTTAGCATACCTAGGCACGTTCTGGGTTAATGATGGCAAAGGAGCAGGACAGAAACCGACAATGTAAGATCACATTAAGAGCCTGAGAGGAGGGGAGGAAGACAGGAGAAGAAGAAGGAGAAGAGAGAGGAGCCCGGAGGAGTTGGCGAGAGCCCCTACTTCATGATCATCCAAACAGAACCTGACTGGAGCCAAGTATTCGAACCTTGTTAGACAGAGCGCTATTCTGTGTTTTCAGGGAGCTTGGGTTTCCTGGTACCCCAGTTAGAAACGTCTTTCCTGATTAGGGTGCATTTTATGGATTGGGATATAGGCTCCCATTTATTCTGTGGCATCCAGGCTGCAGAGAGAGAGAGAGATTTAAGTGTAGGTTGTTTCTTATTTAGTTAGAAGGCAGCTCATCTCTTGTGTGGCCTCTGTAGGCATATTAAGAGTTTAGTGCTTAGTAGCAGTCTGGGGGTTTCGGGGTGACCAAAGTGTTAGGCCTTGTTTGTAAATACTGTACACAGAGTAACTTGTGTGCTGTGTGTAGTGTAGTTTGTGTTTTGTCATTGTAATAAATATTTGTTTAACCGAGTGTGTCCGGATTATTACTCCTCTCAAGAAAGCTGTGCCAGAGGACAAAGAATTCCTGTGCCTCTAATTATACCAGCCGCTCAGGTATAGAAATCACTTACAAGTTGGGGGTTATGAATAATTATTTCACTGATCGACTAGCCCGCTCAGTCAATTCCTGATTTTCACCAGTTTTGTAACCCCCCATCTGTCACAATGTGATGATGGTGTTATGTGTGTCCATTTGACACTGCACACGGACAGAGGCAGACCCACCGACTGCTGTGACCACAGTGTAAATATACCAGGCATCTGCTGTAGACTAACTACAGGACCCAGATACTGTCCAAGTGAGTCAGATTAACACTGCTTTATAGTCTTGATTGAAGAACTAGGGTTCTCACAGGCGGAACTGTCACAGTAAGTCAGAGTAACGCTGATCTACAGGCTTTCTTTTCAAATAGGATTTTTGTGACTTCAATGTAGAAAAGCTGCACTACATTTTCAGTTTGTCTTTTCAGCGAACCTCAAACGTTTTGCTGTGGTTTGCATCGACTAGCAAGTCTTTACTCTCAGCATGTTATATTTTTTTGTAAAATGTCACAGTACCTTACAGCACTTTAATGAAGTTGTACCAGGATTTCACTGTACTTTCTTTTACTGCACTTTACTCTGCTTTCAATATGATGTACTACACGTATAACATCATCATAATTCCTTACATGTATATACCTCTACATGTTTGTATAGCAATTTCATGCCTAAGGATGCCCAAATGCTTTACAAAAAGAAAGGATCTAATTCGACCCCTATTGAAGTGTAGCCCCACTGCACATAGATCAGGGGCAGGAGAGAAAAACCCCACCAGGTGGATTATGGGTGACCCAAAGAGCTAAGGGGAAGACAGACCGTACTCGTCCAGAGTGGAGCTTGGTCAAGGCACTGTTGTTAACAGCACCACTCTTACAAACAGTCCTGGGATCTCTAATGATCCAGTACTCAGGACCTCAGACTAACGTCTCATTATAAGGATGACACTTCCTCCAACAGTGACAGTATTCAGCAACTGGGACGCTGGTCTGGAAGTTCTGGTCCAGAAGGCAGTGCACCCCCTATGGGTCTTCCAGAAGCATGGCTTTGCAGGCAGGAAGAATCTGGCGAACCCAATGAGACATGCAGACTCCACACAGAAGGTGCCTAGGAGCTGTGAGGTGGCTGATCTAAGCACCAACACTTTAGCAACGTGTTCAAAGTGCCTTTTAGTTGTTTGTAATCAAATTCAAAATATACAGAAATCTTACCACCTAGTAATCTGCCCACAGAGCCAGTTTGCAGTGCCTTGGCAGTGGCCTTGACTCTGGGCCCATTCGGCACCACGCCTGGTTTCCTCCTGGTGCTGTTGTTGTGCCTGGTTTGCTTTTACTTTCAGATTCAGTTTTGTCTCTTGGGCTGCCTCAGTTTGCATCTCAAACCAGGAATGGGAGACCCCTCTTTCTGCAAAGGAAAGTGGGATCGATTAACTCTTCAAGCCCGGACAGGCTGGGTGGGCCATCTGAGCTGCAAGTGCAGCCCCTGCAGTGATCTGGGTCAGTTCGGGTGCAGTACCTCTTGATCGAGCCGCTGAGTGTGTCGGGTGGTTTCCTCTGTTTGTTTCTGTGGCTTGGCGAGAAATTCAGTTGCTGCTGAGAAGCTTCATGATTTCCTGTAAACGCTGTGTCGCAGAGATGGAGATCAGGCACTGCGCCGTTCATATCTGTGCATGATCTCCTCTAGCAGGGATCCGATCAGGATCAGGGTAGTAGGATTAGCCCCCATGGGCCATTAGTGTCTGATCTCCTGTAGCAGGGATCCGATCAGGATCAGGGTAGTAGGATTAACCCCCATGGGCCATTAGTGTCTGATCTCCTGTAGCAGGGATCCGATCAGGATCAGGGTAGTAGGATTAACCCCCATGGGCCGTTAGTGTCTGATCTCCTGTAGCAGGGATCCGCTCAAGATCGGGGTAGTGGGATTAACTCCCATGGGCCGTTAGTGTCTGATCTCCTGTAGCAGGGATCCGATCAGGATCGGGGTAGTGGGATTAACTCCCATGGGCCGTTAGTGTCTGATCTCCTGTAGCAGGGATCCGATCAGGATCGGGGTAGTGGGATTAACTCCCATGGGCCGTTAGTGTCTGATCTCCTGTAGCAGGGATCCGCTCAAGATCGGGGTAGTGGGATTAACCCCCATGGGCCGTTAGTGTCTGATCTCCTGTAGCAGGGATCCGATCAGGATCGGGGTAGTGGGATTAACTCCCATGGGCCGTTAGTGTCTGATCTCCTGTAGCAGGGATCCGATCAGGATCGGGGTAGTGGGATTAACTCCCATGGGCCGTTAGTGTCTGATCTCCTGTAGCAGGGATCCGATCAGGATCGGGGTAGTGGGATTAACCCCCATGGGCCGTTAGTGTCTGATCTCCTCTAGCAGGGATCTGATCAGGATCAGGGAAGTGGGATTAACCATGTCTGAGACAACTTCATCTTTACTCTCTCTGTATTTTAGCACTTCTTTACACAAAGGGTTGCGGGGGTCTGGAGCAAGCTGCCCACTCATGAGGTTGAAATGCGAGTGTCTGATTGTTGAGTTGCTGAGCAGCTGAATGAGAGCGTGATGTTACAGTGAGCAGTACAGCCTCACAGCTCCAGAGGAAGGGGCTCTATTCCATCTGGGAGCATCTGTCTGTGCGGAGATTGCACGTCAGTTTAGTTCCTGACTGTATCAGTGACTTCTTACACACCTCCTTGGCCTTCTTTTGGTTGCCAATATGAGGCTCCAAACTCTGGAAGACCCTGGGAGACACAGGGAACACAAGCTTGTGTGTTCCTTTAGTGATCTACGATAAACTAAGATCTAAGATATGATCGTATCTTTACAGACCTGTTGGCACCTTCTGCATCCTGTCTTAAAACTCACTGTTGTACTCTAGATCTTAATTCTGTTTCCCTTTCTGTAGAAATTTGTTTATAAATGAGTCTCTGTGTTATTTTATTTTGGCTTGTTTTTCTTCAAAACTCATCTGGAGGAGGTGTTATGAAAGTTGCAATATACCATTAAGATTAATATTGTTACAGCTTTAGGCGACTTAGAAGTGTCTCTTAGATTTCAGATAAAGTCTGTGACACTGGGAAGAGTAAACACTTCAAACGTGGAAGGAGAGAGGATGTTTGCTGAGGTCTGGGGGGTCCCTTGAGCAGAAACAACTGAACAGTTTATCTTAGCATACCTAGGCACGTTCTGGGTTAATGATGGCAAAGGAGCAGGACAGAAACCGACAATGTAAGATCACATTAAGAGCCTGAGAGGAGGGGAGGAAGACAGGAGAAGAAGAAGGAGAAGAGAGAGGAGCCCGGAGGAGTTGGCGAGAGCCCCTACTTCATGATCATCCAAACAGAACCTGACTGGAGCCAAGTATTCGAACCTTGTTAGACAGAGCGCTATTCTGTGTTTTCAGGGAGCTTGGGTTTCCTGGTACCCCAGTTAGAAACGTCTTTCCTGATTAGGGTGCATTTTATGGATTGGGATATAGGCTCCCATTTATTCTGTGGCATCCAGGCTGCAGAGAGAGAGAGAGATTTAAGTGTAGGTTGTTTCTTATTTAGTTAGAAGGCAGCTCATCTCTTGTGTGGCCTCTGTAGGCATATTAAGAGTTTAGTGCTTAGTAGCAGTCTGGGGGTTTCGGGGTGACCAAAGTGTTAGGCCTTGTTTGTAAATACTGTACACAGAGTAACTTGTGTGCTGTGTGTAGTGTAGTTTGTGTTTTGTCATTGTAATAAATATTTGTTTAACCGAGTGTGTCCGGATTATTACTCCTCTCAAGAAAGCTGGGCCAGAGGACAAAGAATTCCTGTGCCTCTAATTATACCAGCCGCTCAGGTATAGAAATCACTTACAAGTTGGGGGTTATGAATAATTATTTCACTGATCGACTAGCCCGCTCAGTCAATTCCTGATTTTCACCAGTTTTGTAACCCCCCATCTGTCACAATGTGATGATGGTGTTATGTGTGTCCATTTGACACTGCACACGGACAGAGGCAGACCCACCGACTGCTGTGACCACAGTGTAAATATACCAGGCATCTGCTGTAGACTAACTACAGGACCCAGATACTGTCCAAGTGAGTCAGATTAACACTGCTTTATAGTCTTGATTGAAGAACTAGGGTTCTCACAGACGGAACTGTCACAGTAAGTCAGAGTAACACTGATCTACAGGCTTTCTTTTCAAATAGGATTTTTGTGAGTTCAATGTAGAAAAGCTGCACTACATTTTCAGTTTGTCTTTTCAGCTAACCCCAAACGTTTTGCATCGACTAGCAAGTCTTTACTCTCAGCATGTTATATTTTTTTGTAAAATGTCACAGTACCTTACAGCACTTTAATGAAGTTGTACCAGGATTTCACTGTACTTTCCTGCTCTTTGTGCTTTACCATGGTTTCACTGTACTTTACTGGACTGGACGGGACTTTTACAAGTATCTTTACCGTAATTTTAGCTGGATCTTACTGTATTGTAGTAAACTTGAGTGCATTGTACTGCATTTTTGTCTTTGATCTCACTGGACTTTACTGCTCTTGTACCCTGATTTCACTGGGGTTTACTGCACTGTACATTGCTTTTAATTTAATCTCACTGGGGTTTACTGCACTGTGCTGCTCTTTTACCTTGATCTTACTGAGCTTTGCTGCACTTTACTGTGTTTGTACCCCGATTTCAGTGGGCCTTACTGCACTGTGATGTGCTTCTACCCTGATTTCACTTGGCAGACTTTCTTGTGCGGTAGCACAAAGAACAGTAAGATGTGACTCTCAGCCTTGAGTTTTACTGTCCCTGCTTCAGGTGGGGCTCTGTGCTGCTGCGCTTGACGCTGGATGTGTTTGAGAATGAAATAATTTAGACCCAGTTCTGGTCAGAGAAGAAGCGTTTTTATTGCAGGATATGATACACACAGCCTCCTTGTACCCACCCTAGCAGGGGAGGAGGATAGAGTGCATAGAAGGATAAGAAGAAACAATTCAGTGTGGTTAATTCAGCAGATCAATCGGAATCAGCAGAAGCAGAGCTGTGTGATTAATATGACATGCGCCAGTGAGCAGCTTGCTGAAGATGAAAGGGCTTCCTTCATTCCTTCCCTCCTGGGCCATCCTGCTCCTCGTCTCTCTCTCTCTCTCTCTAGCCCCCGTGGCAGCGGTGGAAGGTGATGAACTGGAGTTTGCTGCAGTTTCCCAGCTGCCCCAGGCACTGCTCCGGTCTGACAGGCTTCCCCCGCAGGGCCAGCGACACATCGGGACCCAGATCCGGCAGCTCCGCCCGCAGCTTCTCCAGCAGCCGGCCCACAGTGTCGGAGCGCAGCAGCTCCAGCTCCCGGCTCTTCCCGCTGTTCCCGACGATGACCTCCGCCATCACAGTGCCCCCTAGTGGCTCCAGCAGGTTCACGGTCATGGTGGTGTGAACCACACTGGGCCAGAGGTCGCTGTCATATTGACAGCTGGTCTGCTGTGCAGGAGGGAGTGTTGCCTGGAGGCTCCCAACGGGCTGGAATGAGGAAATGTGTTCCTGGGGAAATGCAGGAAAAATCAGTCATCTATCTGTCTCTGGCTGTCTTTCCATCACTCAAAACTCAGGTACAAACTGGAGATCAAAGAGGGAAACCCAATGAGAAATTGTAGCTCATTCTGCCTGAGTATAGGTGACTGTGACCGACACACAGCTCTGTTGTTGACAGAAGAGCAGGTATAAACTGCAAGAGCTCAGTCTTCCTGGATACTGGTGACTGTGACCGACACACAGCTCTGTTGTTGATAGAAGAGCAGGTATAAACTGCAGGAGCTCAGTCTGCCTGGATACTGGTGACTGTGACCGAGACACAGCTCTGCTATTGACAGAAGAGCAGGTATAAACTGCAGGAGCTCAGTCTGCCTGGATACTGGTGACTGTGACTGATTCACAGCTCTGGTATTGACAAAAGAGCAGGTACTCTATAAACTGCAAGAGTTCAGTTTGCCTGGATACTGGTGTCTGTAACAGCTGTGTTATTACCAGCCTCAGATAGAGATTTTCAGCCTGGTAAACATACTCTTTCCCTTTCACCAGACTAACTCAGCAGACAGTATGCACGCTGTGTGCAGAGGCAAGAAAACACTCTTCTGATGCAAACTCTCCGTGATCCTTTGAAAAACAAACGTCTCATTATATATGGCCAATAAAGTGATCTGTTCCTGTGTCTTCTTCTGCAACAGCTGCTATCTTCTCCGCACTGAACACAGTAGCGCACAGCACAAGCTAATTCTCCAAGCACCCAGAGTGGGGAGAACACTGCCCCCCCCCCTGCCTCGCACACACACACACACTGCACAAACTGCTCCGTCTTAGTTACAAAATAAGAACACACAACAGCCATCGCCCCCGGTGCCCGCTCGCATGGAAGAAGAGAGATGGTGATAAAACAGACCTGTTTCCAAGTGCACACCTCCATGATCGCTCTTGGTTCGAGTGCTGCTCTCTGTATCAGCTTTCTCTTTCTCTTTCGGATTGTCTCTTATAAGCTGATCACTTGATGACTCCACCCTGGGGGGGGGAATTCCTCGACCTGTTGATGTACTTTCCGTGGGCTAATAAACACCACAAGGAACCAGAGATCTCCGATACTCTTTTTCTGATAAGAGACCCTCAGCCAAGGTCAGCGTCAGTCCCAAAGAGGCAGAAATCGTATAGCTTCTAACAGGAACCACAGACAGGATCTCACAGTGCCTCTGAGATATGTTTATACTTCTGAGGAGACAGGAACAAAATGATCACTGAAAGTCTTACAAGCTGAATAATGGGTCTTGCTCAAACACTAATTCTCACAGCATCAGACTGTAGTTGTATTGCACAGATAAAAAGTCGGATTTGTCATAAATTATTACTTGAATTCCAGAAAATAGGTGGGTTCATTCACACCTGTAAATATTCCTTAAAACAAAATCCAATATCCAAGATTAAAAGAGAGTTAAGGCATGGAAGACATTCCATAGTAGCATGGCAGTAGAGGCTCTGTGAATAACCCACACAAAGCTGAATCTATCACTTTCCACTGTAGAGTCTATCATTAATGATCTCACTCATATAGTGACCACTCAGCCCGGAAGAGGTTCTGGAGACAGCAGTACAACTTAAAGTCCACAAACAGTCGGAGATCTCCAATGCACATGGGGATATTCAGGATACAAAGTGTAGAAAACTACCTTTCAAAGTTGCTTGCTTGAATGCGACATTCATACCTGGGCTTCTAAGTTTCTATATAATTCATAGCAGAAGCCTCTTCTGAGGGTGAACCATAGACTGAGGTGACTTAGGCTTGACATCACTGGATCGACAACTGAAGCCATGTCCTGTGGTCAGTTTCCATGAAAAGTGAGCTGTCTGGACCGGTGCTTTCCAGGACCAGCGCTGAGGATCCCTGGACTACCTGGGTCGGACCAGAGTCCTGGAGGAGTGGCAATAGTCTTTAGTTATGAATGTCAGGGTGCACTTACACATGGAGATCACCAGGGACTTCCAGTCTGAGAACAGGAGACATGTCTTTACATAAAGGTAGAGGCAGTGAGAGGTGGCTTTGGGAACAGCAGGCTGATAAAAGAGATAAGTAAGGAAGCTTATTTCAGAGAAACAAGTATTTTTTTTGTTTAAGCGAGGAACATTTTGCGTTTATATTAGACAGTATTGTGTCTAAACGAGAAACCAGATAACATTGTGTTAAAACGCAATAATTAAGTTCTAAACAACATTGCCTACAATATTATATCTTGCATTATACTCTATATGTAATAATGTTGCCTCATGCAAAGTAGCATTGACTTGAACACAAGAATATTGTCACACTTAGACTTAATCTAATGGAGCACGTGGACTGTTTTTGGATACAAGTAAAACACTCTGTCAGTGAGCATTCCTGGATTTAAACGCGTGTCATTGTCACAATTACTGTGAAAACCATAAATGACATGCCTTTCCAAACCAATGTTATTCTAGAGGTGAAACTGCAGCAGCATGTACTTCATGTAAGTTTTTGTCTGATCTTCAAACCATGCACGGAAACACAGTATCTACTCTTAACGTACTGTTAAACCTCAAAAGCTTTTAGACTAGGCTTATTTCAAATGCATTTGAATTAGGAGTGACACAGCAGAATGCTGGAAGAGTGTAATTGGAAGGGAGGAGAAACAGCACTTCCGTGTCTGTTTGCACAGGCGTGAATGTAAAGAGATAGGGGAATGCCGAACTAAAAGAAGAAATCCAGGATGGCACACAGCCCGTTATACAGTGTGTCCATTGCTGGCTTGCTCTTTACTGTTGCCAGCAATGACAGTAACAGTAAGCCAACAGGAGGTATGAGCTTTGCTGTCAAGTGCTCGTAAATGTATTCCTTTCAACGCTTAAAGAGTAGGCAAAAACCCTCGCTATTCAAGTTACTAGGTCAAGTCAGTCTCCACTTTTCTGGATGGGGACGATCAGTCCGTCATGCCCTCAGGTAAACAGCCGGCTCACGGGATGAGATTGGAGAGTTCGAGCAGGGCCTGCTGCTTCTGCGAGCTGCTATTTCTCAGCCTTTCATTGTTGACTCTCTTTCCCTGGTAGGCCAAGCTCTGCGATCGGGGAGTCTAGGGGGTTTCGGTTGTCTTTGATAGTTTCTCATATACTGCATGTTGTTTTGGTTTAATGCTTCTGTGTGTGGCATCTGCTGGTAGAGATTTGCAGAACTGTTTTGCCAGACTGATCCATTTTGGTTGGCTGGGTTTCCTGGCTTTGCTTTATTTAAATGAAATTCAGCTTTTGCCCTAAAGTACTTATTGACTCCTCAACTTGTGAGAGTTGTCTATTTGTGCATTTCTTGTGTGTGTCTGTAGTCTGTATGGCTGGAGCTTGGAGCATGGAGCCTCCCTTCTCACACAGACTGAAAGACCTACCTGCTCTTGTACACCATCTCACAAAGCCAGGGGACTGGCCAGACCCACACAGCCAGTCCTGTCTGCTCCTCTGCCTGTGGCATCTGTTTCAACATGGAGAAACTAGTTTTCAAGGCACTGCAGGACAACCAAGTGCAAGATCAGACAAACCCAGGGCCTCTTCTGGTCTTATAAATGCATAATCATGCAAGATTTACTGGTTTCAAATACTGGGAGACAGAAGAAAGGTAAAATTCTCTTCACTCTCCCTGCGTCCCATTCACCCCTGAGCAGCATCAAAACAGAAAGCAAAAGCAGAGGAGAACTTTGACTCAAAACACAACATGACTTCAGAAGGGGAACAGAGGTAGTTTCCAAAGTCTAACTTTCGTGTTCAAATAATTGCCTGGGCTTCTCAGGCTATGGCAGAGAGTCACTCCGACGGGTCACCCCGACACCGAGGGGAGAGTCACTTTGACACCCCCACACCGAGGGGAGAGAGTCACTCTGCAGGACACCCTGACACCTAGGGGAGAGAGTCACCCTGCAGGACACCCTGACACCGAGGGGAGAGAGTCACCCTGCAGGACACCCAGACACCCTGACCCCGAGGGGAGAGAGTCACCCTGCAGGACACCCTGACACCCCGACACCGAGGGGAGAGAGTCACTCTGCAGGACACCCCGACACCGAGGGGAGAGAGTCACTCTGCAGGACACCCAGACACCCCAACACTGAGGGGAGAGAGTCACCCTGCAGGACACCCAGACACCCCGACACCGAGGGGAGAGTCACTCTGCAGGACACCCTGACACCGAGGGGAGAGAGTCACCCTGCAGGACACCCTGACACCGAGGGGAGAGAGTCACTCCGATGGGTCACCCCGACACCGAAGGGAGAGTCACTTTGACACCCCGACACCGAGGGGACAGTCACTTCCATTCTCACTTCTTTAGTGTAGAACCCCGTTTCAAATGAGGGGCGCCAGAATTTCTCTGTACTGTGCCCCTCTTCTACACGCACAAAACAGACGTCCATTCAGAGGTCTCACGGGACACAGACACTTAACAGTCTTTCTGTTTCCATTCTCTCAACCAGGGAAAGACCAGCTCCTTCCTCACAAGGCTTCCCAGCAAGCACCTCTCCAGCTGGGTAACCTGGGGACTTTGACACCATTGTTGTCTGTGAAAGCGTGGCGCTGGCTGGCATGTCTTGTTGGCACATGGACAAGTAGCAGGGCACCGCCTGCTTACCGGAGGGGAAAGAATTCCTCTGTGCTGGAGGCAGCAGGGAGCGCACAGGGAGAGAGAGAGCAGGCTAGCCGTAAAGCCATGATACAAGACTTGCCTGCTACTTTACTTCTAGGTGAACAGATTTCTCACTGACTCACACCAAAATGCAAATACACAGACTACAGAGTGGAACAGTGGTCAGGGTGAAGGAAGGGCCCCGGGTTCAAATCCCACAGCTATGGCACCTGTGAGCAAGGCGCTGCAGGCAAAGTGCTCAGCTGAACGCCCTGCTGTCTGAACGGGGCTCCGACTCATCACTGAGTATGAGAATCCTGGAAAGTTAAAAGGATAATGAAAAAACACTCAAGAATGAACAAAGTCTTTGATTATTTAATGTCAAATAGAAAAGTTTCACCAGCACAGGTCCATGATTTTCTCGGCCTCCCCTGTGAGATGTTAACAAGTCCAGATCCAAACAGAGGGATTAGGGACAATGGATGGGAAGACACGCCACTTCCTCTGGTGCGCAGTGTGCACGCGCCCTCCTCACAGGTTCCCCTTGGCTACAGGACCAGAGCTCTTGGGTTCCGCCCTCTTCTGAGTCTTCTGGAGGAGCTTCAGAGTGTCTCTCTTCTCCACTCTTCTGAGCTGCTTCTTCTTCATCCTCTTCATCTTGGCCGGGTTACGGATCTGCGAGGGAGAGACAGGGGACAGGGAGAAAGTCAATGTAGCCCAAGAGATGGAGAAGGCAAAGTTAGGCGCGTTTCTTCACAATAACATGCAAGATTTACTGGTCACCTCTTACATCAAGACGTGTTATGTTAAATTGTGTACTCTGAAGGGAGTGTCCCACACTGACAGGCCGAAGGAACTGAGTCTCTTTAGTCTGAAGGGAGAGTCCCACACTGACAGGCCGAAGGAACTGAGTCTCTTTAGTCTGAAGGGAGAGTCCCACACTGACAGGCCGAAGGAACTGAGTCTCTTTAGTCTGAAGGGAGAGTCCCACACTGACAGGCCGAAGGAACTGAGTCTCTTTAGTCTGAAGGGAGTGTCCCACACTGACAGGCTGAAGGAACTGAATCTCTTTAATCTTGAACAGAGAAGACTAAGAGGGGACCTGATACAAGTATTCAAAATCCTCAAAGATACTGACAGACTGAACCCAGGCAACCAGAACCAGAGAAGACAAATGGAAACTATGTAGAAGGATATTTAAAACCGAGAAAAGGAGGAACAAGCCTGTCCATGTGGTTAAAACCGATATCAATGGTTTCTTTAGAAAAACAACTGGATGTTTTCTACTACCAGATGGGCTAGATGGGCCAAATGGCCTTTAATGACTTGTTGCTGTGCACCCCCTAGCTGGCTCACACTCTGCAGTATCAGTCCCCAGGGTCCACTGGGGCTCTTCTTCATGTCACAGACACAAACAAGCACATGGCCGGGAGCTGGACAGAGATCGCAGAGGCCGGACGCTGTACAACTGGGCAGTCCCTTAGCAACAGGAGCGCTTGTTAGTAAGAGTACGCAGGGGACAAATTACAGGAGGCCATTTGGCTCACAGTGCTTGTTCTGTTGCCTACCAGCTAAGAGATCCTAACACTTCTTCAGCTTCTTTTCCAGAGTTCAGGTTTCCAGCTGGCTATGACGTCTGTTCCAGACACCCACAACTCTTTGTGAAAAGAACTATTTCCTCTTCTCCATTCTAAATAATTTCCCTTTCAGTGTCCAGTGGTGGCCCTGCGTCCATTTCTGTGCAGTCTCCTGGGCTGAGCCTGTTCATATCCATTTGAATTTTATACACAGGGATCACATCTCTCTTCTAGACTGAAAGTCTGATCCCTCAGGGCCAAATTACTCGTTTTGCTCCTGTCTGAGTTCTTAAGTATCTTATCGAAGTAACACCTCAGTCTCACGTTTCTCACAATCATCCCTCTGCGTATTTTTCATACAGATGAATTCTCTCCAATTTCCCTTAGTATCAAGACTTCCTTTCCGTAGTGCTCTGTAAATCCATCATAGACCTGAATCTCCACTTTCCCAGCAACAGCACCTGCAGCAACGAGGAAGGAACTCTGTGCTGTGTTATTTTCCAAGAAAATTGAACTAGGTCCAAATTAGCCACAATGCAGCAAATATTTACACAGAAGGAACTACGTTTCCTGAAATTCCAGGTTGCAGAAGTATTGGGTGACCCTGCACGTAACATGCAAGCCTTGATTCACAAAGCACGTTTGAGTCCGGCACAAGACACTAGTGCAGCAGTGTGGCACAGCGGTCGGGGCTCTGGACTTGGAACTGGGCGGTTGCGGGTTCGAATCCAGGTGAGATCCACCCAGTGTAAACGTACAATGTATTTATCCAAAGCAAAGCATAACAACCAAGAAAAGTGGTAATAATTAATTAAAGATTTTAAACAATAATAAACAATTGAAAAAAACAATAAACAATTAATAATTAAAGATATAAATGCTGAACAAAGTCAATGCTGGCTGAAAAGAGATTTGACTTTGTTTCAGTACATGAGCAATGACACTCCCTTAACACAGTCACCCCCTCTAGCTCTACACAGAGACACCCCCTCTCTGAGCACAGACACCCCTCTCAGAGAGGGAGAACAGTTGTGCGGCTGAGGGACAGACAAGCTCCTCTCACCACTTGAACAATCTCGGCCTTCCTCTCGTTCTCCAAGCGCCTCTTCTGGTTCTCCTCCTGACGTTTCCTCCTCTCCTGCAGGGAAACATGGGAAAACAGGGAATAAGATACAGCTTGTACTCAGGGTTAATGTGTTAGTATCCAGTCAGTGTGTCTGGACTGTATTAACCCCTCTCTCTCAGTGCAGTGTTAATGTACTAGAGTGTCCAGTCAGTGTGTCTGTACTGTATTAACCCCTCTCTCTCAGTGCAGTGTTCATGTACTGTAGTGTCCAGTCAGTGTGTCTGGACTGTATTAACCTCTCTCTCTCAGTGCAGTGTTAATGTACTGGAGTGTCCAGTCAGTGTGTCTGTACTGTATTAACCCCTTTCTCTCAGTGCAGTGTTAACGTACTGGAGTGTCCAGTCAGTGTGTCTGTACTGTATTGACCCCTCTCTCTCAGTGCAGTGTTAACGTACTGGAGTGTCCAGTCAGTGTGTCTGTACTGTATTAACCCCTCTCTCTCAGTGCAGTGTTAATGTACTGGAGTGTCCAGTCAGTGTGTCTCTAGTCAGTAACACCAGTCTCTGCTCCTACCTCCTTCTCCCTGGCCTTCTCCTCCTGTAGCTGCCTGGCCAGCCCCTTCACTCTGTCCCTCTCTCTCCTCTCCTCCATCTTCTTTTCCCAGGACGAGCGCAGGGGCTTGTCTCTGAGCATCGCCGAGAACCTGAGAGGGACACACAGACGACACCTCATTCTTGTATTTTACTTTATTTTGTTCATCATTAATGTATACTCTACATCCCACACACAGTTAACACAACTTCTTGGTCTTTAGAAATTGTGAGGATTACTTGTTACGTGCTGATGTGTTTTCTCATCTTCTGCACGTAAGTGTCTAGCTGGGGCTCACGCTGTGTGGGATGTGTTGTGTACGGTGGCGTGTCTTTAATCCGCCTGCAGAGCCAGTTTTCCCCTGGGCCAGCGAAGGACGGAGCTGTCGTGCGGCATGTGTGTGCCAGGGTGACCGTGGCGGTCCGCGTGGGCTCGTGCCCTCTGCCGCTCCACCCCACCGGTTCGTCCCGCAGCACCCGGGCGTGAACCCGGGTCTCCGGCGTAACGCAACAGGGCACCAGCCGCACAAGCTAAAGGAGACCTCCCCCAGCCCAGGCGGCTGAGGTCCCTGCGACACGCACGTCACCGTGTCCGAACTAGCTCCGCTACACCAGCACCTCTACACGGCTACCAGCAGCGAGAAACACGAAAATCACCACAGCAACAAGGAGCAGTGACAGCAAGGGACAGAGGGAAATTGTACTGGATGCTCTACTCGAACCCCTGTCCGCCTTGTGCTTCCTCAGGCCTCAGCCCCTGGGGCTCAGTCTAGGGTTAAAATCTCTGAGAGCCAGGAGTGGCGGGGGGGGGGGGGGGCTGGGTCCTGCGCTCAGCTCTGGCCTGGTGGTGCCTTCTGTGTGGAGTCTGCATGTTGTCCCCATGGTCTCCAGGAGCTGTTCCTGAAGACAAGCTGGTTGGAATCACAGATGTCTCTCAGCTTTGTGTGTGTGTTGAACCCACAACCGGCCCTTATCACTCCAGACCCCTGACCAGGACTCAGACAAGGAACTATAATATAAACCACGAAGGGTCAGCAAGAATCACACAGGGGTCAGTAGCGCTATTGGACCCGGATTACCTTTGCTTGTTCCGATCCTTCCACACCCGCCCGGATTTGGGCTTGCCGAGCGGCACCGCCACCTGGTCCGCTCCATTTCCTCGGCTGGGCTTCAGCTTCGAGCCAGCCGTCTCCTTTGCTGCGTCCGCTGCCGGAGTCCTCTCCAGCCCGTTGGGCTCGATCCGTTTCTCCGAGCCGCCTGCCCGGTTCTCCTTCTCGCTGGTGCCGTCGGCTGTCTCTGTCTGCGCGCCGGTGGGAAAGCACTTACTACCGGCGTCTCCGCCGTCCGCTGCTCCTGGCGAGCTCGGCCCTTGCCCTCTCCGTCCAGTCGGTCCAGAGCTCGGCTCGCCCTTTCGCCTCTTCGCTCCGGGTCCGGAATCCCCGGTTCGGGCACTGTCCGCTCCCCGCACGTTACACTCCCCTGCTGAGACGGGGGCCCGTGAACCAGTACACGATTCCGCCTCCTCCCCTGACGGTTCCGAACCCGGATCTGCCGGCTCATCAGACCCCGAGTTCCGAACCGCCCTCAGGTGCCGAGTACTGCTGGTTCTGCCCGTCAGTGCTGCAGGGGTCTGAGAAGCGGCGGTGCTTTGCGCTCCAGTCCGGCGGCCGCTACGAGTCCTGACCCCGACTGCTTCCTCCAGCTCGGATCCGGAGTCTCTCGTCTCTGACGGATCCGAACCCTGGTCCGTCAGGACCGGGTCGGGTCTGCTTCTCTGCCGGCGCCGAGACATCCCGAAGAGAGAAACTGCAGCCCAGACACAAACTCACACACGTGTGAGTTAGGTCTCGCACTTCCTGCGGAGGAGACCAGCCGGGCCTGGCTGTGGCGCCCCCTTGTGACTGGAGGAGCTCTGAGCACCTCTCTCGGGTGTACTGTCTATCGTATTCCTTACTGGCTGGGTGGAAGGGGTAATCTAAAATATTGCTGCTCAGCTTCTCCTGACTCTCCAGCAACAGGCTACAGTTTCTGCAGGCGAGCATGTACGTCTAACCATCAATTTTTGCCCTACTTTGCTCAAGTAGTTGTAGGAGTGTGGAACAAGCTGTCCAGACATGTTGAAACCGATACACAGTGGCTTTTTTTCAAGGAACGGCTGGATGATATCCTTGGATCCCACAATCCACTGAGTAAAGAAGTGTCCCCTGTTCTCAGTTTTAAATGTCTTTCTGTGGTTCGTGTTTCACTGTTCATCCTGATGAAATCCGTTGGAATGACTTTGTCGCCTCTGAGGACTATGAACGAGTTGCCTAAAAAGGCCCCTCGTGGTCAGGTGAAGCTTACATAGTCATAAAGACTAAAGAAAAGTAATAAAAAAATTAAACATTGGTTATTTCTGAGATGCTTGCAATATTGGCTCGTGTACGTTACGTTTGCCACTTCCGAAGAACGACATCTCCCAGAGTTCCCCACGAGAGCCCCCGTCCCTCTCTAATGACGTCAGAAGCAGCTCTGCGCACTGCCGGGAATGGGAGGCGCCCGAGGATTTAAACCCACTCAGCAGCCGAGGGAGATGGTCAGGTAGGGGTGTGAAAGCAGTTTTTTTTTGTAATTAGTGGAGTATTGTTAATAAATAAAGGAGGTAATGGGAGCGGTCCGAAGGAGGGTCCGACCGGGAGGGGGCAGGGGGAGCCGCCGATTGCTCGATTAGCGCTGCCGGCGTCGGGTCTGGGTGAGACAGGACAGCTGACGGCCTCCGAGCGCAACAGCCGTTTTCACCCCGTCGCCCCGTCTGGCCGAGTCAGCGCTGCCTGAGCACCGGGGCATCTCCGAGACTCTGCCGGGGGTATACTCGGAGGGGCCGCGCTGCCCTGGTGCGGAGCCCGTGGTTGTGTTAGTCATGATTGATCACTTAGTGTTGCTAACGCTGATGAAGTTAAAACAGCACTTACAGACATTTACAGTACAGACCATCATAGAACACATAGATACTGTAGATCGCTGTCTGTTCCCCACGACATTACGCGCTGTAGTATGAATTATTTTTTTATTATTATTGTTATTATTATTCATAACACTGTATGACTCACGACACTGTGCTCTGTAAGAAAGGCCGGTATTTGCCTATCCACAGTACTAGAGAATACCTTCCCCAGGTTACTGTTCACACAGTTACCGCCGTAGTTATTTCTCTCTCTAAGAGGAGGCTAGGCTTAGGATGTGTGTTCGTCTCTCTCTGTCTGTGTACAACCAAGAACAGGAGGCATGTCTGTACACAAAGTGTGGTGGGAGTGTGGAACAAGCTCTCCTACCATGTTGTTGAATCTGATACCCTGGTTTCTCTCAAGAAACGGCTGGATGAGACCTGTTTGCTGATTGGTTAAAGAGAGTGAGTGCAGCTAACCATCGGGCATTCTGTGACATTGATAATCCCCAACAGTCTGAGCTCCAGACTCTCACAGATGCACTGACAGCTGGCCAGCACAGGGGTTACCATTATGATGGTGGGAGTGGGAGTGTGTCTGAGAGCAGTGTAAAGCCTGGAGCGGATCAGACCGCTGTGCAGTGGGAGTGTGTCTGAGAGCAGTGTAAATCCTGGAGCGGATCAGACTGCTGTGTAGTGGGAGTGTGTCTGAGAGCAGTGTAAAGCCTGGAGTGGATCAGACCGCTGTGCAGTGGGAGTGTGTCTGAGAGCAGTGTAAATCCTGGAGCGGATCAGACCGCTGTGCAGTGGGAGTGTGTCTAAGAGCAGTGTAAACCCTGGAGCGGATCAGATTGCTGTGCAGTGGGAGTGTGTCTGAGAGCAGTGTAAACCCTGGAGCGGATCAGACCGCTGTGCAGTGGGAGTGTGTCTAAGAGCAGTGTAAACCCTGGAGCGGATCAGATTGCTGTGCAGTGGGAGTGTGTCTGAGAGCAGTGTAAACCCTGGAGCGGATCAGACCGCTGTGCAGTGGGAGTGTGTCTAAGAGCAGTGTAAACCCTGGAGCGGATCAGACCGCTGTGCAGTGGGAGTGTGTCTGAGAGCAGTGTAAACCCTGGAGCGGATCAGACCGCTGTGCAGTGGGAGTGTGTCTGAGAGCAGTGTAAACCCTGGAGCGGATCAGACCGCTGTGCAGTGGGAGTGTGTCTGAGAGCAGTGTAAATCCTGGAGCGGATCAGACTGCTAGGAAGCCAATTTCCTGTCTTCCTTCCAGTGCTGGATTAATCCTGGAATGAATAAGGCACTAACTACTAAATGACCTCTTTTGATTTGTGACCTGCCGTACATCTTTATTGAACCCATTTATTGGCTCTGAAACCTGAGGAATCCTCCTCCCAGGAACTCCCCTCTGCCCATCCCCCACTGTTGGACACGCCACAAGGTCTTCCTCCTACAATCCCACAGTCCCTCTGCCCTGGAGGACTGGGGAATGTGTCATCCCCACCAGGACTGGGGGAATGTGCTACCCCCACAAGAGACGGGGTGTTGCAGTTGAGCTCTGTGACGGCAGGGGACACCCGCGCTTGCCGTGTGAGCAGTAAAGCTCTGTCAGCCCTCCAGAGACAGTGGTGAGAGCCTCACTGATTGCTCACCCTGCTCTGCGTGTGTGGAATTTGCCTAAACAAATGCCTGGGCTGGAGATTCGGAAGTCAACCTGAATCAGGTTCAAGAAGAGAGCGGCATCGCTGCACGAGCTGGAGAGGGGCAGGTCGAAGTTAGTTTATTTGCTGAAAGCTTCTCAGCCCAAACGTTGGGGTTTTTCTCCTGTCTTTTTACTGCACAGTGTGGGATTAACCTCTGCTTGTTCCTCAGCTCGAGATCAGTTCTGTTTCCTTGGCTACTGCCTCCTGCTCCCTATTCCCAGTCCAGTCCAGTCAGAGAGAGGTCCTGGGCTGGCCTTCTGATCTCTCCCCAGCAGGTGCCCAGAGCACCCCGCCTTGCTGCCCTATACCCCTGGATGTCAGAACTCCTCACCCTGCAATCCTGCAAAGAAACCTCATTTCTGTCACTTGTACCCCTGCTTGTAGAAAGCTCTGTGGTTTAGGGGGACAGTCTGTGGCTCTGTCCTGTGGGGTACAGGGGTGTGTTCCTGTGGCTCTGTCCTGTGGGGTACAGGGGTGTGTTCTGTCCTGGGGGGTACAGGGGTGTGTTCCTGTGGCTCTGTCCTGTGGGGTACAGGGGTGTGTTCTGTCCTGTGGGGTACAGGGATGTGTTCCTGTGGCTCTGTCCTTTGGGGTACAGGGGTGTGTTCTGTCCTGGGGGGTACAGGGGTGTGTTCCTGTGGCTCTGTCCTGTGGGGTACAGGGGTGTGTTCCTGTGGCTCTGTCCTGTGGGGTACAGGAGTGTGTTCTGTCCTGTGGGGTACAGGGGTGTGTTCCTGTGGCTCTATCCTGTGGGGTACAGGAGTGTGTTCTGTCCTGGGGGGTACAGGGGTGTGTTCCTGTGGCTCTATCCTGTGGGGTACAGGAGTGTGTTCTGTCCTGGGGGGTACAGGGATATGTTCCTGTGGCTCTGTCCTGTGGGGTACAGGGGTGTGTTCCTGTGGCTCTGTCCTTTGGGGTACAGGGGTGTGTTCTGTCCTGGGGGGTACAGGGGTGTGTTCCTGTGGCTCTGTCCTGTGGGGTACAGGGGTGTGTTCCTGTGGCTCTGTCCTGTGGGGTACAGGAGTGTGTTCTGTCCTGTGGGGTACAGGGGTGTGTTCCTGTGGCTCTATCCTGTGGGGTACAGGAGTGTGTTCTGTCCTGGGGGGTACAGGGGTATGTTCCTGTGGCTCTGTCCTGTGGGGTACAGGGGTGTGTTCCTGTGGCTCTGTCCTGTGGGGTACAGGGGTGTGTTCTGTCCTGGGGGGTACAGGGGTGTGTTCCTGTGGCTCTATCCTGTGGGGTACAGGAGTGTGTTCTGTCCTGGGGGGTACAGGGGTATGTTCCTGTGGCTCTGTCCTGTGGGGTACAGGGGTGTGTTCTGTCCTGGGGGGTACAGGGGTGTGTTCCTGTGGCTCTGTCCTGTGGGGTACAGGGGTGTGTTCTGTCCTGGGGGGTACAGGAGTGTGTTCCTGTGGCTCTGTCCTGTGGGGTACAGGGGTGTGTTCTGTCCTGTGGGGTACAGGAGTGTGTTCTATCCTGTGGGGTACAGGGGTGTGTTCTTGTGGCGTATGGGAGAACATTTTTTGGTGGGGGATTTATTTTTATTCTTTCAATCTTCTCTTTTTCTTTCAGGCTCGGAAGCTGAACAGCATGGGAAGAGCCAGCAGATTCCCATCCGGCTCGTGAAGGAAGTGCAGACGGGGGTTTGATCCGGGAAGCCCGGGAAAACGTCCTGCTCAGAGATCCAGACCCAGACCCAGACCTCACCAGTCTGCTGCTTCTCACTCCCTCCTTTTAGCTCTGAAACAGCGTCGCCTGCGTTTCAGATCATCGTCCGGCTTTCCTCGGGGCTGTTTCGGCTCTGACTCGAGGATCGAACCCCTTGAGAGCACGGGCTCCAGCCCAGCTCGGCTTCCTGGTCAGAGGCTGGAGAGAACCACAGGTCCTGAACCTCCCGGAAGTAAGATCCGTCTGCACCGAGAAAGCCGTCGGAAGTTTCATCCCTACAGGAGGCTGCGAGGGAGAGTGTGGGTATATGAGTGAAATCTGAAATAAGGACGATTTCCCTCACCGGTCCGCTGGTGTAGTGCAGGCACAGGGCAGCAGCAGGAAGAGCTCGACGCTCCAGGACTCTCCTGTCCGCAGCCCAGGATGGTGGACAACCGCTTCGCCACGGCGCTGGTGATCGGCAGCCTGCTCAGCCTGCTGTCGGCCGTGTACCTGTGCGTGGCGCTGGGCACCGACAACTGGTACGAGTACCGCAGCCCGCCAGCAGAGGGCAACGCCTCGGAGCTGCACGAGGAGTTCGTGTCGGACGACGCCGACGAGAAGGCCTACAGCGACACGCTCTTCCGGCTGAACGGCACCCTGGGACTGTGGAGGAGGTGCATCGTGGTGCACGGCGAGGCGCACTGGTACAAGGCGCCAGGTGTGTGGGCGGGGGGGGCGATAGATAGAGCTCGACATGGCGGCACAAGACGGGTCACGAACGAGAGGAGGCCATTTCGCCCGTGTGGCCTGTTGGGCCCTTAGCAGTCAGTCGATCTACGGTCTCGTCCGTCTGTTTTCATGAGGGAAGCCAGGGTATCGGCTCCAACAGCGTGGCTGGGCAGCTTGCGAAGTGCACAAGCGCGACCAACGTGAAAGTGCAGCTACAACCGAGAACAGGAGGCACTTCTTTTACACAAAGGGTGGTGGGAGAGTGGAACAAGCTGCCCAGGCATTTTCTCCGAGACGATATCCTGATATCTTTCAAGAAAGAGCTGGGGGAGATCCGCAGCTGAATTAACTACTTACTACTCCAGGGGCCAGATGGGCTGCATGGCCTCTTGTTTGTGACCTGTCTTGTGTAGACTGATGCCAGCAGACCTTCTCAGGGATACAGCGCCAGGGAGGGGTGGTACACTGGGGCCGTGCTGGGCTGGTCTGGGTTACTGATGCCATGCAGCTGGGTTTAGGTTAGGGCCAGCAAGCCCAGCACAGGTTGCTGCACATCGTAGAGCTGGTGTCATGGGTCAGCACTGAAGGAACGATGGCAGTCTGGTTTCTGATCCTCCCTCCCTCTCTGTCTCCTCCTGTCCAGACCCGAAGATGGTGACTAAATGTGTCAGCTTCTCTCTGGTCAACCTCTTCACTCCAAAATACAGTGAGCCGGGCAATCACAACAGCGGAGAGGACCTGCTGCGCACCTGTGAGTGACAGTGTGTCTGCGCGCCTGCCTGTGTCGGTCTGGATGATCAATTAATGGACACAGAGTCTGTGTCAGACTGATTGATTAATTAATGGACACAGAGTCTGTGTCAGACTGATTGATTAATTAATGGACACAGAGTCTGTGTCAGACTGATTAATTAATGGACACAGAGTCCGTGTCAGACTGATTGATTAATTAATGGACACAGAGTCCGTGTCAGTTGGATGGTAATGTGGACAGTAGTATCTGTATCTGTCTTTTTTTTATAATTGATGGGGACAGTCTGGACTCTCTCAATCTGTGTGTGTGCTGTCAACGGACAACAGTATCAGGACTCTCGATCTGTGTGTGTGTGCTGTCGATTGACAGCAGTCAGGATTTGATCTGTGTGTGTGTGTGCGCTGTTGATTTACAGCAGTCAGGACTTGATCTGTGTGTGTGCGCTGTCGATTGACAGCAGTCAAGACTCTCGATCTGTGTGTGTGTGCTGTCAACGGACAGCAGTGCCTGGATTAACTCTGCTCTGTCTCTGTGTGGCAGATCTGTGGCGCTGTCAGTTCCTGCTCCCCCTGGTCAGTCTGGGGCTGGTGCTGTTTGGGGGGCTGATCGGGGTGTGTGCCTGTGCCTGTCACAGCCTCTACCCCACTCTGGGCACTGGGGTCCTGCACCTGCTGGCTGGTAAGGCTTTCTCTCTGTTTCTTGCTCGTACTCTCTTCCCCCATCTTCAGCACCAAGATAGCACTCCCCACTCCCCTCTGCACAGCAGTCTGATCCATTCCTGGCTTTACAGTGCCTTCAAACACTCCCACTTCACAGCACTCTGATCCGCTCCAGGTTTTACATTGAGCTCAAACACACTCCCACTGCACAGCAGTCTGATCCACACCAGGCTTCACAGTGGTCTCAATCAAACTTCCACTGCACAGCACTATGGTCCACTCCACCCTGTACCAGCTGTAGGGTCGTTTAGGTATTGGAATCTTTAAACTAATTTCTTATCTTGGAAAAAATGTGCACTGTCCAGTCAGTGTGTCTGTACTGTATTAACCCCTCTCTCTCAGTGCAGTGTTCATGTACTGGAGTGTCCAGTCAGTGTGTCTGTACTGTATTAACCCCTCTCTCTCAGTGCAGTGTTAATGTCCTGGAGTGTCCAGTCAGTGTGTCTGTACTGTATTAACCCCTCTCTCAGTGCAGTGTTAATGTCCTGTAATGTCCAGTCAGTGTGTCTGTACTGTATTAACCCCTCTCTCTCAGTGCAGTGTTCATGTACTGGAGTGTCCAGTCAGTGTGTCTGTACTGTATTAACCCCTCTCTCTCAGTGCAGTGTTGATGTCCTGGAGTGTCCAGTCATGCAGTGTGCTCTATTCTCTCTCTGACCCCTAGGTGTCTGTACCCTGGGCAGTGTGTGCTGCTATGTGGTGGGTGTCCAGCTGCTCCACAGGTCACTGTCGGGGCTGCCGGACGGGGTGGAGGGCTCTGTGGGCTGGTCTCTGTGTCTGGCCGCAGTGGCGGCTCCTCTCCAGATGATGGCAGCGGCGCTCCTGATCTGGGCGGCCCGCACGAACCGGCTGGAGTACTCCCGCATGAGGGCCTACAGGGTGGCCTGAGAGCAGCCCGGCGCGCCGGAGAGAGGCCCACGACGTCCGCTCTGTCCTCTGGGTGAACGTACGAGCCCCTCTGGAAGTTATCTCACTAATCTCACTCCCCTGTGTTTCAAACCTGTGTGCATTGTGCTTCTTCAGGCTTTTATTTATTGTTTTGTTGGGGTGTTTTGCTTTAGACTGTCCACATTTTATATGAAGGTTTTTTTTTAAGATTTTTTGCCACTAAATACTAAATATTTTATCTTTTTTTTGTCATTGTTGATAATATTTGCTTCCCAGTGCTGTGTTTTTTTTTTTAGATTTTAGATTTTGTTTGATCTGCATCTGATTGCTCAGTGGACCCCCTGATTTCTTTCCATAGTGGTGTGTTAGACACTCCTGTAATGACCCTGGGAATCTCCTGAACACTGAGAAAGTGCCCGTCTGTGTGTGTGTCTGTGCTTGTCTCTGCCCTGCCTCCCTTGTGGGAGGCCTGTCTCCGTCACTGCCCCACCCCTCTTGGGGATGACAAGTCTCTGCGTCTCTGTCCTGCCCCTCTCGGGGGCGGCGAGTCTGTGTCTCTGTCCTGCCCCTCTCGGGGGCGGCGAGTCTGTGTCTCTGTCCTGCCCCTCTCTGGGGTGGCGAGTCTGTGTCTCTGTCCTGCCCCTCTCTGGGGCGGCGAGTCTGTGTCTCTGTCCTGCCCCTCTCGGGGGTGGCGAGTCTGTGTCTCTGTCCTGCCCCTCTCGGGGGCGGCGAGTCTGTGTCTCTGTCCTGCCCCTCTCGGGGGCGGCGAGTCTGTGTCTCTGCCCTGCCCCTCTCGGGGGCGGCGAGTCTGTGTCTCTGTCCTGCCCCTCTCGGGGGCGGCGAGTCTGTGTCTCTGCCCTGCCCCTCTCTGGAGCGGTGAGTCTGTGTCTCTGCCCTGCCCCTCTCGGGGGCGGCGAGTCTGTGTCTCTGCCCTGCCCCTCTCGGGGGTGGCGAGTCTCTCTGTCTCTGCCCTGCCCCTCTCTGGGGCGGCGAGTCTCTGTCTCTGTCCTGCCCCTCTCGGGGGCGGTGAGTCTGTGTCTCTGCCCTGCCCCTCTCTGGGGCGGCGAGTCTGTGTCTCTATCCTGCCCCTCTCGGGGGCGGCGAGTCTGTGTCTATGCCCTGCCCCTCTCTGGGGCGTCGAGTCTGTGTCTCTGTCCTGCCCCTCTCGGGGGCGGCGAGTCTGTGTCTCTGTCCTGCCCCTCTCTGGGGTGGCGAGTCTGTGTCTCTGCCCTGCCCCTCTCTGGGGTGGCGAGTCTGTGTCTCTGTCCTGCCCCTCTCTGGGGCGGCGAGTCTGTGTCTCTGCCCTGCCCCTCTCGGGGGTGGCGGGTCTCTCTGTCTCTGCCCTGCCCCTCTCTGGGGTGGCGAGTTTCTCTGTCTCTGCCCTGCCCTTCCTAGGGTGTTGTGAGTTGTTTGATTAGTGTGCAGTGATCTCCCTGTGTCTCAGTGTTTCAGCAGTATTCCAGGGCGTCAGTCCAGGTTAAGTAGCTAAGTGAGAGTGCTTTAATATGTGGCTGTGCAGCTGGAATTCCTGCCTGAACTCATGATTCGTCCTACTGGATTGATTGAGTGTGTGATACTTCAGTAATCAATAATTCATTTCCACGAGCCTCTAGAATCCAGGGCAGCAAAGAATTTTCATTTAATAACTGTAGTTAGTACAGTTTGGGTCAAACATTTGCAAGCTCCTAGAAGACTCTTGTGGGATTCAGGTAGGCTGAGTCCTTGTTATCTATTGCTTCACCACCATTTCACTGAGCTAGTACTAATGTGGGATGTCTCCCATTGTTTTCAAACTTCTGTAAAGTCCTGCTCTCTGTTCAGGGAATAAGTAAATCCAGGTTCATTCTCAAGGCCGATTCAATTTTGTTCAATTCCTGTCCATCTTTACATCCCATATTGTGCCACACAAGCCAAAGTCATTTTGGCGTTCTGTCCTGACTCCTGTTGGCACATAGTTATGATGACAATCAGCGTACAGCTCAACAGGACCTCCAGCTTTGTTGTGGCTAAACTCCACTCCGGGCTTGAATAATCCGACCTCCTTGAAGATCATGCTTCATTAACCTGGGGCATCAGTTTCTCCCCCTGATCTGTGTGCACTGGGACTTCATTTCATGTACAGTATGTATTTAGGATGTAACCTGCTTTATAAATGCAAGTAATTATAATTATTAGGAGCCCTGGGCAGCCTTATACTCGAGACATTAGACCACAAGCCAGGGTATCAGCTTCAACAGCAACAGGATGGGCAGCTTGTTCCACGCTCCCACCACCCTTTGTGTAAAGAGGAGCCTGGCCCTGTCCTCCGTTTTAAATGCACTTCACCGTAGTTTTCACTTGCGTCCTCGGCTTCGGGAGCAATGGCCTACCTCACACAGCCATTCGCCCTTATTCCAAGTGGAGAAATGGATGTGGGACAGCAGTGGAGGAGGGGTCATACCTACACAAGCAGTGCAGAGAGCCTGTTTGGGCATTAATGACTCCCCAATGGGCATTATTCCGGAAGGGCTGCTTCAGGACTGCAAGTCACAAGGACCTATGTCTTTCTGTCAATTGCAAAAAACAGTGTAACCCCATCTATCACTATAGCGTGAATCATGGACAATTTTAAAGGTCTGTCTTCTTAGAAACCACTGAATATATTGTAATGTATCATCTGCTTTGCTCTTTAGTTTCTGTTTGTGTATCTCAGTGTCTCTCCAAGAAGGAAGGAGGTGCGACAACCTGTGTTGATTATTAAAGATGCTCACTACAAACGTGTTCCAAGTCTTTGGGATTATGATGGTGAGAATATTGGTTTATAAATGATTGTCAAGATAATGGAAAGCCACTTTTATTCTTTTATCCTGTGGGTGCATACAACTGTTTTTCTAACACATGGTTGTCACTGTGAAAACTGAAGTCTGTAAAAAAACATGATTATGTTTCATCAAAAATGAATGTGTTTGGTACTGCAACTCAATAAAAACACAAATTCAAAAACCTGTTTCATTTGATTAAATCATGTTTAAACTAGTCTAGAATTGCAAATTCATTTTAAGCTTGGAAATGGGCTGGGAGTCAACCCTCAAATAACCAGTGTGGTGCATCACAGTACTAGATCTGTACTAAGACTGCTATTTTTCTTAATGACATCACTGATTTAAATCTGTGGGGTACTATAGGGATCAGTACCAGGACCACAGTTCTTCTTAATTATATCAGTGATGTAATTAGTGGAGTACCACAGGGGTCTGTACCAGGACTTCTAGTATAATTCTCTGAGTGATGCCATTAGTAGAGTATTGCAGTGTTCTGTACTGGCACTACTGCTCATCTTAATTAAATATATGATGTAATTAGTGGAGTACCACAGGGGTCTGTACTAGGACTGCTTATATTATTATATGAATGATCTAGCTCTAAGTGACATCAAATAGTGACTGTGCTGAAGAACTCAGTTGTTGGTGGGTGCTGCTGTATGTGATGAGGACTTTGACTCCACAGTACTGTGAGACAGCATCGCACTGTCTTCTAAGAGCAGTATGAGAGCAAAGACCTGCATGACCACACAGAAAGCACACACCTGACACCAGGTTTGTGGTGGAGTGGCTTTATTGCAGCTATAGGTAGCTTCTTATCCCTCGCTCTGAGCCATGATGGAAGGCACCTGCACAGTGTACCTCTCCGCCAGGGACAGGGCGATTCCCTTCTCGTAGTACGCCCCCTCGTTGATGAAGTAGGGGTACAGGGCTCTCTCCCCAGTATACGGCAGAGTCTCACCACTGAAGGACAGGAACAGGGCATCCCCCGGGCTCAGCAGGGAAAAGTCACGGTCCTGAGGGGGCAGAAGGGTCAAAGATCAGAGGACAAGGTCAGGCTTCTTTGGACATCTCGAGGAAACTGGTGTCCTCTCTCATGGGAGCCAGAAGCAGCAGAATGTGATTCTGTCAAATTTCAAATGCATTTGCTCGACTTGTTCCAAACAAGGAACTGAGTGAAATGGGAGCCTGTCGGTGCGAAAGAGTGAGCTCT
This sequence comes from Atractosteus spatula, assembly GCF_055471065.1. Lineage (NCBI taxonomy): Eukaryota > Metazoa > Chordata > Actinopteri > Semionotiformes > Lepisosteidae > Atractosteus > Atractosteus spatula. The sequence goes on along the minus strand of NC_142711.1, from coordinate 15,822,863 downwards.
GAGAAAATAATATCCTGAACACCTGTCACTGTGGAGTCAGCTCTGTTATAGTGAACCTGACACCTGTCAGTGCAGGAACGAGCTCCGTCACAATAGTGCCCCCGACTGACCAGTCACAGTGCGGGAGTGAGCTCTGTTACAATAGTGCCCCCGACTGACCAGTCACAGAGCAGGGGCGAGCTCCGTCACAATAGTGCCCCCGACTGACCAGTCACAGTGCGGGAGTGAGCTCTGTTACAATAGTGCCCCCGACTGACCAGTCACAGAGCAGGGGCGAGCTCCGTCACAATAGTGCCCCCGACTGACCAGTCACAGTGCGGGAGTGAGCTCTGTTACAATAGTGCCCCCGACTGACCAGTCACAGAGCAGGGGCGAGCTCCGTCACAATAGTGCCCCCGACTGACCAGTCACAGTGCGGGAGTGAGCTCTGTTACAATAGTGCCCCCGACTGACCAGTCACAGTGCGGGAGTGAGCTCTGTTACAATAGTGCCCCCGACTGACCAGTCACAGAGCGGGGGCGAGCTCCGTCACAATAGTGCCCCCGACTGACCAGTCACAGAGCGGGGGCGAGCTCCGTCACAATAGTGCCCCCGACTGACCAGTCACAGAGCGGGGGCGAGCTCCGTCACAATAGTGCCCCCGACTGACCAGTCACAGTGCGGGAGTGAGCTCTGTTACAACAGTGCCCCCGACTGACCCGTCTCTGTGCAGAAATGAGGCTCACCTGTCTGTCGGGGTGCACGGCCGCAGCTATGTGCTGGGTCCTGGGATCTCGGGGATAATCGATGTTGCCCACACTCCTGTACATGTCCACCTCACAGCTGGGGAACACTGTGCCTGGGAGAGCAGGGGGGCTGCGTTAGGGCCCAGCAGGATGTACTTTCTTCTGTTTTAGTGTTGGAATGACTGAAGGAGAAAGAAGCATCTTCCCCAACACAAATGAATTTCAGATCAATTTTGCAATACACAAGGTCTCAAACTTGAATACAGTAGTGTGCTTGATTGGCATGTGTACTCAATTCCGAAACAGCTGTAATGTATGTAACTAGCATACATTAATCTCTCCGTCTGTGTTCTCAAAGATGGTTTTCCTAACTCCCACATTGGAAAGACTACAGAGACTAAAATTATCCTGCAGCTAGGATCACACCTTTCCCCTTCTCTCAATGAAGGACTCATTTTCTTCTAAATTCTCTCTATTCATTGATGGTTTCATTTCACACCTCTCTACACCTCTCCTGACTTCACACCTCCTGATTGGCCACTATGTCTGTTCCCTGCTCCTGCCCCTCTCTCCTCCTCTCTCCCAGCTTTTCTTCTCCCGCTACACTGCCCTGCTTCACTCCATATTCCCCGATTTAATTTTTCCCAGTTTCCAGTTCTAACAGTATGTGTGCACAGTCTCTGATTATCTCGACCGGTTTACAAAAGAGTCCCTCATACCTGTAGGAATCATATTGATTTTTGTCTTGAAATCCACATCATGGGCTGAAAATGTTTTTGGTTGATGATCAGGTTGAGTCCCAACGTGGGGTGTAGAGTACAGGAAGCCGACTCCCACCCTCAGACCCGAGTGTGCCTGGACACGGTGCTGGACTGAGGTGAGACCCAGGCACCAGCCACGCTGTCTGCTCACACAGCTTCCTCAGCCTGGGGTCACAGGACTGAACTGACCAGAGAGCCACTGACCAGGTCACCAGACCAGAGAGCCACTGACCAGGTCACCGGGGGGTCAGAGCCCCCCGGTGACCTGGTCAGTAACTCTCTGGTCAGTTCTCTAAGCCCCTGGTGACCTGGTCAGTGGCACTCTGGCCAGGTCATTGGACCAGGTCATTGGAGAGTTAGTGAACTGGCCAGGGGCTCAGTGGTCAGTGAATAGGTGCGCAGGGGCCAGTAACGTGACCCCGAGTGCCACTCTCAGAGTGGTTAGTCAGTCTGGATCAATGTCCTGATCCGGTCACTAAGAGCAAGGGGCCAGACCTCTCTCCCTGAGCTGTGGGCACATGTGGACGTTTCTCCTGATCCCGTCACTAACAAGGCGCAGGGCAGCCTGGCTCAGGTGTGTACTGCACACCCCAAAAGTGGCAGATCTGTGTGGAGCTCCACAAGGCATCCCCATGAAAACTCAAGGAGACCAACTGGAGACACAGCAGGAAGACACAATTCCTGCCACCGCTAGACACTATACTGGTCAGCAGAGTCTTTTCTGTACAGTAAAGGATGCCTGGTTGTCAAGGGGACACTACAGTCAGTGAGCACGTTTGCTTGGCACCTGAACAGTGTCACCTCCTCTCTCTCTCACCTGTGTTGAAGAGTTCAATGAAGTCTAGCAGGTGAGTGATCCCCTCTTTCATCTGAATGAAGATGTCAGCCCTGAGCACTCCTTGGGGTTGGGGCCCTACTTCTATCGCTGAAAGAGGGGAAGAAAGAGGGGTTAATACAGTACAGACACACTGACTGGACACTACAGTACATTAACACTGCACTGAGAGAGAGGGGTAAATACAGTACAGACACACTGACTGGACACTCCAGTACATGAACACTGCACTGAGAGAGAGGGGTTAATACAGTCCAGACACACTGACTGGACACTCCAGTACATTAACACTGCACTGAGAGAGAGGGGTTAATACAGTCCAGACACACTGACTGGACACTACAGTACATTAACACTGCACTGAGAGAGAGGGGTTAATACAGTACAGACACTGACTGGACACTACAGTACATTAACACTGCACTGAGAGAGAGGGGTTAATACAGTACAGACACACTGACTGGACACTCCAGTACATGAACACTGCACTGAGAGAGAGGGGTTAATACAGTACAAACACACTGACTGGACACTCCAGTACATGAACACTGCACTGAGAGAGAGGGGTTAATACAGTACAGACACACTGACTGGACACTACAGGACATTAACACTGCACTGAATAAATAGAAAGAAATGAACGTATTGAGAGGGAGACGTGGAAGAAAGAGATTGTCAATTTGAGGTCCCCAGAATGTACCAAAGCCATGCTTCCCCACAGACTCCAGGGAGTAGGATTCAGAGGGAGGGAGGTTGAAGATTAGAAATCGGACTGGGACATGTGACATCTTCATCTGTGTGAGACAGAGAGAGAAAGGAGTGAAAATCTTGGATGTATGGTCTTACATTTTAGTATATCTGTACATTCCAATCTGGGATACTGGGTGGGAAACCTGCAGACACACTGACCCTGCAGGACCAGGGCTGGACACACTGACCCTGCACGACCAGGACTGGACACCCTGCAGACACACTGACCCTGCAGGACCAGGACCGGACACCCTGCAGACACACACTGACCCTGCAGGACCAGGACTGGACACCCTGCAGACACACTGACCCTGCAGGACCAGGACCGGACACCCTGCAGACACACTGACCCTGCAGGACCAGGACTGGACACCCTGCAGACACACACTGACCCTGCAGGACCAGGACTGGACGCCCTGCAGACACATTGACCCTGCAGGACCAGGACTGGACGCCCTGCAGACACACTGACCCTGCAGGAGCAGGACTGGACACCCTGCAGACACACTGACCCTGCAGGACCAGGACCGGACACCCTGCAGACACACTGACCCTGCAGGACTAGGACCGGACACCCTGCGGACACACTGGCCCTGCAGGACCAGGACCGGACACCCTGCGGACACACTGACCCTGCAGGAGCAGGACCGGACACCCTGCAGACACACCAGCCTTAGGTCACATGTGTATTAACTGTCATGTTTTTTAACTTTAATCCCTGGGTTATACAAGAGCAATGGAGGACCAGTGCACAGTTCTGTTGGGCTGGAGCAGCAGGGAGACTCGACAGTCTTCCCTGTCCAGCCTGTCACTCATCAACAAGATCTGCAAATATCCTGTGTGAAATACCAAAAGACCGTAGAAAACAATATAAATAAAAGGAACAAGTAATAGATTTATTCCATGCTGAAAAAAAAAAGAAGAAAGAGAACACGTTTCGGCCGTGGAGCCTTCTTCAGGTGTTTTCTTTCTTCTTTTTTTTCAGCATGGAATAAATCTATTACTTGTTCCTTTGCAGCCTACGCATGCTGACGCAGCTCCCCACCTGAACTAATTTAAATAAAAACACAGGACTTCATGCAATCATAATTTCACATCACAAAAATATTATTAAGGCAATTAAAACAAATTCAGGTGAATAATTTCAACTGGAAAGGAGGAAAAGGACCAGGGCTGCCAATCCTATAGGTGATCTACTGCTCTTGCCTGCAGGTACTTGTAGAATTGCAGGGAGAGCCAGTCGCTGTCAGAGTAACCGATCAGGCAGACACCCATGTTGGCTGTGGTGTTGTGGAGATCACAAAGCAGATCCACCGCCTGGGCGGTACCCTTAGGCCCCAGGTTCGAATTGAGCTCCTGGGCTCTCTTCACCTCATAGGGGCTGTCTTTTGTCAGTGGGGCACTGCGGAGAGACAGAGAGGAGAGAACACTGTACTGACACTGACCGATTCGCTGCAGAATATTAACTCAAAGACTTTTGGATTTAGTAGCACTTTAACAGGCAGCTGCCTGGGCATTGTTGATCCAGTGACACAGAAACAGAAATGCACTTTGCTCCAAACACTGTCTCACTTCCCCCACCAGAACAGGGAGGCCCGACCCAGAGCAGTGCTGGACAAATCAGAACCACAAGAGAGAGCTGCCTCTTGTGCTTTATTAGGAGCTTTATTAGCATGACCGATGGGTACAAGCAGTGTTGCCAAAGCAAATAAAAATAATAAAATTAACAAGTCACAAAACATAGAATAAAAGTAAAATAAAATCTACAGACATTTACAACAGACACATGTCATAAAATATTTACATATACTTAGACAGATGGAGCATTATCGGGAGACAGACTCACTGTTCCTCAGGCTGTGACAGGAGATCACATACTGGGCTGCCAGTTCAGCTGAGTTCCCTCCTCCCTCTCCCAGTAGGATTGGGACCTGTTGTGGTTCTGGCAGGTGTGGGAACTCTGGGACTAGATTTCTGAATTTAGGGAAGAATGTTTCTCTAATCCCAGAGTATCTGTCACAGCACAGTAGAAAGTGCACCTCTGTCTCTGTTTCTCCCCGCTGGCAGTGGGAGCACAGCCTGTCCTCTCTGGGCAGCCAGGTCTGCCCGTGTCCAGTTTCTATGGCCAGGCTGTGGTCACTGAGCCTGTACTTCCTCAGGGTCTGTTTCTTTTTGCTGTTTCCTATCTTGGTCAAATATTCAGCTAGTGTGTATTGTCTGTTTAGGGTTCTGTAGCATTCCAGTTTATATTGTGTCTGTTTGTGTGTGTGTCCCAGTGTGTGAGATATTGCTGTTTGAGTCCGAGTTGTGGTGCTCTAGCAGTGCTGTCCTGAGGCTGGTTAGTGTCAGTGTGGCTCAGGTCAGTGAGCCTCAGGACCAGCTGGCTCAGGGGGCTCTGTTTTGGGCTCAGCTCTTGGCTCAGCAGGGCTTTGTGGTGCCAGGCCTGTCTACCCATTACCAAGGAAGCTCTAGAAAGTCCTGTGCTCACTGGGATGGGTAAGTGCTACTGATGTGTTCTGATATTGATCACTGGATTTTTGTGTCCGTGTAAATTTTGGCTGTGCAGACACTGGCAGATCTGGACATATACTCAGTGCTTTAAGATGTGAATTTAAACTCCAGCGTGAGAGAGAGGAGACACAGTGGAAAGTGACACAGTGTGCGGTACGCGAGGGAGAGGAGACAGCAGCGGGAGTGCAGTAGCAGCTCTGACCTGAGGGTGGCGCTGGTGAAGCAGCGGTTGAGGTCTACGTCCACGTAGCGGGAACAGCGCTCCACAGCTCGGGGGTTCGCCAGGACAGTCCGGGCTGTGAAAGAGGGCCGCTGCAGGAGGGGGGCGCCATCCCGCACCAGGTACACCCCACTAAGCTCGTTGCCGTGGGTACCCCCGGACACTACCACCGAGGAGAGCCGGGGAAGCTGGAGGGGGGGGGAGGAGTCAGTTTCCATGGCAACAGGGGACTCTGGGAGATGCAGAGAAGCAGAGAGATGAACAGCCGTCAGAGCCAAGACCGGACACAAGCAAGGCCTTCTGGGTGTGAGTAGCTAATTGATCCATTTTCCACAGACTGCAAATGAAAATCCAAGGGACGTACAGTGCCACCCCAAAATAATCAAGCTGCCACAGAAATTGGAACAAATACTGTGACTCTAGATAGATACTTTATTAATCCCATGAGAGAAATAGCAGTGCAACAGCAGCCTGAGGCAGTCAACACAGCACAGTGTAACAAAATGATACAATAATACACAATACAATACAGTAAGTACAGTTAGTGAGAAGTGCAGTAAAAAGGAAAGAAAATGGAGTATACAGAATTGTTCACAGTACAGAAGATACAAAACAAACCAGAATGTACAGTACACAAAAAGATGTATTGCACATTATAACTATATTGCACAAATCCCCAGCATATATTGCACAAAAATCAGTTAGAAGTATTACTTCTAATAGTCTCATAGAGTAATCTTAGTAAGACTGGGGAGTTCAGAGTGATTGCGTGCAAATTTAGCTGGAAGAGCTCGGCGATGGACTCATCCTGGAGATCAAGAGGAGCCAATGGAGGTGAGGATCCCCGCAGAGTACGGACCACTGGGAAGAGACCCCAGGGCTTCTCTCCCGGGTACCTGTCAGCTGGCCTGGAGGAGTCTTGCTGGGCAAAGGGAAGTGTGGTCTACTCAGCAGTAAGCAGTTTGATACAGAAATTAGATGAGCTGCTGTCACACTGGCCTCTAGCACAGAACCGTACCAAAACCAAGCTGAAAGGCAAAACCGTTCTAAACCCTGAACAAATGAATCTGGATCACATTTGTGTGCATGTTCTCTGTGCATGTTGCCCAAAGAAGAGAACAGAAGTCAAACACTAAATGAAGTGAAGAGGAGTCTCTCTCTCTTTCTCTCTGCCGTGGGCGCTGAGAGTCTTACCTTTCCACACTGGCCGTGGGGAGATCTCTTCTCCCTCTGCTGCTCTCTCAGTCCTCTTGCACGTACCTGCGCGCAGAGCAGACAGGGTTGTGCCAACAAGCATAACTCACTAATCCAGGAGCCCCAGTGTCAGAACGCCCAGTGGACTTTGGCCTTGACTGTCTGGGGGCAATAGGGCATCGTCTGTCACGCCTGCAGACGTGTTGAGCAGGACAGTGGCTGTTAAATTCTAACACCCCACACTCGATTAGAATTGGGACGCTATTTAGAAGGGCTTGTTTTGCAAAAGGTCAGCGAGCTGGGCAATAGTTCACCTGCAGCACACAGAACAGAAGGAAATGAGGAGAGGGAGAGAATGTGTGCAGCCCTAGCTCTGGCAGAGCGAGCGGGTCTCAGATTGAGAGCTGGACTTGTGACTAGCCTCATTTGAGAAGCACAACACCCAAAAGACAAGTCTTGCATTTAAAACAAGCACCTGTTTCATTAGTGGCCATCAACGTCCGGCTCAGCAAAACCAGCTGAAAGGACGACAAAGCCACTCTAACAACAGCAAGGGTCTGAAGCGAGAGACACCACACAAGGGAGAGCAACACTACACACTCGATCTGTCTGCTCGGAGCTCTGCAGGAGAACTAATCAACTGGCCCTGGGGGGCGGAGCACAGGCCCCTCCCCTTTATTCCACCCACAGGCCTCTTAAAGGCACATCGCTCCTTTGTAGCTCAAAGCAGGCAGGTGGAGTGGGGTTGTGGCCTCAAGTGCAGGTGGATATAAGACAGCTACAATATAATACAGAAAACACAATCCTATTTTCACAGTAGAGGACAGAGCACCGACACAGCTCTGATGACTGTGGAGCACAGGGCACTGACAGCTCCGGGCACACTGTGGAGCACAGGGCACTGACAGCTCCGGGCACACTGTGGAGCACAGGGCACTGACACAGCTCTGGGCACACTGTGGGGCACAGAGCACTGACACGGCTCTGATGACTGTGGAGCACAAGGCACTGACACAGCTCTGGGCACACTGTGGAGCACAGGGCCTAGAAAGTGTTTCATACTCCTCAAAGCTGAACAGAGCAATGAGGAGAGAGCAGACATCATCTCAGTGTTCAGTGCGGAGCAGGAGCAGAGGACAGAGATCGGGGCGGGGGGGTGGGGGCTGAGTTTGGAACTGATCTTACCTTCCTCCTCGGCTCACAGCAGCGATATCAGTCCCGCCCTGTCTTCTCCTCTCCTCCCTCTCAGCCTCTCTCCTCTGTCTCTGTGGTGCTGTGGTGTGCAAAGAGTTTGTGTGCCACTCCCTTCAGCTTGCAGGGGGGGAATCCTTCACAAGCAAGTGCTGAGTGCCACACCCTGTGTTACAAAACAACACAGTCACGAGGTCTCACTCACACACACCTGATCTCTCACCAGCTGCGGGGGCAGCTGTATGTCAGGTCTCAGCACGCTGTCACTCTCCTCCTCAGGCAGAATGGCTGTGCGCATTGCTCTTTTACTCCTCCCCCTCCTTCCTCCTGCACTACTGTACTGCTCACTCAGCACTTCTCTCTACTGCTGGCTCTCTGTGTCTGGACTGTATTACCCTCTCTCTCTCAGTGCAGTGTTAATGTACTGGAGTGTCCAATCAGTGTGTCTCTACTGTATTAACCCCTCTCTCTCAGTGCAGTGTTAATGTACTGGAGTATCCAGTCAGTGTGTCTGTACTGTATTAACCCCTCTCTCTCAGTGCAGTGTTAATGTACTGGAGTGTCCAGTCAGTGTGTCTGTACTGTATTAACCCCTCTCTCTCTCAGTGCAGTGTTAATGTACTGTAGTGTCCAGTCAGTGTGTCTGGACTGTATTAACCCCTCTCTCTCAGTGCAGTGTTAATGTACTGGAGTGTCCAGTCAGTGTGTCTGTACTGTATTAACCCCTCTCTCTCAGTGCAGTGTTAATGTACTGGAGTGTCCAGTCAGTGTGTCTGTACTGTATTAACCCCTCTCTCTCAGTGCAGTGTTAATGTACTGGAGTGTCCAGTCAGTGTGTCTGGACTGTATTAACCCCTCTCTCTCAGTGCAGTGTTAATGTACTGTAGTTGTGATGGTTAAAGCCTCTTCCTTCACTGCAGAAAAGTGGGACACACCTGCCTTGATTGACTGACTGGAATTGCACAGGCTGAAAAGGGTTCAGCTGATTGGCCGTGTGTTTAATTGGACATTCCAGTTCCAGGAGTAGCAGCTGTCAGTATATCAGCAGGCAGGTGCAGAGCGCAGGGAGCTGTCTCTAAGTTCTTGCAGCTCATGGTGAGAGGAAGGTAGGCAGTGTTTTAGGAACAAGGGGATGGCTACTACCAGAATTATTCTGGGTAAATCCCAGTGCTGAAAATTGAGTCTTTCAAAGAGAATAGTGATAAGTATAGGGGAGCAAGGTTTTTTTGTGGTGTTGCATGGTATGTGTTAATATAATGGCTTTTTGTTGTTGTTATTTGGTAGTATTGCAATGACCATGGTGGTTAGGTGTGTGTCATGAGATCAGGGTCCTGCAATCAAAGATGCTCCTCCATCCTGACCAATTTAACAAAACACAACTAATTAACCAATCTCCAGCTCCCTCTCTCTCCTACACCTCCTGGGACCAGACTACTTAAGCACACTTCAGTAGGTTCCAGTGGTCAGTATTGGGGTTTCCTGACAAGAGCTTTGCATGTTCTCAGACTCTCTTTGTACTCTATCGTTCTCAGACTTGGAGATTGACTTGACTTTGACTTCGGATCACATAAAATGTGCTTGGTTGCTTCTCCTCTCCCCTGTGTAAGCATCGCTGTGTAACTCTCCCTCCTGCTGTGCCGGGAGACTACTGCATAGGGTCCCAAATGTCCAACTCCTCATGTGTATGTGTATCAAGAAAAGTGTTACAGGAGAGTTATGGATCAAAGTGTCAGATATGTACTGTTTAGTTACTCTGCTGAGGGGAGCTGGGTTTGATATTCGTTTTACGTCTGCAAGGTTGTTAGGAGGGTTTTTGGGTGAGGATAGAAGGGAAGAAGGATGAGGGTTTGATCAGTAAGTTTGAATGGGAGAAACTGACTGATCTTTCTGCTTGTATGTTAAATGGATTAGTGATGGAGGAGGGTATTGCTACATGCTTGTCTTGGCTTTGTCTAATTAAGGTGATCTGGTGAGAGTCTTGGATGATGATGATGATGATGGCATTTTGACCTGTGCTTGGAGAATACCAGTTTCATTTTGTGCAGATGTAAGTTATGGTATTTTTAAGTGCATTCCTGCATTGACTGTGGGGTAAGAATGGAGGTTTGGTGTTCTGTCAAGGATGTGAGTTTGTGGAAGCCTACACAAAAGCTGTTTGGGGGAAAATGTAGGGGAAATTAGACATGTATGCAGAATGTAGGGAAATGTCACTTCCACCCAGAGTGTAATCATTTGCAAAATTGTTTAGGAGTAATAGTTACTTTCAATGTGTTTAACTTACTTAATGTTCATTGCGCTCCTGTGCTTTATCGGCTGGCAGCCCTAGGTCCAGTTCTAGTCTTGAAGTTAGAGACTAGGAAGCCTTGGAAGGATTTGATGAGTGGCTTTAGTGAAGTAAGATGCCTCCACAGACCGTAGAGAGACCAATGGTAGAGTATGTCCTGTATTTCTGGATTACCTGGAATTCGCAGATTCTCTACAGCGTGACAGACTGGTGTCTTATAATGGGAAAAGTGGGTGCCAGTGAGTGAAGTTCCCCGTCTCGCCCAAGACCTACTGATTCACGTGTTCCTTCCAGTGTAGGAAAGGGTGGGCCTGACTGGGTGTCCCACTGTGCAAGTGGGAATAAGACGGATTTCTTCCTGGTAAAGGAACACTAGCCATGGTGAGTGTGCCAGGGGTTCCAGGGAAGGAGAGGAAAGAGGTGTATTTTGCACAGAAGAGAAAGCGAATTTGGGAGTTTGTAAGGAATGCGTCTCTTCCAGCTCTCGCAGTGGAATAGGGGACCTAAAAGATCTTCCATGTGAGAAGAGGAACTGAAGGTCTTTGAAGGACTTTTTTTGGAACTGGGCAGGCTTCTCTGAAAGGTACTAGTGGTCCCTTCTTAAGAGCCTGGGTGGGCTTTGCAATCAACCAGTGACAGATGAGCAGAATGTGCACTTCTATTTGGGTGAAGTGCTGACTCTGGGTTTCACGTAGTGCCTTGGGGGTTGGTGTTTTTCACAGTAGTGTCCAGTCTAAGGCTGAAAACTGTTGTTTTAAATGTTTCTGCCTAATTTGGAGTCATTTGGGTGGCTTTCTAAACGTGGGTGACTTAGGCAGGGTTTTTGGGACGTGTTCTAGGGAGCCTGAGGTAGGGTTAGGGTTTCAACACCACTGAGACATTTTTCGACACATTTGCTGCGCTTTAGGATGCGTTTGAAATGCAGGAAAAGCATTTGTTTCCTCAAGAACAAAATCTGGCTCAATTTTCCAGTTTTGTGGCTAAGCCGCTCGCCTGCCAAAAAATCAAAAATCAAAAGTTTGAAAAGGCACGGTATACATGCTACAATAGTGTCCGATCAGACACCATGTCTTTGTTAACCTCTCTTAATGCTGTGTTAATATACTGTAGTGTCTAGTCATTCTAGGCTCCTAAAAGACTATTTCTCATTGTCTGGATCGGATTAGTTTCATTGTGGTTCTAACCTGAATATGTCTGCACTTCAGGACTGTCTTCTCATTTACAGATCTGAGAACCATCTCGTTTCTAGCTATAGGTGTAGCAATCCCACTGATCGTGAGACCAGCAGCGGATCTTAAGCTGTCAGCTGGAACAGCGATGTGGATGAGGGCGAGGGGGACTGAGCAGGACAGGCAGGGAGGATTCTGAAGCCTGACAGGGACTCGGGGAACCAGTGGTGCAGGCAGACAGGCTGTGGACTGTCTGTGGACCGTGGACAGGCTGTGGACCGATTGATACTGGATACAAGTGAAGTAAAACTTGTACTTCGGATAAAAAGATGAACACTGTCACTTGTCCTTGTCAACAAAAACAGACTAAAAATGGTTCTCTCTCTATCCAGGATGAAGTTGGTCGATCGCTTGACCCAAATCCAGCATTCGTTTGCAAATTCCTTCATTTAAAAAAAAAAAATGCACTGCACTTTTTGGAGTTCCCCAAGATGGCAACCTATTGCCCAAATCTCTCCCCCCCCCCCCCATCTCTGCCTGAGCCACTGATGAGCCTGCAGAATGATATTTGGGTTTTTGAGACGTTTCTCAGTTGCTCTCCCTCTGCTGTGGCAATAAGAGAGGCTCTGAAGAGCAGATGTTATTGGCTATGGGAATCCTCTGCTTCCTTGCTTATCAAAGTCACCCAAATCACTGTCTTGTGCCACTAGGTTAGGTGACTTAGGAAGGTGGGTTACTGTACATTGCCTTCTGGGGAATGTGGTTCGGACCAGAACCTCCCACACTCTTGAATCACCTTAAAACAAATTGTTTATTAATGATCCCATCATTGGAGTGTGGTGTGAATATATTTGCAAGGGACTGTAACCTTGAACAGTTAAAATGCAAAAATGACAAAAACTGACCTTTTTATTAAAGAATTTTAACTTGATCAATGACCGAATTAATTCAACAATACTATTTCAAGACAAGACCGCAGTAATAATTAAGTCCGCAAATTCGTTATGGAACATAAGAGTTCCAAAGCAATAAAAGTGCATGGACAGAAGTTTATTGCGAACTAAAATTCTCTAATTTAGCAAGTAAGGTGTGCTGGAGCTCATCAGCCAGATAAGTTAATGGTTTAATCTACACAACTAATATGAAACTGCCTGAATTGGCCGAGCAAGTTACATTTCTGTAAAAGATTGAATCCATACAATTAAGCTTAAAAGCAAGTCCCTTCACATCAAAAGAGAATAATTAGCCAATTATTTGATCACCCCAACCCCACCTCTTAAACACAACAGAGTATAAACCATGGTCTGTAGTGTTCATAATGCAGACTTTTACATCAGTAGTTCTTGAAGCACAGATGTTCTGCAGGGTCGAGAGAGAGAGATGGACGATGGATGATGGACACTCCAGTACATTAACGCTACTCTTGACCGGGGCGTCTGCTGGCATTAGTTTTCTGTGTGAGAGAGAGAGAAAGGAGTGAAAATCGTGGTCTTACATTTTAGTACATCTGTACATTCCTATCTGGGATAGTGGGTGGGACACCCTACAGATACAGAGCAGTTCACATGGTCTGTGATTCAGCACTGTGAAACGATCAGAGATAATCAACAATCCTGTTACTCTTATCCATCTGTGTGGAAGAACGAACTGTTCCAGGTCAATTTTAAGCACTTGAATGAAACCTGTCACCACAGAAAGAAACTTCCTCTTTCATGTCAGAAGCACCAGTCCAGACCTGTGGTCCAGCTTTCTGGTTCCAATCCAGACTGTGCCACCAGCACAGCAGCACCATGATTCCCACAACTGGTAAAGTTGTCGGATACCTACTGGGGTCAGGGGTATCTCAATGGGGATGCCTGGAATATTTTATTCTGCTTAAAAGATTCTAAGAATGCTCTAATCCAAAATAGCAGGGCACAGAGCAAAGTGAAATAATCAGGAATGACTGGCAACCTGAACACAAGACGGGTCACAATTGAGATGAGGCTGTTTCATCCATCTGGCAGGTTTTGACATCAGTAATTAATTGATCTCATACATTAATTGAAGGAAACCAGGGATTCGACTTTAACAAGGCTGTGCAGCTTGTTCCACACTCAGTTTTAAACACATTTTCCTGTAGTTTCCAGCTGAAGACCTCTTGTTTGTTTCACTATTAATTCAGAAGAAATCTGATGGGTTGATTTTGTCAGGGCCCTTGAAGATTTTGATTGTATCAAATCCCCTTCTATACCCTTCTGTTCATGACTAAAGAGATTCAGTTCCTTCAGCTTGTCAGTGTCATTTATTCCCTCAAGCCCTGGAATGATTCCTGATCTCCAATATCTTGTCTACAACGAAGTGACCACAACTGTATACGATATTCTAAACGTATCCTTAAAAGTGTGTTAGACCACTTTTACATAACTCTTGATTTAAATTCTCTAAGCTGTTAACTACATATCCTAGCACGTTGTTTGCCACTTAAGTTCCCCACATTGTCTAGAAGATGGAAGTTAAGGTGCTTATTTACACAATGGTGTATTGATTTACACAGGGGCAGCATAGTGGTGCCTTGCAGCAGTGGGGCCCTGCTTTCAGTTCCTGGGGTGCTATCTGTATGGAGTTTGCATGTTCTCTGTGTGGGAGGTGCTCCCGTTTACTCCCACAGTCCAAAGACATACTGGGAAAACTGGCTGTGGCGTGAGTGTGTGCTTGTCTGCGTGTGCCCTGTGATGGACTGGCACTCGGTCTAGGGTGTACCCTGCCTTGTGCCTGCTGCTTGCTGGGATAGGCTCCAGCTCCAATGCGATCCTCTGATGAAGAAGAGTTCAGAGCCCAGAATGCTGCCAGCTGCTGTGAGCCCTGGTGTGGAGTCTGTAGCTGTGAGGTGACCCTGTTCAACAGCAGCCCTGATTAAACCTGGGCTCAGGCTCTAATGACCCAGACGGACAGCTCCTGTCTGGCAAAACATTTCAATAAGGGAAGACAGAAGGGAGAGGAACAGCATGACTTTGTGAAATTCATGGATTCAGAGCCTGTGTTCTTACCTTCTTCTGGTTTTCATTTTCCTCCTTTCTTGCGGTAAACAATCAGTACAATAAACAGGACTACAGCCAGGCCTACAATTACTCCTAGAGTTATCATCCATGATGGGAAGGCTTTCCCTGAAACAGTCAGAGACAAAGATTTAATAAGGACTGGACACTCCAGTACATTAACACTGCACTGAGAGAGAGAGGGGTTAATACAGTACAGACACACTGACTGGACACTCCAGTACATTAACACTGCACTGAGAGAGAGGGGTTAATACAGTACAGACACACTGACTGGACACTCCAGTACATGAACACTGCCAACACCTAAAGAATTTATTTATTAAAACATGTTGTTGGTTTAGTTTTACAAATATAGAGTAGGTGAGTATTTCAAAATGTTTTCAGCACAACAACAATTAAACTTGTTTATAAGTTACCACAGACCTGTTAAGTGAATGAAAATACTTCCTGTGCCTTATCATAAATATACAAGCACTTTATTTAATGTATAATAAATACGCAGTATAAAGTTCACTGAAACATACAAAACCCAAACCACATCTATCGTAAGCAACTGACCTACCTCTATAGGACACCGTTGATATTCCCAAAATCTAAACCTATGTAGTATTTTTACCTTGTTTTATTATTCCCATCAGGAATGGGATCCAGATAAGGAAATCACGGGTCACACGGGCACGTATTGATAGCACACGGTCAAGTATACTGTCTGGCCAAGTGCAGTGCTCACAATTTTCCAGCAGGTGGCGATCACCAAGCAGCCACACTCCACAGTGTGCACCATTGCACTGTGGAGTTCTCGATGTTAAGAAGTGCAGTGAATTCACCCATGCTCGATAAAAAGAAGATTCTTTTTCCTAGTAGTTACTGGGAAAATGTGTTGCAGTTATAAGCGATGCATTTCCTTTAAGGCTTAGAATAATTCCAGATCACTTTAACTTGCCAAGATGCTGAGCTGGACAGTACTGAAGCTCATGACACACAGATTGTGACTGGACTGGGTCACGGCTGTAGATGTGTTCTGTAGTAATTTCTGAGGCCGGTGTTCTGTGGTTATAGCAAGTATCCTGTTAGGTTTCCCTCTGCCCCTGTTGGTTATCTTCTACTTGCGACTGCTCTTCCTCGTTCCTGAAGGGTTCTCTCTCATTGGGCGTTACATTCATGATTTGACTCTGTTCCCCTGACGTTTTGCCGTTATGGAGACACACCTGCAATTCAGGCATGACCTCCTTCAACATCTTAAATCTCTCGTATTTCTCTAGTAACTAACACATTAAAGGGTTTAAGACTTAACCGAAACGGTTAATTAGTATCGACATTAATATGAAAGATGTGTAGAATCCTTTTCAATTATGATTTAGTTACTTCCAAACGGAACTCTTTTTACATTAGTTGTTTCCAGTTTGTCCATCCCCTGTATAACAATAATTGTTAGGTGAATTTAATACACATTTTAGTTAAACTGTCTTTTGAAGGCCTTTATTTTAAAAATTACTAGTGTATTTGTTTAGGGAATATAATTGGTTAATACCAGTGAGTTTCAGGATTAAAAACCAACCCACTAATCAACCTCCCCATCCACTCATTCAGAACTGCAGTACAGACCATAGGAGTCCCTCTCACTCATTTACTGTGTCTCTAGCAGCTGTGCAGTATCTCACCAGGGCAGTACTGACAATAGGAGTCCCTCTCACTCGTTTACTGTGTCTCTAGCAGCTGTGTAGTATCTCTCAGTGCAGTACAGACAATAGGAGTCTCTCACTCATTTACTGTGTCTGTCCCAGCTGTGCAATATCTCACCAGGGCAGTACAGACAATAGGAGTCTGTCTCACTCATTTACTGTGTCTGTCCCAGCTGTGCAGTATCTCACCAGGGCAGTACTCCTCAAGCCTGACAGAGGTTGTGCTGCTGTCGACAGGGTTAGTGGCTGAGCAGACGAGGGGCTCAGAGAGTCCTGCTGCCTCCAGCTGAAGAGTCAGGTTGGTGGAGAGGGCAGAATTCTCGGTGGAGATCAGTGACCTTCCCTCTGTGAGCCAAGACAGGGTGACCTCTCTCCCGTTCTCCACTGAGCACAGCAGGGAGCAGGATACGTTTGACGGAGAGGCTGAGTTAGAGGCCTGGACTCGTGGCTGGGACACAGGACCTGTACAGGAGAGGAGACAGTAGAGAGCACTAGGGTTTTACTACACTGTTCATATAGAGAGAGGGGAAGCAAAAATATTGTTCAAGTTCATTGTTTAAAGAAACATCTGGGATGAACTTAAATAAGAATTAGAAAATAGTACTAAACTCTACAATCCTCCTTGATTGATTAATTTTGGGGTTTAATTAATGCCCAGGAGAACAGGAAACCAGAGAAACACCGAAGCAGATCTTAAACGGAAGTCCTGTAACTCACAGTTAATGGTCAATGAGGCTTGAGCACGAGAGGCACAATGACATTAACTGCTGTGACATCGTTAACAGGATCTTTTAAGATTAGGCAGGTCCAGACCAACATTCTTCTTCCTCTTCCTGCATTTTAAATAGTCAACTGGCCAATCAGCTTCCTGCAACAGGTCAGGTGACCGAGCAGCTCATTTCTCCAGAGGAATCTTGGGAATGTGGACCCTGCTGGGGCCGTGCCCTCACGCGCTCACCCCCTTCATGAGGTGGCCGACTGGATAACGGCCGTTCCAAGGCCACCTCCCCCCGGATTTTAAAGCAATCAAGGGTGGGTCAGGACACCCTGCTGCGGAGATGTGCCTCGCCCAGAGCGCAGCTCGTCATTCAGCCCTGCTGCCGCTCTGCTTCTCCTCCAGCTCCTCCATCGGCTGAGAGATCTTGGCTTCCAGTTGCTGCCTCTCACCAGTGAGGACTTTCCCCACGATAGTTCGAGTAGGGAGCTATGCCAGCATGCACAGGCTTCAAGGGAACAAGTAAAAGTTTATTCCATGTTAAAAACGGATTAAATGATTCCACCTTCCCCCTTCTCTCAACGACAGACTCGTTTCCTTCTAATCCTCTCTGTTCATTTGCAGGTTTTGACTTCACACCACCTGAGTGCCCCCTCCGCCTCCCCTACACTCCTGGCGTTTGTTCTCCCAGCTTTATCAGCTACTAACTTCTCCCTCTCTCACACCCGAATGCAGGCTCCACAGCCAAAACATTGTGTATCTTTTCAGCATGGAATGAACCTTTACTTGCTCCTTTCCCCGGGATGTTGCTGGCCAGCTGTCTCTTCTCCGCAGGGGCCTGTCTGCTCTGGGCTTGAAGACTTTCCACCTCTGCCTTCCTGTCCTCCGCTTCGGCCTCTGTTCCGCTCACTCCAGTCTGGAGCTCCTGCGAGTGTATCAGCCTTGACCTGGACGTTTCCACGGCTCTCCAGAGGCCGTTGCTACCACTCGGGATTTCCCCTGGCTTCACGGTCACCTCACTCAAACATCTCTGCAATGGGAGCTCACTCTCTGACTGGCGCCAATATCCCTGCCCTCCTGTCCACTCCCTGACTGACCCAGGACACTTCCACTTCCTGCTTTTTAAGCAGTTGCCTCACCAATCATCTACCAGCAACTGGACATGTGACAGAGAACAGCCACTCATCTGGGGGATGTGGTTCCTACTTGGGCCATGCTCTTACTGTACACTGTACACAGAGACACGCTGACTGTACGTTGTCAGAGACAGTGATATTAACTGTTCACAGTCAGAGACACTGATTGCACTGTCAGAGACACAGTGACATTAACTGTACACAGTCAGAGACACTGATTGTACACAGAGATGCTGATTGTACACTGTCAGAGACACTCTGGTCATACACAGTCAGAGACACAGTGACATTAACTGTACACAGACACACTGTCAGAGACATTGATTATACACAGAGACACACTGACAATAACTGTACACAGAGACAGTGACATTAAATGTACACAGAGACACTGATTTGACACAGTCAGAGACACACTGATTAAACACTGTCGGTAACAGAGGGATATTAACTGTACCCAGACAGAGACACACTGATTGTACACAGTCAGAGACGCTGTGGTTATACACAAAGAAACAATAACATTAACTGTACACAGTCAGAGACAGAGTGGATTGCACACTTTTAGGTGACAGTGACTGATATTAGGCACACTTACTATAAACTGCAAGAGAAAAATGTGTGATCTTGCTCTGTCCATCTTGGTTTTCCACATTGTAGTTCCCGGTGTCTGTAATAGTGAGGTTCATGATATGGAAACATCCATCCTCCCTGGACCAGTGGATTTTGCTGTTGTAGGCCTTGTCAGGAATGCCGTTCGTCACTGAGGCCTGCACACCGCTGTCTGTTTTCAAGAGGCCCTTCTTACTGACTGGAGCTGGGAGCCGGACGGACTCCCCCTCAAGACGATTGATCTTGAGTGCTTCAGACCTCACAGTCCCCAGGCGCAGCCCTGTAAAAGAACGTGAAATTGACGAACTGGTTACAGTTTTGTGAACTTTTTGCAACCTGAGTTATTGGAGTCTCTTACCGAAGATGCAAATTGAACCATTGTACTGTATTTGAGACATAAGACTTTAATCGAATGCAGAATATTTTAAACCCATTTATACGGCTGGGTATTGTACTGGAGCAATCTCAGTGATGTACTGTATGTAAGAAAAGTTACAAACAAGAGGAGCCATTCCGCCCGTCTTGCCCATTTGGCAGACTTTAGTTAATTGATCTAGGAACTCATTCAGCTGTTTCTTGAAAGAAATCAGGGTATCGATATTCTACATGGTTGGGCAGTTTGTTCCACACTCCTACCACTCTCTATGTAAAGTGCCTCCTGTACACGGTTTTAAATGCAATTTTCTTTTTCACTCTTTGCTTCATGTTTTCATTGGGTTAACTCTCAGGGTCTATAAGGATTTTTAATACTTGTGTAAAGTCCTCTTGTAGTCCTCTTTGCTCAGGTCTAAACAGATTCAGTTCCTTCAGTCTGTCAGTGTAGGACACTCCATTCAGACTAGAGAGACTCAGTTCCTTCAGCCTGTAAGTGTGGGTCACACCCTTCAGATTAAAAAAAGACTCAGTTCCTTCAGCCTGTCAGTGTGGGACACTCCCCTCAGACTAAAGAGACTCAGTTCCTTCAGCCTGTCTGTGTGGGACACTCCCTTCAGACTAAAGAGATTCAGCTCCTTCAGCCTGTCAGCATGGGACACTCCCTTCAGATTAAAAAAGGACTCAGTTCCTTCAGCCTGTAAGTGTGGGACACTCCCCTTAGACTTAAGGGACACAGTTCCTTCAGCCTGTCAGTGTGGGACTCTCCCTTCAGATTAAAGAGATTCAGTTCCTTCTATAAAATACAGGCTGCATTTGAGGCTCACCACCCAGGACGCTACCAGCAACTTTCTATTTACTGTAATAACCAATTCTCAATTCAGACACGCATGTTTCCCTGACTGCCTGCTGT
This sequence comes from Atractosteus spatula, assembly GCF_055471065.1. Taxonomy (NCBI): domain Eukaryota; kingdom Metazoa; phylum Chordata; class Actinopteri; order Semionotiformes; family Lepisosteidae; genus Atractosteus; species Atractosteus spatula. Next base: position 15,802,752 of record NC_142711.1, on the reverse strand, counting down.
AATTTGGTTAAATCTTCAAATAATTCACACACGTTGGTCAGGCAAGACCTCCCTTCTCTAAATCCATTCTGTTTCCTAGGATATTATCTCCATATACTGCATGTGATACTCTAAACTGACTCTAATACATGTAACTTTACATGTACCAGAAGACAGACTTACAGCTGTGTAATTACTTCATTCCGGTTCGTCAGCAGACCTCTTATTAGTGATGGGCACTATATGAGCACATCTCCAGCCCCTGGATAGGAGCCCTGCACTGAGAGACTGCTGGAAGAGCTCTCTCTCCATGGTTTCTGAATAACGTGTCTTGTTTTCTTTAGTAGTGCTGGTCAGATACCTGCAGGCCCTGAGGACAGATTATCAATTAGATGGCCATTGACTAATTGATCTGCTTGTCTGTTTGGGCTGTTTGACCATTTTCAGTAAATGGTCTCAGAAGTCCTTCGGGCACATTGTTCCGGTGTGAATTTAAAGGGGGTAGTCATTGGTGATCTGGTGCCTTCTGTCGATCAGCAGGTCTGTGCAGGACGAGGTGAGCCAGTGACAAAAGAGAACACAACATTCCTTCTCTGACTTACACAGCGTGCTCCTATCAAGAACATTTGATCAACCTCGCACGACTTTTCAAATGACACGAAGAATCACTTGGGCCTCATTTGATAGGTCTCCTGGAGCCCATCAGTGAAAGACGATAAGAAAGTCAGCAAAATGTCTTATTGCTTCAACTCTCTGAGAGTTTCTATGTGATCTACTGCCAAGGAGGGCCCTAGCGAAACGGCGCGCTACACACATCAAATACTAGCATCTGCAGATTAGACAAAGCGGAGAAGTGTATTCACACCCCACGACTTGAGGTGAATCACATCAAGCAGATGATGTTGAAGGAGATGTTGTCAAAGCTGAGTAATGACATTCTGAGATTCTCCAAGCACGTGGATGAGCACAAGGGGTTTTTCTGATCTCATTAATGAAGTGTTAGAGTGCGTTTACACTGCCTACAGTGTACATTTACCCAACCAACTTTTCCAGGTTTTTCGTTTGTAATTATTTTTCAGAATATGTGAGCATTTGTTTTTCACTAAGAGGTTGTGGGTTTCAATGTGTAAATTAAGGTAAAATAAATTCTGACTTAACGCATTTTGGTTTCAGGCTGTTAGACCACGAAATGTTTTATTTTCTGAAGGGGTGTGCAGACTTTCTATAGGCCCTGTATACACCACCTTCCATCCCAAATAATCCCAAAGTGCTTTATGCATAGGAGGTGACCTAGATCACCTCCCTACCTATAACAGAAGATGAAGGCACTCTGCCTTGTTTAAAAGCTGTTGGACACAGGCTTCTCCCTCACAAAGTGTTTTTTCAGATGGAAACCAAGAGCTAAGATGGGCATGACTTATATAACAATATCAGGAGCCTATTTAATAAGTTATGCCTGATGTTTGCCATTGTTTGCTCCCAGTCAAGTAAGGAGATTCAAGATTCAAGATTTCTTTATTTGCCATATACAACAAGTGTATTGGAATGCTGACTCGTTCAGCTGTACCCAGTAACATTAGAGAAAAAAAAATAGCCACAAATGACAAGCAGACATGGACAATAAATTCTGACAATAGACTTTATATTACAGCCAAGACAGGACATAGTGCAAAGAGTGCAGTACCTTAAAGTGCAGGTGCTAATTTGAGGTGTTTATGATATCAACCGCATGGGGGAAGAAACAGTTTTTGAATCTATTGGTCACTGCGATACCTCCTACCAGAACCCAGGGGTGAAAACAGATCGTGGCCAGGGTGAACTGGGTCCTGAAGTATAGCTCGAGCCCGGTTGTGGCAGCTGTCGAGATATATCCGGTCGATGGAGGGTAGCTCGGTCCTAGTGATCTTCTGCACGGACCTCACAACAATCTGTATGGCTTTTTTTACTGTAATACCACCAGTCCGGACACTCTCAATCGTATTGCGGTAAAAATTGGTGAGTGCCTTGCTCATCCCCCACTTCCTTAACCCTCTCAGGAAGTGAAGGCGCTGGTGGGCTTCAGTGAGGAAGGCAGCAGTGTTCTCTGACCAGCTCAGCCTCTTACTGATCTGGAGGCCGAGGAACCTGAAGGTGCTGACAGTTTCGACTGGAGCCCCGTGAATGATGATGGGAGTCTGAAGTCCAATATATTCTCTTTTGTTTTGCCAATGTTAAGTGTGAGGCTGTTGTTGGGACACCAGTCCACCAGCTCTGCTACCTCACTCCTGTAAGCGGTTTCATCATTGTTGCTGATAAGACCGATTGCTGTGGTGTCATCAGCAAACTAGATGATGCAGACAATTTGTGGTTTGATGTTTTCAGAAAACTTCATAAGGCAGAATACAAAATTGCAAGATGATACTAAACATTTAGTCAAGTCTCTTCTAACTCAAAACCTGGAGGTCTTAGCCTTCTATTGGGATAACATTGAAGTAATGCAAATTGCATGTGCTTTTGTTGTACAAATGCGTATACTTGTTAAAATGCAAATATGGTATTGAACGATGCTTGCATTTTAATAACACTATCTGATGCAGAAAATGTGGCTTAAAGACAATTTATCAAGACAGGTAAATTGTAACAAGGTGTTTTGAACGATTATGTATAATCATGGATTATATGGGACCATATTACATAGGAACTATATGGGATGATATAGACAGTGAAGATGAGCTGTACCTTTGAATACTGAATTTCAGACCAGTCCCATTTTGGCTAGTGTCTCTTTCTTTTTTTTGGTCTTGTGTTCTTTCTTGTTGCAGTACTTAAATAGGCCAAGGCCTTCACAGTCTCCTGGGATGTGACTGGATGACATCGTTTTTTTGGACAGACTGGACTTCCGAGTGTGAAGAACTGCACAGTCACAGTGGAAGTCATGAGCAGTTTGACAATCCTGAGACACTAGTTCAGGGAGGGTTTTGTCAACGAACAGACAAATCTATTTCTCCTGCCCTGGCTACAGTATATAGCATCGTGCATTGCACTCAAGAATGGTCAAAAATCAAAAGTTTGAAAACACACTTTCTATATGTCTTGTCTTTTGCATTAAAAACCAGACAAAACAATGCACTTATTTTAGTGGCACTTGTAATTCTAAGCAGTATTCGGCCCAGCACATGCTTATACCATACACCGTTTCAGTAGCATAAGAAATAACTGAAATGTGTTTGCATTGAGAGGGCCAGCGTCCCTGTACGTCTCTGCGCTCTGCACTCAGCGAAGCTCTGGGAAAGCGGTCCTGCTGTGTGCGAATCTGCACACTGTGTGGAGGGTAGTGTGGTCTGGGTGGGGGTGGGGTGTGATGGTGGGTCTACATATACTGATGTGTCTGAGACGAGCTGAGAGATCTGCTCTGCGCACTGAGGAGAGATGGGCTGCCTCTGTCTCCTGCTCCTGACCCTGAGCCTGCTGGGTAAGTGAGCTCCTCTACCGCACCCACCCTTAACACACTGACAGCACATGGGAGCAGGGCCTCGGGCTGGCCTCCGGCATGAGGCTGCAGGTCCCTGTCGGAGAGGAGCCGGGGTCCTGGAGGAGCTGGACTCTCAGTGCTCTGCGGACACACAGAGCGGTCGGGACAGGGGGGGTGAGGAGGAGGACAGGGACCATGGTGATGGAGCATTGCTGGATGTTTTTGAGTTTCTCTTGCTCCTACTCTGCACACGTGAGCGTGCTGGGTTGCAAGCTGTGCTTAAAGCTGTGAACGTCAAGCCTGCTCCTGTTAGAAAGAGTGCAACGGGTGAGAGAGGGTGTCAGAGCTGTGGTCAGGATGTGAGTGTGGAGCACCAGCACAGCAGGAGTACTGGGGCCTAACGGACCACTTGACCACATGGTTAGAATGACTCCCTTTTTGTTAATACAGATACATTTTTATTAAGGGTTCTATTACTCCAGTGATTCTACTGTATATTTGTCATCATGAGTGAAAAAGTTTTATTGCTGTGGATGCTGAAAAATTACAATAATAATAAGAAAATGTTATTGTCTGAAGATATCTGTTTTGAACACCTCTAATTACTTTAAATCAATAGTCTAATCCTGGGGAGCTAAAGGGTCTTCCAATTTGTATGCCAGTGGTGTTAGCCAGTGGTCATTTTTAGCCCCTTATTTAGGACATGAAGGACTGGGGCTCTCAGAGACTGAACTGGCCCAGTTTCTGTCCAAGTGAGTCAGATTAACACTGCTCTACAGTCCTGACTGAAGGATTGGGGTTCACACAGACTGAACTGGCCCAGTTACTGTCCAAGTGAGTCAGATTAACACTGCTCTACAGTCCTGACTGAAGGACTGGGGTTCACACAGACTGAACTGGCCCAGTTACTGTCCAAGTGAGTCAGATTAACACTGCTCTACAGTCCTGACTGATGGATTGGGGTTCACACAGACTGAACTGGCCCAGTTACTGTCCAAGTGAGTCAGATTAACACTGCTCTACAGTCCTGACTGATGGATTGGGGTTCACACAGACTGAACTGGCCCAGTTACTGTCCAAGTGAGTCAGATTAACACTGCTCTACAGTCCTGACTGAAGGACTGGGGTTCACACAGACTGAACTGGCCCAGTTACTGTCCAAGTGAGTCAGATTAACACTGCTCTACAGTCCTGACTGAAGGACTGGGGTTCACACAGACTGAACTGGCCCAGTTACTGTCCAAGTGAGTCAGATTAACACTGCTCTACAGTCCTGACTGAAGGATTGGGGTTCACACAGACTGAACTGGCCCAGTTTCTGTCCAAGTGACTCAGATTAACATTAATTTACAGTCCTGACTGAAGGATTGGGGTTCACACAGACTGAACTGGCCCAGTTTCTGTCCAAGTGACTCAGATTAACACTAATTTACAGTCCTGACTGAAGGACTGGGGCTCTCAGAGACTGAACTGACCCAGTTCCTGTCTCAGTGAGTCAGAATCACATTGATATATAGCTGCAGTTTACTGTTTGCTGTCTCCTGTTGTGATGGTTGTGCTTGTTCAAGTGTATTTCTGTCACCTGTTGTGATATATGTTTATTAATGTTATGAGTCTAATCTGTTGTGATACATGTGTTAATTGCTGTTTATTATTGAGGGATAGCTAGGCAGCAGCGTGGTGCTGTGAATTAGGATTTGGGCCTTATAGTTAAAAGAATGTGGGTTCAAATCCAGGTTGAGGGGCTCATTGAACAAGATGCTTCTTCAAGAAGTCCTCTGGTTTGGGACTAATTATTGTTTTCAATTCTGCTTCTATATTTAAATGGGAGTAAGATGATCACATTTCTAGTCAGCGGATGCTAATTCCAACTTCAGTGATCCGTGTGAAGATGTTCGAGTGTGAGAGTCTCGATACCAGCCTCTTCATTCATACATTACATGCAGGGGAGCTACTGGAGTGAATTGAATGAAGTTCCTCATGCAAGCACACAGTAACAGCGGGCCATCTGGGATATGGACTCATAGTCACTGTGACCCGACCCACCCCCCTCCCCCTCAGTGGAGGTGTTCTCTGGTTTTAAATACTGAAATTTCCTGAATTCTCTTTTTCCTTCTCCTTCTCCCTTTCTCTCTCTACATCTCTTCTTTATGTGTTTCAGGAACTCCGGGCTCTGTCTCCCAATCTCATCTGAAGCAGTATATTAGAGCAGAAGGGGAAACCCTCTATTTCACTGATCCAGTGCTGAGAGAAGGATTCCTGGACAAAGACGATCACAACATTGCAAGGGTGGTCGACGGGAAGCTGATAGTCAATCAGCTGGAGTTCAGTGACAGACTGCACTGGGACAACAAGACTGGACTCTTCTACATCCCAGACATGAAGTCCAATCACAGTGGAGTTTATGCTATCGAAAACAAGAGTGGAGGGAAGGGCACAAAAACTAAAGTGAAATTGACAGTGTACAGTAAGTGAGCTACAGTGCATGAAGTTAACTACTATTGACCACCCAGCTGTTGGGGGCATAACCGATTGGGTTGGTGTCATCAGTTCCTTTGAGGATTTTCACTACTTGCATCAGGAACATTTTCTCTGTTGAAGAATAAAGAGATTGAGTTTCTTCAGTCTGTCAGTGTGGGACCCTCCCTTCAGACTAAAGAGACTCGGTTCCTTCAGCCTGTCAGTGTGGGACCCTCCCTTCAGACTAAAGAGACTCGGTTCCTTCAGCCTGTCAGTGTGGGACCCTCCCTTCAGACTAAAGAGACGCAGTTCCTTCTATAAAATACCTGTGTGACTGCAGGCTCACCGCCCAGGACGCTACAGTCACCAGCAACTTTCTATTTACTGTAATAACCAATTCTCAATTCAGACACGCATGTTTCCCTGACTGCCTGCTGTAATTTGAGAATCGCTTATGAAGAACTTTATTCAAAGTCTTCTGAAAAACTTAATACACCAGACACTTATACTGTGTCTCTTCATTACTGTGGTTATATCTTTCATTTCTTCCACAAATTGTCTTGCAGATGTACAGTAAATAATGTGTGAACAGCTCAGTCTTTTTCATAAGTAGGCTGTTCTTTCTCAGAGTTTCCCAGGCTCCACACGGTGGGGTGATAGATTCATCACACAAATCTGGTTTTTCATGATCTGATAATCAGATTCACTATCAATACGTAATTCATGTTGGTTTTCTCAGGTCAATTTTTCTAAATTCCAGTCCAGTTATAAGACTCTTATCTTTTTTATCTTTTTTGAAAATCAAATGAAATAGCAAACAGAATAAAAGAAACTAGTGACGGAAAATGCTTCTTATTGAAAACATGTATTACTGTCTTTTGTTAACCCTTTCTGTATCATGTATACAAAGCGTGTTTAGCTAACTGTTCTCCTGTTCTTCAATAAATAGTTCTCAATGAATTGTCCAACAAATGATTTTCTGTCTCCTCTCCTGTACAGGTCCTGTGTCCCAGCCACGAGTCCAGGCCTCTAACTCAGCCTCTCCGTCGACCACATCCTGCTCCCTGCTGTGCTTAGTGGAGAACGGGAGAGGGGTCACCCTGTCTTGGCTCACAGAGGGAAGGTCACTGATCTCCACCAAGAATTCTGCCCTCTCCACCAACCTGACTCTTCAGCTGGAGGCAGCAGGACTCTCTGAGCCCCTCGTCTGCTCAGCCACTAACCCTGTCGACAGCAGCACAACCTCTGTCAGGCTTGAGGAGTACTGCCCTGGTGAGATACTGCACAGCTGGGACAGACAGAGTAAATGAGTGAGAGGGACTCCTATTGTCTGTACTGCACTGTGAGATACTGCACAGCTGCTAGAGACCCAGTAAATGAGTGAGAGGGACTCCTATGGTCTGTACTGCACTGAGAGATACTGCACAGCTGCTAGAGACACAGTAAATGAGTGAGAGGGACTCCTATTGTCTGTACTGCACTGTGAGATACTGCACAGCTGGGACAGACACAGTAAATGAGTGAGAGGGACTCCTATGGTCTGTACTGCACTGAGAGATACTGCACAGCTGCTAGAGACACAGTAAATGAGTGAGAGACTCCTATTGTCTGTACTGTACTGTGAGATACTGCACAGCTGCTAGAGACACAGTAAATGAGTGAGAGACTCCTATTGTCTGTACTGCACTGTGAGATACTGCACAGCTGGGACAGACACAGTAAATGAGTGAGAGACTCCTATTGTCTGTACTGCACTGAGAGATACTGCACAGCTGCTAGAGACACAGTAAATGAGTGAGAGACTCCTATTGTCTGTACTGCACTGTGAGATACTGCACAGCTGCTAGAGACACAGTAAATGAGTGAGACTGAGACTCTTATTGTCTGTACTGCACTGTGAGATACTGCACAGCTGCTAGAGACACAGTAAATGAGTGAGACTGAGACTCTTATTGTCTGTACTGCACTGTGAGATACTGCATGGATGAGCTGCTTAGCTTTGCTTATATTTCTCATCAGTTCTCAGCTTCATTCACCAATATCATTTTGGTGTCCAATGCATTTGGAGAAAGGAGCACATGGGAAAATAAATGGAGATGTACATGGTACAGTCGCCCTTGATAGTAAGTGAAATACATTAGAACATATTGTAAGTAGGACCCAGTTCAAGTGGACTGAATAGCTGTCTGTCTTCATCACCAGCACTGATTGATGTCTCTCTCTCCAGGCCCCAGGCCCACAGCCCCTGTCCAAGTGCCAGTGCAGTTCATAGTGAGGACGGTGCTGTCTGTGCTGGTGATGCTGGGACTCACAGCCGTGCTTCTGACCCGCTGCACAGGGAGGAGGTAATGTGGTCTCTAACCCCTTCTGTTCATTTAATAAGGCAATAATATCATACACTGGAGCTACATTAGGCCGTCAGTTTAACAGACACCACTACGATGTTTCTTTAAGGCCTTAAACTCTGATTGTCCCTCTCTCAGGCTCCATTTCTTGTTTTCAATGACAAAAATATTTCCCCAATTTCCTGTACTTCAATGATTCACCAAAACTAAGTATGTCTCTTGCTTTATACTGCACACTGATGTAGTACAGTGTCTGTTTTTATTGCAGGACTGAGACAAGAAGATAAAAGAGAGAAAGAGAGACAGCCTGCACACTGAGTAACCCTGTCTACACTCTACACCCTGAACACTCAACACCACTGAGCTTCACACTCACAGCCCTGCACACTTAGTGACCCTGTCTACACTCAACACCACTGAGCTCCACACTCACAGCCCTGCACATTGAGTGACCCTGTCCACACTCTACACCTTCAACTTTGAACTCCAGGTGCTAATGCACCTCAAATGTATTGTGTTCTTGTATTCTTTTCCCACAAGAGAGGAAATTGTAAAATTATTCTGTGGTTTCTAGTTTCTTCACTTCTGTTTTCTTTATGAATACCTGTGTTTCCCATTATGGCCCTGTTATGAATTCAAATTTGTTATAAAGTTTTGAATAAATATGCTGAATAATATGTTCTGTGTCCATTTATGGTCAATGATGCGCTTATTTTAAGATCCTACATTTAAGCCAAAAGTGGGAAAAATTAAAGACAATGTTGAAGACAACAGGCATCTTTTGGAAACTTTGTTAAAACTTTCAGCAATATGGCCCAGGTCATTGTAAGGTGAGCATGATTTCAGCTATACTGAGCTGTTATACAGTACATGGTGATTCTCTATCCCAGTATGGTTTATTCATCAGTTGCTATAACCATTTCTTGTTACAATGTGAGAGGAACACCTTGACAGCGCTAGGATCATGGCGGAGAGCCGAAGACAACAGCAGTGGACGTGAAACACGATAAACTGGGCAGACAGTGTGATTGGGTGTCCGCTTTGTGCTATAGTGAGACACCAGGCCAGGCACGCAAAGCTGCGCAAGCTGACAGTGGACGCCACTGTTACCTGCCGCCTGCTGCTTGCGCCAGATCATTTGAAGACGCCCCAAATTAAACACATACGGTTTGTTCCTTCACAAGAATCTGCGAAGTAGTGTATATTCAGTCAGAACCGCACGAATCTACGCGAAAAGTGCGCGATGTGAACAACAGGTTTGGAAAGTCTGAAGGCTCTCGACTCCAAGACGAAATCAGTCACTAAATAGCTTTCTTTAATCTATATACATTAGAATTATAAACACGCGTCTAATTTAAATGCCGAAGGTTTCTGTTAAAATGCACAATTTCTTCAGCTTCTACACAAGTTCTTCAAATGGAAGGATGAAGTCTCATCTGAAATCAAATGTCGAAAGCGAAATCGCCAAACCGGCGCTCAGCTGTGGGCAGCTGTGAGAGTGTAGACACAGCACAGACCCGCGCAGAGTTTCTGATCAGCGGGACGCGCTCACGCGACCCTTCCACAGAGCGATCAATGAGGACTTTGAGCCCAGTTTTCAGGCAGATAAGTGTGACTGGGAACAGAAAGTAAGGTCATATCTACAGTAGACACCTCCAGACCGCTCCTGGAGAGAAAGCACACTTTCCCCGCTCAAGGAAACACGATCACCGGCACCTCCGAGATACCGAGAATTAGACAAATTCTCCTTTTCAAGCATCTTCAATGTGGGGGAAACGGAACAACACGGACATTTTCAGAGGAAGCGCTAGAACAGTGGAAAGAAAAAGTTTCAGGGAGCGCAGAGCTCGTGTGGCGGCGTGTCTTGTCGGGAGACGAGCTGTGTTTGTGACCTGGAAAAGTCCCTCCGAGTCTGTGAGCAGCGAGACTCAGCCTCACAGCGTCCGGCCGCAGCAGGCGGCACCGTGTTACTGGGCTGCTGCACTGACGAGCAGGGGTCCGACTGTTGGACTACAGTACACCTCTCATACAGGTGATACTGACAAACACGGGTTCGACTGTTGGACTACAGTACACCTTTCATACAGGTGATACTGACAGACACAGTTCTGACTGTTGGACTACAGTACAGTACAGTACAGTACAGTAATACAGGTGATACTGACAAACACGGGTCCGAGTGTTGGGTCACAGTACACCGTACACCTGTGTACTGTGATGCTGTGATAATACAGGTGATGCTGACAGACACAGACCTGACTGTTGGGTCAGCTCACCCGCTTCCAATGTGAAGAAACATATTAATCAGATTCGCTTACGGAAGACTGAGTCAGAACCGTCCGTTTTGTAAACGGGGAGCTTAGGACGTGTTTTCGACCGTGAATGACGCCCCCTGTCCCCTTACTCCTAACAGACACTTCGCATGTCAAGGGTGTGTGGAGACAGGCCGCCTCCTGTAGGTCTGAACAAGGCCTGAAGCGAAGGGCCGTTGTTAAAAGAGCTCTTATTTTCTGAACACAGTTTTGATAGGTGTGTGAGACTCCACTTTGTGCGATAACTGCGTCACCGGGAGCAACAGGGACAAGGATGATGTTTAGCTGTGAACACCGTATTGGTAATGATCTAATATTATCTGTTCTATTACTTTATAAAGCGGTATTATGACCGATTTCTGAACTGAGCGTCCCGCGGCTCTGTGCAGAACCCACCACGGGCGCTAGTACCGAAGGCAACAGAGTTATATACAGTGCTTCCCTTCGCAATGATCTGTGGAGCAATGACGAGAAAGTCGGCACCGCCGCAATCTATGCGAAAATGGGCGCGAAGTGAAATACGGGTCTGTTAAGTCTGAAGGTTCGGACCACCCAGACGAAAACTGTCACTAAATCGCCGTCTTTCATCCAGAATTATAAACACGCTTAAAATAGCTTTTTAGTTAAAATCCTGAAAGTTCTTGTTAAAATAAACAACAGGTCTTCAGTGTGAATTATTAGAATCTCCTCTGATGTCAAATGTCGAAAGCGAAATCGCCAAACCGGCGCTCAGCTGTGGGCAGCTGTGAGAGTCAGGTGCATGGTCCGTCGTTCCCTTCGGCGCGATATAAACTGTATTTCCACCTGCCTCTGCCGAAAGTGTCCCTCTGCTCTGGCGCATTGAGCCGCTCTGACGCAAACGGCGGGTGACAGTCAACACTGGCGACTGTCTGCTCGTGCGCTAAAGTGCTGCACGACTGTGAGGATGTCGCGTGCCTGGCCTGCTGTTGCACTATAGCGCAAAACACGGAGACACGAGAACAACCATCGTCGCGCGCTGGAGATGGCTAATTTATCCTCGGCTCTAGTGCATCAAATAAAGTGTATTATTATTATTATTATTATTATTATTATTATTATTATGTGTTCCACAGAAAGCTGGCTGTGCGAGAAAAAAAACAGTGAATGTAATCTAGAAATGCGCACGAAGTAAGAGGGTGCTGAGAAGAAAGACGAAATGTGTAAAGCCCTCTATTAACGATCAGCTTCTTGTATTATTCCTGTTTCCCTTTTGCTGGTGTTTCGCTACAGTGGTAATGATCTGCACAAGAGCTCAGGAAGGGTGACTGTCAAGTCAAAGATGTGATGTGTAAAGGGTTTTAGAAAAAATCTATTTTTTTAACAAAGCTTACGTAAGAGTCACGATAATCCTAAGACCTAAACGATAGTTGTAATAATGAATAAAAAAAATGGAAAGGGTTTGCTGATGTGTGGACTCCCTTATTTTTCTCATACATTTGGACACACACAGATCGCCTTGCCTGCTCCGGCTCTGACAGCGGACATCTTTCAGCTCAGCTCTGGCGACAGAACTCAGTCCAGTGACTAATCATCAGCTAATCAAAATAAGGTCTTCTTCATTGCAGGGAATGGAGGTGTTTCAGGATGACCACAGTTAATTAAGCCATCTATGTTAAGTCTTGGGCGTTCAATTTTTTTCTCCTGCCTGAGCCCTCAGTTAATTAGACATAGCACTTAATTAACCCAATTAACCCTTAATTAACCCTTAATTATGATCTGTGACTTAGCTCTGGAGTGTTTTGTAAGACGTTGAGTCTTTTAATGAAATGAACGTTCGGACTTAGCGACCTGAAGTAAGATCCCGTGTGTGTCTAATCAAGAACAGAATGGGGCTAACTGATGATCCGAGTGGGAAGAAGAAAAACACCAGGAAGTCAGAGACAGCCCCTCGGATCCCCCCCTTCTTCTGCAGGTCCTCCATCGTCTCACTGGTTTACCCAGGACAGGGTGACAGGGGTGCCGGAGTCTACCCCAGCCTGGCCAGAACTGCGGGACACACACCCACCCAGAGGAGAACATACCAGCTCCACACGGACAGCAGCCCAGGAACTGAACCCAAGGCCCCCTGCAGTGCTCAGTGCTGCTCTTACCCCTGCGCAATGAGAGTGAAATATTCACCCAACCTTCATGGTCACCACACCCTGACACACAAGGAGACCAGTATCTACTCTTCCAGTACTACACACGTTAATGGGTCATTCCACAAAACCACTTTATTACACTAGAGCCGGTTTCTGATTTTTGCATTTTGCCGTTGTTTTTAGTGAATTCTTATCTGTAGTTATGTTTATGTGCTTGAATTACAGATATCTACGGTCTCTCCAACCTGGTACCTATAGCAAACATAATTTCTAAAGTACAGTAGATGTAAGCCTTAATTTGCAGAGTTTATACAGATATTTGTATTTAGAAATAACAATAGTTATCTTAAAAAATCATAATAAAGTGTATTATTATTACATTTTCTGACGTGTTAACACTTCAGTCCATAAATTAATTCTAGAAATATTGTCGAAAAAAGTACAAAATCGGAGATGCCATCGAGTAACACAATAAAAGCTTAATTTAGAAAGTTAGCATTCCAGTCAGCGGGTATTTCTTTAATAAATATACAATTGTGACATAGTTTTTCCTAAGTATGACAGGACTGAAGTCGAAATTGACTGAATTTTCAGACTGAGAATAGAGAAAATGTCGCAGGATGTGTGATATGAATGTGCGCGCTATTTCCGTTACGGTTTTTAACTATTCGCAGTTGAAATACGCCACTTGCCAAACCCCAGCTCGTACACAGAGCGCATCGTGCTGCGGGGCTCGATAATAAATGGGTAAATAAATGGGCAGCAGGCTCACAGCTCTTACCTGAAGTCCAGATCAACAGCACGACAGCAATCGACGCCATGGCTCAAAACGCTCGCGAAATTGCAGCGCACCACACACTCAAGCTCAGCTCTGTGCCCTGCTCTGGGGTGCTGAGATAATCGCTCGTCCCCACCCCCACGGGCAGCCTGATTAAGCGTTAACCACTCCCACGCCGGCGGCACTGCAGCTCTGTAAACCAGCAAACCTTGAAGCGCCGGGGCAGGTCACTCCGGTCCACCTGCGAACTTGCTCCTTTTCTGGTTTTCATTTCAGCTCGGAGCTCAATAATTGAATTGAAGCGATTGAACCGCAGGAACGCGGCACTCGGGAGTGGACATGTCTACTCTTGTGTTTCTTTCTCAAGCCTTTTTTTAGGAAGAGCGATGAATATCATCCCCCGGCAAAACTGTTAGCTACAGGACAATGGAAAATAAGCGCATTTACTATAAATGTATTTAATGTACAAATAAACATATTGATTAAATAACATTTACAATTCCTCCAGCACCTTCTCACTTTTAATGTTTTCCTCTTTTGTTCATCTAGTTACAATTTACAAAATATTTACACAAAACTAATAGCCAAGAAGTGAAAAGGAAAGGTGCAGCTGCTTATCTAAGAACATTAGTTCCCACTCTCTCTGGAAATACCCCCTGGCCTCAGTTTAAGAACATTAAACAGGTCACAAACGAGACGCAGCCAATCAGCCTCTCTAGCAGGTTGGGTTGTTATTAATTAATTGATCCCAGGATTTCATCCAGCTGTTTCTTGAAAGAAGCCAGGATATCAATATCAATATCAGTAGTTTGCAAACTTTTCTGTATTGTAGATCATTGATATAATTAAGAACAGCAGTGGCCCCAGTACTGACCCCTGTGATACTCCAATAATTAATAATAAAGCCATTCTGCAATAATACAGGTCAGACCTGTGTTTGTCAGTATCACCTGTATTACAGGTGTCCTGTGACCCAACAGTCAGAACTGTGTTTATCAGTATCACCTGTATGAGAGGTGTACTGTAGTCCAACAGTCGGACCCGTGTTTGTCAGTAACACCTGTATGAGAGGTGTACTGTAGTCCAGCAGTCGGACCGTGTCTGTCAGTATCACCTTGACAGGTGTACTGTAGTCCAACAGTCAGAACTGTGTTTGTCAGTATCACCTGTATGAGAGCTGTACTGTAGTCCAACAGTCGGACCCGTGTTTGTCAGTATCACCTGTATGAGAGGTGTACTGTAGTCCAACAGTCGGACCCCTGCTCGTCAGTACAGCAGCCCAGTAACACGGTGCCGCCTGCTGTGGCCGGACGCTGTGAGGTTGAGTCTCGCTGCTCACAGACTCGGAGGGACTTTTCCAGGTCACAAACACAGCTCGTCTCCCGACAAGACACGCCGCCACACGAGCTCTGCGCTCCCTGAAACTTTTTCTTTGCACTGTTCTAGCGCTTCCTCTGAAAATGTCCGTGTTGTTCCGTTTCCCCCACATTGAAGATGCATGAAAAGGAGAACTTGTCTAATTTTCGGTATCTCGGAGGTGCCGGTGATCGTGTTTCCTTGAGCGGGGAAAGTGTGCTTTCTCTCCAGGAGCGGTCTGGAGGTGTCTACTGTAGATATGACCTTACTTTCTGTTCCCAGTCACACTTATCTGCCTGAAAACTGAGCTCAAAGTCCTCATTGATCGCTCTGTGGAAGGGTCGCCTGAGCGCGTCCCGCTGATCAGAAACTCTGCGCGGGTCTGTGCTGTGTCTACTAGCCGGGTCGAACGTTTTGGTTTAGTGAATCCAGCAGGGGAAGCTGTAAGGCCGTTGGGTCCAACACTGAATGTATTCCGTATATACCCGTGAGGACCCCGGCTCGGGTCGCCCTCTGCCCCTCAGGGTGATGGTTTGGGTTCCCGCCGGCTGTCAGAGTTTCATCCCGAGAGCCGTCCCGGGTCAGCTCCGTGTCACACGCCTGTTCCAGGATCTCAGAACTGGGGAAAAGCCGGTTATTCTGCTAACACAGAGGCCCGGGATATAACGGGAAACATGTGAGGCGCCGGCTTTTGTACAGAAGGGGCCGGAGTGGAGCAGTTTCGCCCGCAGTCGGAAACCCTGGAAAGCGAACAGGAGCCTCCGGGCAGTCCGGTGGCAGAGCGCGGCACCGAGCGGGCACAGCTGCTGCCGCGCGGAGTCGCGCCGCCTGCGGCTCGGATTGCACCAACACAGAGTGTGACGCAAACGGCGCAAGGCAGATTCGCGCGCAAATTATACATTGAATCCACCCAGCGTTCCAGGCAAAGCAGAGCCAGTGAGCCCACACACATGAGAGTAAAACACAGCTGCGTGAATAGCCTGATGCGCTTTGCCATGCTGTCTCGGTAGAGTTACATGTAAAACAGTTAAACATCCATATCTGTGTCTAGAACAGTGATTGACAAATATAGCATGGATAACAACATTTAAGTCACTACTCATACGTGTATATTAAAAAAACCCAAGGAGACTTCAATTTGAAAGGCTGAGAGGAATTAGACAATTGAGCTGCAACCACTATTGTCCAACCACAGATTATTATTACCGTAGCGATACCCTAACAAAGGGAAAGAGGAATAATACATGTACTGTAGCTGTAAGATGAAGTCATAAAATAGCAAATGGTATTTAGCTTTCTTTTATAGAGCTGTCTAGGTTCTCTAACATTAATAAACAATCCTCATTTAGAAAACTATGGGTTTTTTTTTGACGTATGTGTTTGTTAGCTTCATCTGGGAAAGAGTGCTGAGTTATCACGGCTACCGCACAGCTGCTGTTGTCTCAATTTCAGACTCAGACTCCTGGCAGAAGGAGTCGGCACATTCAGTCCAGGTTTGTGAGGAGTTTTCTCTGTTTCCCTTACACCTCCCCAAAGACATGCTTCTGGAGATCATGGGTGCCTCTGTATTGTCACGGTGCAGTTATTTAAAACTCCAAGTGAAAAGTTTTTGTTCATTACAAGTATCACCAGACTCCTTCCTGCAAAATCTCCTCTCTAAAAACCTTCTCTACCACTTCTGCCTCATCCTTCCTGAACTGCTCCTCTGGCAGTCCTCTGTCCTGTAATGGAACAGTTCTTTTCGGACCCTATGCGGACGACACAATCTGAACACTGGGGAAAAGTTATGCAGGAATACGGGGATGAAAAAAGGGGGGCGTGTCCAAAGTGCGCTGGTGCACGGGGGAGGTGTGGCCGAGGCAAACAATCCAAAGGTAATCCAGACGGGGAGTCCAAAAAACGGGCAAAGTCCAAAGCCAGGTGATCCATCCAACAAGAGATTAAAACCAGGAACCGGGTCGGAACCGGCAGGGGGAACAGGAACAAGAACAGAGACTTAAAAACATGACGGAGCCAGATGCATCAGGACCCGGGCTCGCATGATATGGGAATCAGATGCAGAGCCTGGAACTGACTGTCTGGCTTTTAAGGGGGACGGGAAGGAGGCTGGAACAAGGGGCAGGTGCACAAAATTAGGTCCGAAGTGAAAAGAGCCGGAGCGCCCTTAAGGAGGAGGGACTACAATCGTGACATGTCCCTTCCTCTCTTCTCTCCCTCGCACCTCTGCCGGGATATATAGCATCAAAGCAGCTTCTAACCCTTAAACTTTATTCTCTTACCCCACTTCTGATCCTCCAGTGTGACTGTATTAAGCATCGGCGAAGTTAATCACATTTTGCTATGAATCTTAGTGTCTGAGTCAATAAGAGAGATGAGCTGACAGTGTACACTAAGTCTACATTTGTCCAATAATAGGACAGTAAAAACAGTATTAGCATCTCTCCAGAAATCCAGAACTGTATTTAGTTTTAACATCCAGGACACAATGAAGCAACGTGGCAAGCAATGATTTTCAACACCAGCAAGGTAAAGTTTCAAGTGGAATGTCAAACGCAATGGAATAGCTGAATTCCACAAAGAAAAGTAGAATCTCAGCTCTTCAGGTGTGAGGGAGAGAAGACGGTAGAGGCGTGTAAATCTATGAGGGAGAGAGAGAACGTTAGCAGGGATATACATCTGCGAGGGAGAGACAGGAGGAAGGAGGAAGATTCAAGGAGAGGGAGTGAGAGGAGAGGAGTTTGGTTGTACATCTGTGAAGGAGAGAGAGGAGGGTATCACGGATACAAATATGTGAGGGAGAGAGGAGGGTAGCAGGGATATATATCAGTGAGGAGAGAAAGGAGTGAAGCAGAGATATAAATCTGTGAGGAAGATAGAGGAGGGTAGAAAGGATATAAATCTGAGGAGAGAAGAGAGTAGCAGGGATTTAAATCTGTGAGGGCAGGAGAGGAGGGTATCGGGGATATAAATATGTAAGGAGAGAGAGGAGGTTAGGAGTTATATAGGTCTCTGAGGGAGAGATTGGAGGGGAGAAGGAATATAAATCTATTAGGGAGAGAGAGGAGGGTAACAGGGATATAACTCTCTAAAGGAGAGAGGAGAGTAGCAGGGATATGAATCTGTGAGGAGTGAGAGGAGAGTAGCAGGGATATTAATCTGTGAGGAGTGAGAGGAGGGCAGCAGGGATATGAATCTGTGAGGAGTGAGAGGAGAGTAGCAGGGATATGAATCTGTGAGGAGTGAGAGGAGAGTAGCAGGGATATTGATCTGTGAGGAGTGAGAGGAGAGTAGCAGGGATATTAATCTGTGAGGAGTGAGAGGAGAGTAGCAGGGATATTAATCTGTGAGGAGTGAGAGGAGAGTAGCAGGGATATTGATCTGTGAGGAGTGAGAGGAGAGTAGCAGGGATATTAATCTGTGAGGAGTGAGAGGAGAGTAGCAGGGATATTAATCTGTGAGGAGAGGGGAGGGCAGCAGGGATATTGATCTGTCAGGGAGGGAGAGGAGGGCAGCAGGGATATAAAACACATGAGAACAGGGCAGGTAAGAAAGTACATCCAAAGGAATGGAGATCTGAGGGAGAGGTGTGAAATCGGGTTGTGGAATCTCTGTGAGAGGAATCAGACAGAAATGTCAGTGAAATCTGGGCCAGGAGAGGTAAAACGGTGAGCACTGGGGTTTGAGAGATCTTTGATCCTCACTACTCTTGACACGTTCCCTGCACACCATGCAGTACATAAGGTGAAAAGGGAACTGGGCAGCTATCATCTGGGAGATATGATCGTCCGTCATCAGGGAGACCGAGGAGTACAGAAGACCTGCTGTGAAGGGGAGGTTGTTGCAGCAACCTGTGAAGCACCTATGAAAAGCAGGTTTGGAAGCTCACAAAATGTGTAAACGGCTTGAGCTGCCACCTCAGTTTATGCATTAACGACAACATGTTCAATGTTCATGGTACGCCTGCTAGGAAGATACTAACCATCTGGGGAGCTAAGTGGCAAACGGAGCATGTGCTTCAGCCCATGTGGAGCCATTCTTCCCCTTGGCCGTGGTTTTGGAGCTGAGACATCTGGGGTTAGTTGGCCAATCTTTTATTGAGTGGCAAGTGCTGTTTATGTTTTCTCTGATGTCTTTAAGCGTAAACTTGAATTTGGGTTTCAGTTCTTGAAAAAGCCTGTGGAGTATGAATTCAGTCAGTGAGATCACTCATACGATGACTTACTGTAGAAAGTATTTTTGATCTACATGCTAAATGTAGATCAGGCCACTATCTGGGATAACAGTATTCATCAGGTTGTCTGTGACTCTTCCAATCATGTCCCATTTTGCTGAATTCCAAATAATGGTCACACATTTTTCAAAATGCATATTTTAATTGAGTCTTTGACACTAAAGCTGAACTCTCCTGGGTGAAAGAAAATAAATGCAGACAAAATCTGGACTGAAGAAAAGAACACTAAAATATGCTGACTAACTTCAACACGGTGGCTTGTAAACCTAAGGGGTGTATAGCATTTTGTGTTACTGGGGGACAGACAGCATTTTCCTTACATTCACACTGGGCAAAACACTGCCAAGTCGATTCTGGAGACAGTCTCCTGAGGTGGTGGGAACAGCTGATGGGAATAAGACTGAACATCTCAGGTTTGATATTAAAGGTGAACTCGGAACATCTCCGTGTTTCTCTGTGGTCTGTGTGGCAGCACTTCTGTAGCTGTTGTTTTATAGCAGGTTTTCCTTCGAACGTACAGACACTTGCAGGGGAAGTGCTGTTAAAATGCTTTTTTTAAAGTCTCTTTCATTTTTTTTTGGTTGGCCACATCAGAGTGCTTCCCTTTTAGCTCATTGATCTGAGGACTGAACCAGCTGTTGCTTGAGTGGTCTTCTGATCTCATGCCCTCTGTGTTTCAGGCCTTTCCCTCTACCAGGCTGAGAATGCAGAAAATGCCAAAGAAGGAGGCTCATTCACTTTCAACGTTTCGGTAACACATAATGGATACTTAAGATACAGTGGAAAAACTGTTTTCACTGTCCCTGAAGATACCAGTAATCGTGGCACAAGGTTTAAAGGGAGAGTGCACTGGGATAAAAAGACTAGACGGATCACCATCACAAATATAACAACTGGGGACTCTGGAGAGTATGAACTAGAGGTGGATAATACAGTGAAGAAATTCACCCTCACAGTCTACAGTAAGTACAGTCAGTGAGAAATTCACCCTCACCATCTACAGTAAGAACAGTCAGAGAGAAATTCACCCTTACTGTCTACAGTAAGAACAGTCAGTGAGATATTCACCCTCACAGTCTACAGTAAGAACAGTCAGTGAGAAATTCACCCTCACTGTCTACAGTAAGAACAGTCAGTGAGATATTCACCCTCACAGTCTACAGTAAGAACAGTCAGTGAGAAATTCACCCTCACTGTCTACAGTAAGAACAGTCAGTGAGATATTCACCCTCACAGTCTACAGTAAGAACAGTCAGTGAGAAATTCACCCTCACTGTCTACAGTAAGAACAGTCAGTGAGAAATTCACCCTCACAGTCTACAGTAAGAGCAGTCAGAGAGAAATTCATCCTCACTGTCTACAGTAAGAACAGTCAGTGAGAAATTCACCCTCACTGTCTACAGTAAGAACAGTCAGAGAGAAATTCATCCTCACTGTCTATAGTAAGAACAGTCAGAGAGATATTCACCCTCACAGTCTATAGTAAGAACAGTCAGAGAGATGTTCACCCTCACAGTCTACAGTAAGAACAGTGAGAAATTCATCCTCACTGTCTACAGTAAGAACAGTTAGTGAGAAATTCACCCTCACTGTCTACAATAAGAACAGTCAGAGAGAAATTCATCCTCACTGTCTACAGTAAGAACAGTCAGTGAGAAATTCACCCTCACTGTCTACAATAAGAACAGTCAGAGAGAAATTCATCCTCACTGTCTATAGTAAGAACAGTCAGAGAGATATTCACCCTCACAGTCTATAGTAAGAACAGTCAGAGAGATGTTCACCCTCACAGTCTACAGTAAGAACAGTGAGAAATTCATCCTCACTGTCTACAGTAAGAACAGTCAGTGAGAAATTCACCCTCACTGTCTACAGTAAGAACAGTCAGAGAGATATTCACCCTCACTGTCTACAGTAAGAACAGTCAGTGAGAAATTCACCCTCACAGTCTACAGTAAGAACAGTCAGAGAGATATTCACCCTCACTGTCTACAGTAAGAACAGTCAGAGAGAAATTCACCCTCACTGTCTACAGTAAGAACAGTCAGTGAGAAATTCACCCTCACTGTCTACAGTAAGAACAGTCAGAGAGATATTCACCCTCACTGTCTACAGTAAGAACAGTCAGAGAGATATTCACTCTCACAGTCTACAGTAAGAACAGTCAGAGAGATATTCACCCTCACTGTCTACAGTAAGAACAGTCAGTGAGAAATTCACCCTCACAGTCTACAGTAAGAACAGTCAGAGAGATATTCACCCTCACTGTCTACAGTAAGAACAGTCAGTGAGAAATTCACCCTCACAGTCTACAGTAAGAACAGTCAGAGAGATATTCACCCTCACAGTCTACAGTAAGAACAGTCAGTGAGAAATTCACCCTCACTGTCTACAGTAAGAACAGTCAGTGAGAAATTCACCCTCACAGTCTACAGTAAGAACAGTCAGAGAGATATTCACCCTCACTGTCTACAGTAAGTACAGTCAGTGAAAGTTCTCTCTGTCCCTCTCGCTGTAGCAGCTCTGTGATATGTGAGGTGTCTGTGTGTGCAGAGCCGGTGTCGAAGCCCCAGGTGAGGATTCTCAAAGACGCATGCACTGCAGAGTGCTCCGTGGAGAATGGAAGACAGGTGAGTCTGTTCTGGAATGGAGAAAAAGACAATGTCAAACTGAACCAAACCATCTCCCAATATCATGACCACCAAGAAGCTATACCATCTCACGATAAAACCCTGAGAGTCAGCGTGCACATGCAAGGAAGAAGCCACATGTATTATTGCATAGCCAGGAACCCAGCTGACCAGAACATGATGACTCTCTCGGCTCCAGACAATTGTGTTACAGGTGAGAGGTTGTGTTTTCTAAAAGTGGAGGCTGCGCACAGTATGTGTGTTCATCTATGTATCTGCCTGTGTCTGTATGTGTTGTATGTGCATAAAGACACACTATGCAGTATAAGGTTCTATCAGAGAGTTTTGCATCACTCTACGCTATCAAAAATAATGTTTCACCATTTTTATATGCTTTAAAGAATATAAAGTACAATAGAGGCTTGACATTTGCAAGGGTTTGGTGCAGAGAACTATCTCAAATAGCTACATAAGCATATAACCAAGTGTATGCTATATCGTTGCTTAATGTACACATTATATAATGTGTATGGTTAACCCTCCCTTGTATGATGATAAAGTACTGATGCATTGGCTTTAAAGTCATTAAAATAATATGAATAAACTAAATCAGACATCAATAATCACAAACTCTCAGGAATCAACTACAATTAATTACATGAATCCCTCCTGTGCATCCAGTGGATGCCTGCACTTTCTCTCTCTGCCTCAGTGATTAGCACCCCCCACTGTAATCAAAAGAGCAAGAAGACAGTCAGAGAGCCAGTGAAGTCCTCTCCAGCCTGTCATCCCCCACACTGCCCACACAGAACTGGGATCCACTCGTTACAATATAAAAACAAGACCATGCTGAGACATGGATGCTGGGTAGTGGGTACTCATGAGGGGGCAGGAAGAGGCTCACTCACTAGCTAGAGTCATCTCACGATCCTAGTGTGTTGTGCATTGTTGTGCACTTGTGTGTTTTGCAAGTTGTTCTTAACGTCTTTTGGCTCAGTTTCATCCCAAACTGCTCTTCTTCCATCCAAGACCCCGTTGGAAGCGAATTTGTGAATGTTAAATGTACAGATGTGGAGACCCTACTGTATAAGGAATTTGCACATTTAATGTTTCTGGACACTTTTTGATGATCACTGTTGGGCAGATCACATGGGTGACTATGGAGTACGCTCAGGTGACGAGGTGATATAAGCAGTTGATTGGCAAGCCTAATGGAAATCAAGATGACAGCACCTTGTGGCGTCGGTCACTGGTAGTGTTGGAGGCAACAGTGAGTCTCCCCAGGTGGACTGTACAGGGTGGCACAGGCTTGGAAGGACTTTAACAGCGATGAATCACAGTTGTGTGTGACCATCTGCAGGCCAGTGAGCAAACAAGCAGAGTGATGCACTGATATTAAATTCAAGCTTTATTATCCCCATGGGGAAAGGAGTGTACAGCAGAGTCTAATACAACAATCCAGGAAAAAAACAAGCAAATATCACCAACAAAGAAGACAGTACAGCAGTGAGTTAAATTCTACATTGTTTGAGAGTGAGATTTGAAAGAGGATGAAAGATTTCCCGAGTCTGTTACCATTATACCTGAGGACACATGGGAATCTCCCAGATGGAAGTGGGGCACTTAGGTGAATTCTGTGAAAAACACAGCAATTGCTGGACAAAATGTGCTGCTCTAGTTCCTATAGACTCCACTCGTAGTCATTAATACCAGTTTGACTGCATGATGCTCTGATCAAGCCCCAGGACCTCACCTGTTGCCTTTCCTGCACCTCGGTCCTCGTGTGAGCTCTGTTTAACATCAGTGTGATGAGCTGGGAGGATGTGTAACTTCGGGGACTTGGAGACCAACAAACAGACATACACTGGGCCAGGATCTCTAACAGGAGTCAGTGTGTGTATCTGTATTGTATTAACCCCTCTCTCTCAGTGCAGTGTTAATGTACTAGAGTGTCCAGTCAGTGTGTCTGTGCTGTATTAACTCCTCTCTCTCAGTGCAGTATTAATGTACTGGAGTGTCCAGTCAGTGTGTCTGTACTGTATTAACCCCTCTCTCTCAGTGCAGTGTTAATGTACTGGAGTGTCCAGTCAGTGTGTCTGTACTGTATTAACCCCTCTCTCTCAGTGCAGTGTTAATGTACCGTAGTGTCCAGTCAGTGTGTCTGGACTGTATTAACCCCTCTCTCTCAGTGCAGTGTTAATGTACTGTAATATATTAATTTCTCTCTCTCTTTGTTTTCCCTTTGATTTTTAGTAACTGTTGATGTGGAAAAAAACCCTCAATACCCATGGATTGTGTTGGGAATCCTGCTTTTTTTTATAATTATAGGTGTGATCCTGTGCGCCAAGAAAAAATGAACAGGCAAGTATCTGTCCTACAGCAATAAATGTGTAAACATGTCAGCATGTTCACCCGTCATGTCTTCTACATTGTTGCCCACTGCACTGACACTGTCGATGTCCCATCACTAATTCTATGCACTTGTAGCTATTTGTTTCATTTAAACTTTAAAAAGCACGTCTTATTGCTGGGATAAGGTGCTCAAGGAATTATGGAAATTGAAAAAATTTCACTTCTGGGGCTGTTGGATTACCTGCTGCATAGCAGCTGAACAGTGGAAAACACCATTTCTTGTGCTTAGAGGAGAACCAATGAGGAAAGCAGCTAAAATGGAGAATCTGGTGGGGTTGTCAGTCTTTGACCGTATTTGAACAGGGATGTATCAGGCCACACGATGCCACTCCCAGCAATAGAAACTTCTGCCGCAGGAAATACCAATTCTTTTGGGTTCTAGTGTTTTGGGTGATGTCACTTCCTGTTACAGAGTAAGTGACACGTGAATCCTTCTGGAGCAAAATAACAGGCTAGAGTGTCTTGTGCACAGTGACACTCAGTTATGCAAGTGATAACTTTGAACAGATCCCAGTCCCAGAAGTCTAGCTCTCAATGCAGGACCAAATATTGTCTTCCGAGACAATGCAGATGTATTTTTTTGTTGTTATTTTTGCGACTTCAATACAAATACTATTAGCAGAAATTCTATACCAGTTCTGCCTCCAAAAAAATTCTAACCACAGAATGATCCAATTAATGTTGGTATTTGACCCCTCATAGAAGATATTCAATGAAGGTTTTAGTCCTGGGTACGCTCTGTTTGTGGACAGGGCACAGTTTTGAGAGAGTCTGGAGGATCATGTCTTGAAACAGGTGCCCCTGCTTGTCCTTTATTCTGAGCAGTGCTGTCCCTCATTAAGGCCTCGTGCAGTTGACTCACAGCAGGAGAAACAGGTGTAGCTGGTCTGGCTGCAGCTCAGACAATGGCGCTATGCTAGGAACCCCCACACTCCGTCTCCTGACACCGTGGGGCTCTGGCTTGTCTTGATGTTGTATAAATGGAGCTCAGGACCACTGGGATAGGCTGTCCTACTGTGTTAATCTTAACAGTTAATCTTTTCAAACTGGAGAGATGACACAGTAGGCAGTACATTATCTAGAAAACAGAGCCCCTTCCTGCCTTTTCACCAGCCTCTGTGTGTCTAGTGGTTCAAAGACCACTCGGATATTCAGTTATCAGGTTCTTCAGGGAGGGACAGACTTGATCCTTTTTCCCCCCAATGCCATGTGTCTGTAGGAAAGGAAGTAATTTTCAAACAGGACCGACAGTACTAGTCCCAGGAAGGCTGGCAACATAGCTGGTGGAGATTTAAAGCAAAGGATACGAGGGAACTTTCCAGCAGCTTCAGATCCTGAAATAGAAGACCCAGCGAAGATGTCCAGAGCTGCGTTCAGCAGGTTCAGCCCCTGCTTTAACAAATCCCAGCATGATGTGCAGCTGTTGTCGTGTGCAGTTTACAATTTGTGTACAGTGAAGACAGAAACTGCAAATTCACATCTCTATCCCTCAGTGAAGAGTCTCCCAGTTCTGTGGGTACCTCAATGATGCGGAGTTCCATCACCGTGTTTCCCAGGTCCCATCAGTCAGTGCAGCTCATTAACATTCACTTTGCTTCATCTCCATCTCTCTCTGTCTCTGCTTCAGGTCTGCCAGGGACTATTGAGTCACAGGATAAGAAGCACCTTGAACAGGTTCTTCTCGACTGTGCTACATCCCGTCTGTGTGCCAGAAAGAATTGGGAAATTGCCCTGTTCTTCACCCTGCTTTGCATAGGACATACTGTATGTATTAGCCTTAGACTTTCACAGGTGTTATATGCTTGACAAGCACTCTCCTCACATTTGTAGAAATGCACTGTTAAAAAGAAACGTGAAACAATGACAGTCGACTTGTCCTCTGTTTCCTGTCCTAGCTAGCTTAATTTTTCATGCTTTGACTTTCCTTTTCAGAGGAGACAGGTGTATACAGATCATCATTTAAGACAAAGAATAAGATAAAAATAAAAATTGTGCACAGATTTAAAAAACAAATCGATGAGAAATCAAGAAAAATGTGAAAGACATTTCCTGTGCTTGAAAATTAAAATGGCCTGTGTCACCTGCAAAAGAGCTAAAGACCTTTTATTTTTCTAGTAATTCACTAACGAATTTGCCAGAAAAACTGTTCAGTATCATTGGATCATTAAGATGTGTGGGGGCAGAAAGTATCTCTCAAACTCTGGAAGCTGCTGCAGCAGGGACGATCCTCTCCAGCTTGTGAAGGAGCTGGTTCTTACTGAAGTTTCCTGCTGATTTACCAACCAAAACAGTGTAATCACGGCATACAGTATGTTTCAACATCAGCCTTCTCCATCTGCAGCCTCTCCAGTGTGCTACAGAGCTGTACTTGATGTCACCAGCTCATGTGTCGCTATATTGATTCTTCTAATCATCCGGTATATAATTCAGGGACTGACTGTCGCAGAATTGTGCGATGGAGTGGGTAGGAAAAGGCTGTGGATTCAGTCCCTCTACTGCAAACTGGACAGTTACACAGGAACTCATCCCCCTCCTGAGTTCACCATCAACTGAAACATTCATTTTGGCCCATGAACAGACAAGCCTCGTTCTAAATGACATCAAAGACTGACGTACTGTACTGGACACAGACTGATCATTAGGATCAGAGCTTCAGAATATACCAGAATTCTGTCGTGCTGTGGCACACCTTATCAGGCATTTGTAATGTTATGTTTGTCTATTTTTAATACCTGATGCTTTTTAATAAACAATTTGATAAAAAAAAAATGTCTTTCAATGTCTTGTATTTCCTGTTTTATTACATCCCACCCAACACTTGTCAACTCTATTATCTTCGCAAACACACAAGACGTTGCAGAAATCAGGCCCTCTCGTGTGCCGGTCTCTTGCCCAGACTCAGCTCTGTTGGATGTGTCTCAGCACTGTGTCCACCTCGGGGGTCAGGAGATCACCAGGGCAGGTGCTGCCGTTGTTCACGATGCAAGTGGACATCCTTCTCTGATAAAGATGCTAGATTCCTACGTTTCCTTTTCTAACCTAAGAAAAACAAAAAAAAAAAGAGAAAAAGAGCACCAAGACCTTCAAGAGGTGACAATGGCTGACAGAGTGTTTTGGTGGTTTAAGAGTACTGCTTGCAATGGTGCTGATGTCTGGTGTACTAGAGCTAACCCTACTCAACCTAATCTAGGGAGCTTTAATCATTAGAGTTTGACCGCTCTCACTTAGATCAGCAAGAGCTGTGACTGCTCCCCTCCCCTTGGGAGCCACCTCAAGTCTTGGAGGGCCACAGTCCAGCAGGGTTTAAAGGATATGAGAGCATAAGAAAGGCTACAGACAAGAGGAGGCCAATCGGCCCATCTGTTCCATTTAGTAATTAGTAACTGATCTCAGGATCTCATCCAGCTGTTTCTTGAAAGAAGCCAGGGTATCAGCTTCAACAACATGGCTGGATAGCTTGTTCCACACCCCCACCACCCTCTGTGTAAAGAAGTGCCTCCTGTCCTGATTGGTAGATCTTATCCAGCTGTTTCTTTAAAAAACCAGGAAATCGACTCTTCTAATTTTAAATAATCTTTTTAAGGTTTACATCATAAATATCTAAAGATCTGGAACGTGAGCTCTGATCAACTTATTAAGTTAATCAATTTCATTAAGTCAGAATTGACCAGCTATAGTTCTTGAGCGCTACAAGATGCTAGCATATTCAATCGAAATGACCCATAAATTGTCACTCTTCGTGTAGGCACAAGACACCAGTACAAAATAAAACCTGTAGAAGAAAATCCTTAGTTAAAAAAGCAAATACAAAATAAGTAAAAATGAACTATATAACTATATAACATTTTAACTAACTATAGTTAAAATGTGATGGAATGAACAATCCAATCACGAATCACACCCCCTTGTTACAGTTATAGCAGCTGGGAAGTTACTTTCAATGGCACAAACGGGCACAAATGTAGCACTAACGAATGAGACCGGTCCCGTTCCCCTATGATGTTGCAGGGGGGCTGAGTGACATCACGACTCCTAAAAAAACAAGGCGCATTTACAAATTTACAAATCAGCACAAATGTAGCACTAACGAATCAGGTGGTTTTCATCGTTTGTGCCATCTGTAGGGGGGCCAACTTCACAGAGTTAGGATTTTACACTATTTTAAACCAGTTCGAATGAAATATGGTAGTGCTTCCACATTCCTGAGGGTTCAAGGCAGAGAACAGTCCCCAGCTGCGAAATTTGCACACATTCGAACCCTACACCATTGAATAACGTACTACAGTATACTAAGTAAAGTTGTTCAATTAAAAGATCATGCAAAAAGAGGGAAGTACCAAACACAGGAACAACAACAGATTAACCAAGAGACATAATTTAACATTGATGAAAGAGGCGATACAGAGTGGTAGTTGGAACAGACGCAGTGCGGACTGCACGGGTGACCCTGGCCAGCACTACAGGGGTCTGGGTGTTTCTGTAGATTCTTCACATCACATATAGGACACCCATGAAGACCTGCAGTCTGAGCGGCAAGACAGAAGCAGGTTCCAGTGTGATTCCATCCTCCAGGTTTCAACTGAATCCCTTCTGCAGTTTGTACGAGAGGGGCAGCTTGCAATTTGAGGGAACAAACATCCTCGGGCAGCAGTCTTTGCTTACACAAGAGCTCAATTTCAACATTAGACGAGCAGACTGGCGCTAGAATAATTCCACCCGCGTTTGGAGTTCACCTGCTGACCAGTCCTCGCACAGGAGCAGTTGGCACAGTGGGCAGTGACATGGTCACTGCAGTGAGCGAGCAGGGGGGCAAATCAGGGGCTTCGCTGGCTGTTCTCAGAAACTCAAGCTTCTGTTCCAGCAGTGAAGCAGCCTGAGGTGTCAGAGCAACAGGACGGGCAAGGCTGTTTGTTAACAGGAAGTGTTACAATAAACTTCCTGTTAACAAACAGGAAGAAGTTTGTTCCACACCTGAAGAAGGCTCCACGGCCGAAACGTTGTGTTCTCTTTCTTCTTTTTTTCAGCATGGAATAAACCTATTATGTGTTACAATAAAGAATGTAAAGAAATGGTGCTCAGTCAGCCATATTGGCCTTACACAAGCCCCACTCTCGCCTACATTTGTCTGGTTGGTGCCAGACATTTACAGGCTCTGCAGTTAACTGCCTAACTGTTTTTCAGGAGCAATCAGTGCAAAGGTCCATAAACACAAGATTTTCAAAGAGTTTTCAGAAACACTGATCGAAGCACAATGCCAAAGCTTGTATTGTGTTGTTTCCAACTCAGAACCCCCTGGAAATCTGTTTTGATTTTCATGTGTTTTGCTTAGAAATTGAGCCAGGTATGTACAGTAGTAACAGGTGCTCCATTACTGTGTCAGTTACGGATGGAAATTGAAGATGATCACCAGTCCCGAGTTCTGCTGAGTGGCGTCTCCAAACCACCCATTTGCTCCAGGATTAAAAAAAAAGCACCGTACCGGAAAGGAATATCACAGAGGCCCTGAAGATGTACAAACGTGTCTACACATACTAATTTAACACTTCATTTTCTCGCCAGACTTCCTGGGTGCCAGAACAGTTCAGTACAGTTTATTATCCAGGATCACCCACACTGGATCGTGTCCTGAAAGGGACTTTCGGACACAAACCTACACCTGCCCAAGTTCGGGAAGACGTTACTCCTAACCCTCGGTCTCTGCAATTATCCCAAATCTCCCGGAAGTTCTGGGAATCTCCCGGAAACGAGCGTCTTCTCCCTGACTCCCGCAAGTGATCCATAATCTCCCGGAAATCGCCCCCCCGCTCCTAAATTTTTCTTCTGGCGACACCCACGGTCCGAAAAATCATTAGCGAATCATTATTTAATTATATATCCACGATTTTTTTTTTCACGAACCCCCCCGCCTTTCCGCAACAGGGATTCCCTGTACGTAATGTCGCTGTACGTGAAGAACCAATTTGTGAAGAACCAACTACACGAAGGTTTACCCCTGCCTTCTCCCTGGAAAACACAATGTTACATTAGCTCGACGCACCGTCTGTAACAGCGATTTTTTCCATAGTGGTAAATATTTCCATAAAACTTGTTTTTGTTCTCAAACTGTTCACAGTTTGAGGAATCTAAATAGTAGGTGTTGTAAGTGCCTTACAAATGTACAAATGGAGCAAAAAACTTGATAACGTGCCCTGCTTAAAAAATCCTAAAAAGGTTAGATAGTTTATTAATCCCATGAGGGAAACTGCAGAATACTAGACTATATGCTATAGTAGTACTATAGCATAGTTATGCTATAAACATTGTAGCATTGTACAGAGAAAATAATCATATACAATTACAAACCAGTTTACGAATTCTCTTTAAAAAAATATTTATATATATATTGCAATGCTACAATTTATTTAAATGTTTTCCCAAGGAAACAACTTGAGAACTTTAAATAGAATTGAATCACACAAAGGAAAATGTTTGACACAGGTTTACTTATCACAGATGACCACCCTTCTCAGCCTGATTAACATGCAATTTCTATACTCCAATTGAGGAACACTAATGCATTAACTTGACCTAAACCGCTGGACAACGTTTGACCTTAAAAGTAAGTGAAGTTGAAAGTATTGTCTGAGCTCGTGAGCTCCCCTTCGACTCTGCTTGTTGCAGTTGAGGGTGATATCATGTCTACTCTCATTTTTAAGCTCTATGCTTTGCCTGTCTGTGTCTCGTTTTATTGGGGAGTCCCTGCTGCATCGTGTCTTGCTGTGTCAATAGAGAGTTTATTATTTGTTGTGGGAAATTCTTCATCAGAGGAGCAGGACATCGTCTTGTGCAAATTCAGGTTTATTGAGCTCAATAAGGACAGCAACGTGCGCTGGGTCTGCCCCACAGAACGGACACCCTGGAAGGGGTTTCTGACCCTTATATACAGTATGGGCTCAGAAAGAAGTTTGGTTTCACAGTTTTATGGTTTGTTATGGATATTTGTCCTGTCCTTTGGTGTGCAACAGTCATTGATCTGCTTTATCCTGTGTTGTTTGTTTATGGCTGTTGGTCCTGTTTTTTGTTATGTAGCGGAAGTTGCTGGAGCTACTAAAGCAAATCAGCTTTATTGCATGTTAGCATAACCTTTGGTGAAGGTTGAATTAGCAGATCCCCGCAATACCTTCAACAGTGTGGTTAAGAAGTAATATTGCAATGCTGGATGTGTGCAAAATTTACATGTCCCACTTCATTTTTGATCTGTTTCTGACTCACTAATCACATGTTACAATTATACCCACATATAATGGCCTAGTGCAAGCAGGCACACTCAACTTGCCATCTTCAAAATGCTGTTAGACAACACGTTTCCTCCAAATATCCTGAACTCTCTTCATACGTCACCTACTGACAGCATGTTACTTGATAAGGCTGATATACGGTTTGTTTTTGTGAACTTGCATTCTTGTGGTTATTCACACTCTCGACTCTACTTCCTCTGGAGTCAAAAACCATTTCTTCAAAAACGAAACCTAGAGCTATTGAAGCAGATAAGACACCTGGCATTTCTCCTGCATATTTTACTGTACAGGGAGCACATTCTCAGGAGTCTGAATTTAATTCAGAATTCAGGGAAATAATAGTTTCACAGTGAAGAACTCTGGCATTAGGAACATATTTGGTTATATATATTTGCTCATTTTAGTTTATAGCAAATCTACCATTGGGTCAAGCAGCAATGATGAAGATGAGCAATGATGGTGATGCTACTGCATTCATCTGAAGTTCTGGAAGAGCTGCAACAGAAACGGCCCGCCCAGGCCCTGGAGAACCACAGTTCTGGCACATTCGAGCAGTTGCCCTGAAATCCCTTCTGAACTTCTGTTTTGTTTGAGCCCCATCTCATCTGTCAAGGACATTTTGCCCGCAGCCATATCACTCTCCAACTCACAACTGGCAGCCCACTGAAGCCCAGCAGGTGTGAGCCTGGTCAGTACCTGGATGGGAGACCTCCTGGGAAAAACTAAGGTTGCTGCTGGAAGAGGTGTTAGTGGGGCCAGCAGGGGGCGCTTACCCTGCGGTCCAAGTGGGTCCTAATGCCCCAGTATAGTGACGGGGACACTATACTGTAAACAGGCGCCATCTGATGAGACGTAAAACCAAGGTCCTGACTCTCTGTGGTCAACAAAAATCCCAGGGTGTTTCTCGAAAAGAGTAGGGGTGTAACCCCGGCGTTCTGGCCAAATTTCCCATTGGCCCTTACCAATCATGGCCTCCTAATAATCCCCATCTATGAATTCACTTCATTACTCTGCTCTCATCCCCACTGAGAGCTGGTGTGTGGTGTGCGTTCTGGTGCACTGTGGCTGCTGTCGCATCATCCAGGTGGGGCTGCACATTGGTGGTGGTGGAGGGGATCCCCATTACCTGTAAAGCGCTTTGAGTGGAGTGTCCAGAAAAGCACTATATAAGTGTAAGCAATTATTATTATTATTATTTTGTGACAGGAGGAAGCAAGGAAGCAGGCGACTAGTTCAGCTAAAATGAGACTGCAAGGGCAGCAGTATTTTAGGGGCCTGCACTGGGGCTTTCTGTAAACATAACTCACTGACACAAGCAGAACAGCAGCCTGAGGAAGTTTCTTCAGTTAAAAACACAAATGGGTGATTTTGGGAAAGAATCACAGAATGCTGATTTACTTGGTTTTCTTGCCATTTCACAACCATTAAACTCTCCTGACTGAGTGGCAGCGATACCATGCAGTTCCAGACAAAAATGAGAAATCGTAAGAAAGCCATGTGTGTCCTACTCAGTAATTCAACTGTGAGTCGGCTTACCAGGTGAGTAAGCCTGGGATGGCTTACTCTCCCAATACATATCCAGAAAGATGCCAAGGGAACGCTGGAGAACCTTTTCCGAAATGCAATATTCAGAGGGAAAGGAAGAACATTTGAAATAAATTCTCAGGTTATCACAAATAACCACTCTTTATAGCCTGACTGCCATGGAAAGGACAGTATTTATATAGTGAAAAGCTACAGAGCAGTCATTCAGTAGTACAGTAATACAACTATACTTTACTACTTCTGTACTCAAATTCAGAAACTGTAATGCATTACTCCCTTCCTGACTCTACTTGCTGCAGTTGAGTGTGGTGCCATGTCTGCCCACCCTTTGGTTCCTGTGTTCTGTGCTCAGCCTCTCTGTGTTTCGTTTTCTCAGGTTGTCGCTGCTGCTTTCTGATTTCCTGTGTGAGCAGAGATTTCATTATTAATCTGACTGTGACTTATTGTCGATCAGTCCCAACATTTCTCCTCAGATGCTGTAGAATCACTGTACAGCTCTCCTCACAAGCCCTGGACAGCCTGCAACCTCCCAGGTCACCCAAAGCCTACACCTGCCCTCTGTTCCCCCCTCCTCCTCAGCCCTGGGCTCTAATTCATAATCATGTCCTGTCACAACATTTCCTTCAAAGAGGAGGCCCCCTCAGGTGAACCTGATCCCAACTCAGTGGTTGCAAACACCTTTTAAGATCATTTACTAACTATGAAACAAAACAGAAGACACAGGACACTAATGCAAAAGGAAATTCACAGTACATTTATTAATTTCATTAACTCCAGAGGCCCCAGTCATAGAGCTATGAAACTCTGGAGTCTTGACCGAAGGCGGTGTGGAGCTGTGGTCAGGGCTCTGGACTCTTGATCTAGGTGGTGTGGAGCTGTGGTCAGGAGTCTGGACTCTTGATCTAGGTAGTGTGGAGCTGTGGTCAGGGCTCTGGACTCTTTATCTAGGTGGTGTGGAGCAGTGGTCAGGGCTCTGGACTCTTGATCTAGATAGTGTGGAGCTGTGGTCAGGGCTCTGGACTCTTGATCTAGGTGGTGTGGAGCTGTGGTCAGGGCTCTGGACTCTTGATCTAGGTAGTGTGGAGCTGTGGTCAGGGCTCTGGACTCTTGATCTAGGTGGTGTGGAGCTGTGGTCAGGGCTCTGGACTCTTGACTGAAGGGATGGTGGAGCTGTGGTCAGGGCTCTGGACTCTTGATCTAGGCAGTGTGGAGCTGTGGTCAGGGCTTTGGACTCTTGATCTAGGTGGTGTGGAGCTGTGTTCAGATATTCTACACTGGCAGCATGGTAGCTGTATCTCTTGTAAGTAGCTTTGGTAACAATAAGTCAATAAGTCAGAGCTCATCTGTGTGACATCTGGGTCACTGAAGCAGGAGGAGGATGGGATCTGAGCTCAGGGGGCTTGTGCACCTGCAATGCAGGATCAGTGATGGTGAATTGTAGCCACCCAGCAGGTTTGCAGGGAGGCACAGGGCAGAGCTCAGTGTGTTCTGACCCAGGAGGAGAGACGACACCTTGTACACACACACTGCAGTGGAGCGCTGCTGCAGTTCAAAGTGTCGCAGCACTGAATACGACACCGTGACCTCAGGAGCTGCTGGACTGATGTAACAGACAGAGTTTCAAGAGCCATTGCAGTGAAGCAGGTTAATAAAAATCAACCTTTGTGCTTTGTCTGAACAATTCCACTCTCAGTCTTCCTGTCCCTAAAGAGGAATTGTCGTCAGTATAGATAGAAGGTTATGTCAGGGAACCGATAGGTAGAATAGGAGGATCCTTATGCGTAACCGAGAATCCTGCAGAATGTGGAGCAGCACAGGGACAATCCAGAACACGTAATCCAGGAGCTTGGTTGATTGGAGAAGCAATGAGTCTGGTTACCAGGGAAATCCAAAAAGGACAATCCAAAAAATGAAATCCAAAGAGCATGGTCAAAAAGGCAAAAGCAAGTCCAAGGAGTCCAGGGGGGAAATCCGGGGGGAAATCCGGGGCGAAGTCCAAAGGTCCAAAACCGGTTGATCCATCTGAGACAAAGACAAGACAGAGTTAAAAACCGGAATGGGATCCGGTACAGGGACAGGGAAATAAAAACAAGATGACGAGGTCAGGCGCTCTGAGCCCCGGACTCAGCAGGGTCAGGACGCCGATAGGAGGCCTATGCCCTCAAGCCGCGGATGTAGGGCGACTTGGTGGTAGGCGGGCCTCCGGGCGTCCATCTTCCAATGCAGAGCCAGGAGTAGCAAGAGCGCCCGGTTTAAATAAGGAGGGGCAGGATTGGAGGCAGGTGCACATAATCAACTAAAATGTGAAAGAGCCGGAGCGCCCTTAAGAGGAGGGATTACGATCATGACAGGTTATTTATGATGCTTCATGATTGGACTTCTCTCACAGGAAGCAGCTTTGCAGTATGTCAGTGCACAAAATGTCCTCCTCTGCTGATGCTGAAGATTTGAAGATTTGCCTTTGCCAATAACAATCCTCACACAGTTACTGAGCCATCTGAGTCTGATGAGTGTGGTTTCCTTGTGATTCCTCTTTGTCTGAAATTACATGGCAGTGCTTGGGTACCTTCATCACTAATGATTGAAAGTGGCCCCAGCATGTAACTGGAGCTACAAAGAAGGCACATCAGCGCCTTTACTTCCTCAGACAGGTGAAAAACTTTGGTCTATCTTCAACTGTCCTGACCACATTTTACAGGTGCGCTATGGAGAGTGTGTTCATGTGTGGGATTACAGTGTGGTTTGGCAGAAGCTCATTGTCTGACTGTAAGGCGTTACAGGGGGTGATCAGGTCAGCCCAGTCCAGCATTGGAGTATAGCTCTCCTCTGTTTCAGACATTTTTACAGCTCGCTGTCTCAGGAAGGCTGGAAGTATCGCTAAGGACAAGAATCATCCTGGTTTCTCACTTTTCTCCCCCCTTCCCTCTGGTAAGCGTTATAGGAGCATAAAGGCCCAAACTTCC
Source organism: Atractosteus spatula (assembly GCF_055471065.1). NCBI lineage: Eukaryota > Metazoa > Chordata > Actinopteri > Semionotiformes > Lepisosteidae > Atractosteus > Atractosteus spatula. The sequence goes on along the minus strand of NC_142711.1, from coordinate 15,766,911 downwards.
AGATTCAGAGAGAGTTTCTTCCCAGCTGTCAGATTACTGCCCCTACCCCTGACTCACACTGGAGTGTGTGTTGTATGTAATTGAACTTGTTGTTGCTGCTGCTGTTCTGTCTTTATGTTTTTGGTGTTTCCTTAACGTCTTTGTATTCTTTGTATTGGAGCATACATGCAAATACGCATTTCATTGCACTTGTGCATAGGACAATCAACTGAACTGAACTCTGTGATTCAGTCAGGTGAGTTTAAAGGTTTCGGGTTGGCAAATAGAGATCAGATGAGTAGTCTGGGATTTCTTCCACAAAACACCCACTTGTGTTCTATATGTTCTATTCAGGAGGACAAAATAAAGGTCTCATCCAAACTCTGTAAGAATATACAGCACCATTTTATGAGAGCAACCACCCTGATCCAGGTAGTAACATCCCACACAAGAAACTTTCTCAGGTTGCTCTTCTACAGCTATGAAATAAAATGAGGCCTCAAAACAAGGAGAGCAACACAAAATAATCAAATCCAGGTCAAACAGCGTGTCCTTAAGTAACAGGGAGTTATTTGACTGTAACAAACATACAGTGCTAATTCTAAAACAAAAGAAACAGAACTCTATAGTTCAGCATCAGAGTACAACCCACTTGCAGATAAAGGAAAACCCGGCACTGACAGGCTGAAAGAACTGATCCTTTTTAGACTTGAACAGAGAAGACTATGACGAAACCTGACACTGGTACAAAAGGGTCTCGCCATCTGCAAATGTAACATTCACAAATTCGCTTGGCGGACGGGGTCTTGATGGAAAGAACAGAAGACCGGGATGAAACCAAGCCGAAAGAGCAACTTTCAAATGAGCCGTGCTGCAGATGAGGATCATGAGACGAATCAGTTTGAGAATGGGTTTCTCCCTGACCCCTGCTCAAATACCCACTACCCAGCATCCAAGTCTCAGCGTGGTCGTTTTTATATTGTAACGAGTGGATCCCCGTTCTGTGTGGGCAGTGTGGGGGATGACAAGCTGGAGAGGTCTTCACTGGCTCTCTGACTGTCTTCTTGCTCTTTTGATTACAGTGGGGGGTGCTTATCACTGATGCAGAGAAGAGAAAGTGCAGGCATCCACTGGATGCACAGGAGGGATTCATGTCATTAATTGTAGCTGATTACTAAGAGTTTGTGATTATTGATGTCTGTTTTAGTTTATTCTTCTTGCTCTTTTGATTACAGTGAGGTTTGCTAATCACTGAGGAAGGTAAAGTGCAGATATCTGCTAGATGCAGAAGAAGGATCTGTGTCACAAACCTGGTAGATTTCTTCAGAAGGAACAGTGTAATATGTACCTAAGTGTGCAATTGGAAACTACAGAGAAGTGCATTTATTAACCAGAAGAGGAGGGAGATTTTTAAACAAATGGTTGCAGTATGGAACAAGAAACCGAGTCACCGTTTCCTTGGTTTCATTTAAGAAACAGTTGAATGAGATCCTTGGATCATCGGATTGCATCGGATTTCGTCCAAGCCAAAATACTCTGAGCCCTTCAGAGCCTTTTGTTTTTCTTTAATGAACGAACAGTCTTCGAGAGTCTGAACTATTTTTCAAGTTTCACTAGCATGTGTAACGATCATTATAACGTTCTCGACAAATGAAGTTTCAAAGAGGTCTTCGCCGAAGAATTTCAAAGAGGTCTTTAGCCAGAATCCTGACCAGGTCTAGTGCAAGTGTTCACATTACTCCTATCCTGAAGTCCTTGCACTGGCTTCCGGTCAAATTCCCCGTAGACTTTAAAATCCTCATGCTCACCTATAAGTCTTTACATGGCTTGGCACCTCAATACCTGTCTGAACTTTTATCGCCCTACTCCCCACCTCGCAACCTCTGCTCTTCAAATTCTGCCCTCCTTACTGTCCCCCAAGCCCGTCTACATTGTATGGGCGACAGGGCCTTCTCCTGCTATGCCCCCAAGCTCTGGAACTCTTTGCCCAAGGATATTAGAGAGTCAACTTCTCTTAACTCCTTCAAATCCAGACTCAAAACCTTCTTCTTCAGAAAAGCCTTTACTTAACTGGTTCCATTCTTCACCCCTCTGCTCTTCTTAATACCACCTTCCACGGTCTCCTCTATTGTTATTGTTGTATTGTTGTAATTATAATTGTGTCCTATCTTGTGATATCTTCTTATTTATTGTTGTAGTCTTCTTATTTATTGTTATTGTCAACCTGTAAAGCGCTTTGAGAAGCCACCTTTAAAGGCGCTATATAAAATAAAGTTTATTATTATTATTATTATTATTATTATTATTATTATTATAAGATGCAGAAAATACTTTATATCAGAAATCAGTTCAACTCTCTGACGCTGGGTGTCGTGTTTTTTGGGGTTCTTTTATATATAACTTAAACACAATTGAACATAACACAAGGAAATACGTTTTAACTTAACTTTGACTAAAACCGTTATACAGGTAACGTGTCTGTTTACAGCTCAGCCAAATATTAACGTTCTAGCTTACTCTAGGGAGTGTCTCACAATTACTAGACTATCTGAAACATAAGGGAGTGTGTTAAAACTACCTAGCATGACACTGGGGTCAATTTATCAAATATCACAATGAAAAGATTTGGCGTCATACTTTGAAAAGGGAGGCGCTATTTTGAAATGCAAAACATCCACCCCACCGGACTCAGATTGCTCAAAATGCAAAACCGCTGTGTTCATCACATCAAGTAATTAAAAATACCTGTTGGTTAACTTCTGAGGTCTGCACGTGTGAGACAGTAGTTTCCAATGTTGTTTCGCGGTTGCGTTATGAACTATCTGGGTCAGTTTAGTGCTTTCTTTAAATACGTGGTTCGAAAGATGGTTTGAATCTTTAAACGGCCCTTGATTTACAAATTAATTTAAAAACGACACAATGAGAAACCGATTACTTCTTCAGATTTTTAAAAAGGACACAACTACGAAATATTAAGAGGTGCTAGTTAAAGCCTCTTTGGAAGAACATGCAGTTGCTCGCCAATGTTCGCCTTTTAAGGCTACATCGGCAACTCTTCTGATTAGGGTATGAGATTGGCTTCATCACTCTGCTCTCCTCCCCACTGAGAGCTGGTGTGTGGTAAGAGTACTGGTGCACTATGGCTGCTGTCACATCATCCAGGTGGGGCTGCACACTGGTGGTGGTGGAGGGGATCCCCATTACCTGTAAAGCGCTTTGAGTGGAGTGTCCAGAAAAGTGCTATATAAGTGTAAGCAATTAGTCTTAGAGAATAGCCTAATAGTCCACAGACTTCCTGCATATTTAATCGGTTTATTGTTAATTTGAAAGAACTCGGACGGAGTCGTCCCACACCTGCAGTGAACCGTATCCTGAAACGGACCTCCAGACATAAACCCGAACCCGCCCAGACTTGGGAAGACGTTTCCCTGCTCCTCTCCCTCTCCACGGACTGTCATGATGTATCAGGAATCATTTCGGGATTTATACTTAGGGAAGTATTTCAAGTCTCGCTCTGTCTTCCTCAGTAAGACTTGAATTCGTTGCGAATATAGTATTAGGCTTCAGGGAAGTACAATTCTCACAAACAGCGAAGGTTTGAGGCGCGAAAAGGAAGGAGCGAAGGAAACGAACTTTCCAGTTGAGCGGTGGCGAGTTGTCATGGAAACGGTTGAGTGAGCTCGCGGGGCGAGGACCCGCCAGCCGAGACGTGAAAAACTCACAGCGGGCGCTTCCCAATCTGGCGGAATAGCTAGAGTGACCGGCGGTTATTGATGAAAACTCACAAGTGTATTGAATACTAGTATTTGAGTTTACAAAATAGTCACAGGGGTCCGCGGTTAAGAATTGAGCGCGGTAGCGGCTGGACTAACGGAATAGATCCAAGTCTGCTGGTGGCGACCCCAGGAATCATATTGCCGCCCCGAAGACACACTTCAGCCCGCTGTGGGATTAAACTGCTGTGTCGATTAAAAGACCTACTGGAAATATGTCTGGGCACACAACGGGCTGCAGGTGCTCTGGACAGGTTGGTATTTACCCGTCGTGTGAATACAGTGTTTTATTAAAATACTTAATTCCAGTTTTAGTGGTTGAAGCTTTTAGGCGGGAAATGGGCGGAAGGAAAAATGCTGCCTGGTAGCAGTTCTACGGGGTCGTCATGGCAACGAGCAGCTGGCTATAGAGCTGCGCAGTTAAACTTTGGAGCTGAAATTCTGCAGATCTCACCTCGTTTTTTACGACCAGCTCTTCTTCGCAAGTGATTTTTCAGTTGTTTCCCATTTTGTATCTGGGTTATATCTTTGCTATGTGTAATACACTATACTTTAAACTGTTATTAAACTATTATCACAACTGCTCGGGTGGAGGTCAAATTCTAATTTCCCCACTTACTGTGCATAAAATCTCACTGAACGAACACCACAGCCCTGCCCTCTCCAGTGTGGCTGCAGCCCCCCCCCCCCAACATCACTGCTATAGCTGCTTTCTCTTGTTCGCACCTCATACAGCAGACATCAGCAGCATCAGCACTTTCATTTCCTCAGCCAGGCGAGATAAAACAAAAGCACTAAGCACACTATCTCTTTATTTCTATCGGCTAGTTTCATTGTTGTTACAATTTGACCAAACAGCTGAAAGTAAGGGAACCTCTAGTTTCAATAGCTCAATGAAGGTGATAATTAATGTTTAAATAAATAGGTAGATCTTGGGGGCTGAGTTTGGACAGTCCCACCCTGTATAAATATGAGAAACATGAGGTTGGTCTTCACCAAACAGACATGCGGAAACAAGTCATGCCACGATCTAAGGAATATCTGAGTACCTCAGAATAGTTATTGATGTTCTTTCTGGAAAGAGATACAAAACTATTTCTATTGACGTGGGGCTCCACCACTCCATTGCCATACAGATGTCTACAAATGGAGAGTGTCTTGTGGGTCAAGAACATTGTCACCCCACCAAGGAAACCTCACTGTGATGATGGGATGAGAGTGGAGGTCTGTGAGTTTTATATAGACCAGGGCTGGCCCAAATCGGTCCTGCTTGCTTAATAAAGTCCTCACACTCATCACCATCATCGTGTAACGTATATAATCATAATTTTACTTCATAGTCATTGAGCAGAGTCTGTGTTTTAGCATTTCCAGTAGAAGTATAACCAGAAATTCCCTGACACAACAGTGTTACCGTAAATGTGACTATTGTAAAAAACAATGATATACATATAAATCAATAGAACTACATCTTTTGCAAATACTTAAAAAGTTGCATCTTCCGCAAAGCAGGCCAATTTCGTTTTGCTGAAACAATACTGTCAGCAGAGTTATTTGGAGAGTTCCATCCTAAAACCAAAAATTTCCTGACTTTCACGAATGATCTTTTTCTCAGAACTGCAGATGATCCACAAGTCTCCGGGGTCAATGTTCTCTCTACTTAGAATTATTTTCTCTTTGGTTTAACATAACTAGACACAGTAATCTGTTTTTTTAAAAGACATTCGGTCAGTGTGGTGCTTTAGAACTGTGGTCTATACTAAATTGTGAGTAATATTTCTTTGATTCCAAGATTAGAAGAAACAACGTGTGAATTTTAAAGGGTTGCTGCTGAACCCATGAGGTTGAGTTAAAGACATCCTGTGGTCTGGACTTCCCCCGGGCACAGCATCACACTTTTTCTAAGACGATGGTGCTTGCTCAGTAATTAACGTCTCATTAACCACAAGCCCTCTTCTATAGCACATCTCTAGATGTTCATAAGGAGAGCTCTTAGGTTCTGGGTTCAAGTCTGGCCTTGGATTCCTGTCTGTGTGAAGTTTGCATGTTCTCCCATGGCTCACCCAGATTTTCTCTGGGACCCCTCCTCCCAAAAGACATGCAGATTAGATTTGATCACTACTCTGAACTTTTCTGGTTGGCGTTTTCACACTTGGAGGACTTGTTCCCAGTATCTTAGTGGCCTCCTCTCACTTGTACCCTAACCCATGATCTGATCCGGCCACAGAAGTCTGAAATCTGAATTCTGCACCAACTGCTTCTCACATCTCTTAGAGATGCTTCTGCTACCCATCTGGACAAGTGCTCAAGCAAATATGAATTCAATTTGTAATTAACAAATCAGTTAGTATGTACTAAACTGAACAATTTAGTGTCTCATTCTTTCCAATGAAGGGTGGCAGTACTGTTGCTTGCAACTGTTAATTAACCAACAAACCAAATATGTGAGCAATACTGCCACCTTGGGGTCTCTGGGAGGAATGTTCTGTCTACCAAGAAATCCACATGGCTGTTCTTCAGTCTCTGTCTTGGAAAGTTACTTACCTTAAAATCTACATTATAAATGAAAGAGACCAAGTGGCCCGTCTCTCTTATTGTAGTTTCTAGTTGATAGAGGGTCTTATCAAGCTGTAACTTGTAGGATCCCATTACCTGCTTTGACAGCACAGCTAGGTTAATAGTTCTTGCTGTAGAGCTCTTTCCAATATAAAGTACCATGAAACAGAGAAAGTTATTTCTCAACTGAATCATCCCAATGTTTGCAATTTGACCTTAATTTGCCCTAAAACAATCCTGGGCTTTACATTGTGTGTGTATATCATTCAAGGACGTCTATTCCTGATCCTTGGAGACCAGATTGCAGATTTTCATTCCAGCTCAACTCTTAACAAGCTAGATCATCTTATTAGTTTAATTAGACCAGTTCAAAAACTTATCTCAGTTTATCAAGGTCTGCTGCTTTAAAGGGACATCTGCAGACAGCAGACAGCAGACACACTGAACCTGCAGGACCAGGACTGGAGAACACAGTGATGAAACCCGTTCATAGATGGGGATTATCAGGAGGCCATGAATGGTAAAGGCAAGGGGGAAATATGGCCAAGACACCGGGGTAACACCCCTATGTCTTTTGAGAAACACCTTGAGATTTTATTGACCATGGAGAGTCAGGGCCTTGGTTTTACATCTCATCCAAAGGACGGAGCCTTTTTTATGGAATAACATCCCTGTCACTAGCTTGGGGCATTAGGACCCACACAGACTGCAGGGTGAGCGCCCCCTACTGGTCCCACTAACATACCTTCCAGCAGCTTTACATTTTGCCAGTGACACTTCTTTTCTCTTCCTTTCCTACACATATAATTTTTCCCAATTTTACATTTTTAAAGGAAGAATAATTACTGAATTTTTATATTCACTGTGTAACTTTATATTTGACAAATACAGTATTACTAAATGCATGTTGTTGTTATTTTAATTCTACAATATTATTCTTTTTATGTAAGGTTTTAATTTCTGTTTACATCAAACATGCATTTCATAATTGTCTTTTACTGAATAGTCATTTATCCCTTCCTACAACTGAACTGAGGTTTTGCCAGCTAAATACACTCACACCTTTTTTTGACACACCAGACAAGACATTAAACACCAAATATAAAAACATCAGACATTAAAGCTCCAGATTCACACACATTTTACATTTTGTTCCACAAGGTTTTCATTTACAGTAGTTGAAATGTATTAATGATTTCCAGTGTGATTCATAAATTTGGTCATTTCTTCCTTAGCAAGGGAATCTATATTTATCTTAATATAATAACTTTTAGCCATAGATTCTTTAAGTGTTTCTTTCTGCCACAACCGCTGTGGCTCTTTCCCCAATTCATATTTAAAGGTATTGGATCTTTTGTCTTATATGATCACAACTGACACAGTACTCCTACCTGATTACAATATTCTTGCTTACAGCATTTTGCATAATGTCTAGAGAGTACACAAATATAGTCATTCAAGTATTCCTATCAATGTTAGTTTTACTTTTGCAATTTTTTCCATCTTGTAACACTGCGTGCCCACACATAACATATACAGTACATTGTCTACACATATATAAACCATTTATGTACTATTTGAAGGATTTTTTAAGTTCTCTCTATATTATGCATTTAAAGCTTCCCTCCTGCCTTCCAGATATAATATATTATTGTATGCAGCAATTTTAAAAGCTGTTCATGTTATGTGCACTTCTTTTAACTTTGCTTAAATCTTTGGTTTTAAAGCATTAACAGCACTATTCCACCCATCTATGGGAGTCTGACTATAACATGTTTTTAATTCATCTTCCTTTCCCCAGAATACAGTCACGGATTACCAAGGTCTTATGTCGCTTAATTCCTTTTCTCCTACAATGGGACATGCCTGCAGCCCTAATGCCCTACTCATACTTTCTCCATTCGTCTATTTCAAATAATAGACAGTCACATTACCTACTTCCATTTACTAACATTAAAATGTAAAGAATAGACAGTTGATGATTACTTTCATATGCATAATCTGTTAGGAATTAGTAGTGAGGACCCTATGGAGAAAACCAGAGCGATCTCCAGAGGCGTAGTCGATAGAACAACCCGAGGTCCGAAAGCCGAAAGAAGCGCAAAACCAGAAGCGGAGCCGCAATCCGTGAGGAAGGCGAGAGTCGAAACCAGAACGAGAACCAAAGTACCAAAACCCCAAACCAGGAGATGTAATCGAAAAACAAACCAGGATCAGGGAGCCAAAAACCAAGTCGTAAGTAATCGCGAGAATCGAAGTGGCTCTAGCCAGGAAGAACCCTAATAGTGAGCCCAGGGGAGAGTGTGAAGCAGCATTAAATAGACAGGGGTAAATGGGCTAATTGGGAACAGTGCTGGAATGCGAGGTGGAATGACGAATCCTCCGGGGGCGTGGCATAACATAATCTTGCATATAGTCTTTGCAAATTCTCAACATCTTCTCTTACTGTCTCAACTAATGAGTCTATTTCCGTTTCGGTTCACATGCTACTGTATGTGTTCTTCTGGCTTGTCAGCTGCCGCTCCTGATCTCCCCTGCTCATTATTACATGCAGTAAACTCAGACTGACTAGCGTTCTTTCAGTTTTCCTCCATTCTTTTTTTAATGACTTTAGATTTTTCTTCTAATAAATACATTGTTACTCTACCTGTATCTCTGATGTTATTTTATCAGTTTTTAACATTATTCTTTCACACATGCCTTTTATGTGATAGCAGATATCAATTGCATATTATATTAGCACATTATTACGAGTTTTCTGTTTCTTTTTTAATTCTTCTTACCCTATATCCTCTCTTTAACAAAGGTTGTTTCCTACTTATACAACACTATTTCAGGTTTACCAGCTGCTTTCCATTTTTTTAAAAAGGTCTTATAGATTTTTCCTTTCTTGGAAGGAACAGACATTTTCTTTCTCAGTGTTGATGCTTCTCTTTCAGGGCTGTTGTTCCATTGAACAGGCTATTTGCCCTAAGCTTTGTTTGGCCCACATTCTTACGAAAGGCTCTTTTTCACTGTTTCACTGTCTCCTTGGCAAAGAGTCTTACTACAGTCTGTAGCTTACTTTTCTAACTTTGTGACGAAAAAGGCCGGAGAACACTAGGAGAAGACACACACAAAGTGCATCCCCCACAGTGTCCCAAATCCCTACACTATTACAGACGGTTTCATAGTCCACTTCTAGCCATGGTCACCCTATGGTATTACCATGAATAGGCATTTATGGGAAAGAAAGCAGAATATCATTGGAAGGGGGCGTGAATATTTTTTCAAGGCACTGAAACATAGATGAAAAAGACACAAGGAGAACTAAAGCAGCCCTTTCCTTATGAAGGACTTTAAGCCACATTTAATTTTGTGAATGACAGAATTAATTCGGCAACAATATTTCAACACAAAACAGCAGTAAGATTTGCAGACTCTTTATTAATGATACTAGTTCCAAAAGAATAAACACACAGGGACTGAAACAACCTTATTAAAAACATTGCAAAATGCTAGAATTCTCTGATGTGGTACTGAAAATGCCCTGATGTTTGTACATGTGAGATTAATATGATATAAACATCCTGGCTTCAGCTGTTCAAATTAATTCTCAGCTTAATCTGAACAATTTACATTAAAATGGATTTGCAGATCAGGTTAAATACGTTTCTGTACTATACCATACTAAAGGACACAAATGTAAGTCACTTCATATCAAATCATGGGCTGAATGAATAATAACTATCCTGCTGATGGAATCAGCCCCTTCCCTCCCCCGAAACACAGCGGGCCATAACCCATGGTCAAAAAGAAACAATTTAAGAGATGATAATGAACTCTTCCACACAGAATGTGGAGAATGACAGCACTGTCCATTTGACTGAAACATAACTTCTTGTTGAAAGTGCACTTGAACCCTGAACTTGCAAAAAAAGAGATATTGGAAATGCAAGAAAAGAAGAAGTTGAAAATGACATTCAGTCCGTATCACAGACACCAGGAATTCCAGAATCATAGGGGCTCTGAAGGGTCAGGTTCTTTCTGCAAGAGGACAGAGAGGGAAGAATGAATAAAGTACAGAAATGTACTGATTGCAAAATAAAGTACATGAACACTGCACTGAGAGAGGGGTTAATACAGTACAGACACACTGACTGGACACTCCAGTACATTAACACTGCACTGAGAGAGAGGGGTTAATACAGTACAGACACACTGACTGGACACTCCAGTACATTAACACTGCACTGAGAGAGGGGTTAATACAGTACAGACACACAGACTGGACACTCCAGTACATTAACACTGCACTGAGAGAGGGGTTAATACAGTACAGACACACAGACTGGACACTCCAGTACATTAACACTGCACTGAGAGAGAGGGGTTAATACAGTACAGACACACTGACTGGACACTCCACTACATTAACACTGCACTGAGAGAGAGGGGTTAATACAGTACAGACACACTGACTGGGCACTCCAGTACATTGGGCAGTGAAGTGGACGAGTGGACATAGCAGAGGAAGTGTCACACAGAGGAAATGAGTCCTGGTATCACTTACCTCTGGGGTCTGCTTCTGGATCAGAGCTCACAGGATTCCTGAGGAGACAGAACAGCTGGAGTTAAACTCACTGTCAATACTGAACCCTATGTGACTGGATGCATAGAGAGGAATCTGCTGCCTGTTCACATGGTCTGTTTTTCAACACTGTGAAACAATCAGAGATAATCAACAGTCCTGTTACTCTTATCCATCTGTGTGAAAGAACGAGCTTATTTTTAAGCACTTGGATGTCGCCTGTCGCCACAGAAAGAAACTTCCTCTCTCATGTCAGAAGCACCAGTCCAGACCTCTGCTTGCTGTGGAAGCTGAACCCTGTGGTTCAGCAGATAAAGCAAACATTGACAAATATCTGTCAAAACCAGATACCCAGAGGACAGAAAGCTCAGTTAGAGGGAACTGAACGTCATTAGAGCTAGAATTAACATACAGTATAGCAAGTAGGTGGCTGGGTCAGCATGCGCAGAAAAAGAAAAGAAAAGAAGCACAATGTTTTGGTTGTGGAGCCTTCTTCAGGTGTGACACCTTTCTTTTCAATATGGAATAAACTTTTACTTGTTCTTTAACATACAGTATATCAGTCAGCCAGAATCTCTGTAAGGGAAATTATCTGTATACTGCAAGTCTGTAAGTGACATAACAACTCAGACTCTATTATATGGAGTCCTGAAGGTTTAATTTATCAATAAAACTATTTGCATTCACAAATCTCTCATACTCGCGGTACATCTGCCTTAGTTTCCAACCTGCCTTTTACTAACAGTTCATTTCTCACATGTTTTCACATGTTTAAATGTAATATGGACGAGTGCATTGCATACAGGAAGCATAAAAAACTCTCTCTCATCCTAGCATTAATCCCACATCAGCAGGGTCCGCTTGTTGGCAGGCCTGTCTCCATTTGGTGGTTTGAACCAAATCTTTGAGCTGACGTTGCCATTAAATGCAACTGAGAATACTCCAACCGGCGCGTCGCTCCGCCTGCCCTCGGGGGGAGGAGAACAAAGTAATGTAGCCAATTCATAGGGGGGGATTATTAGGAGGCATGGGAATTTTGGCCAGGATGCCAGGGTTACACCTCTACTCTTTTCAAGAAACACCCTGGGATTTTTAATGACCACAGAGAGTCAAGACCTCAGTTTTACATCTCATCCGAAAGACAGCACCTGTTTACAGTAAAGTGTCCCCGTCACTATACTGGGGCATTAGGACCCACATGGACTACATGGTGAGCACCCCCTGCTGGCCTCACTAACACCTCTTCCAGCAGCAACCTTAGTTTTTCCCAGGAGGTTTCCCATCCAGGTACTGACCAGGCTCACACCTGCTGAGCTTCAGTGGGTAGCCAGTTGTGAGTTGCAGGGTGACATGGCTGCCGGCTAGAAAGCATAAAAAAACTAGAAATAGAAAATGGGATTAATACAGTTAGTTAATTGGCCATTTTTACAGGTTTGTGTTATAATGCTACCTTTCACTACCTCGCAGGTCAAAAGAGAGTTAGTAAAGTAACTTGCAGATTATGTTAAAAGAGAAGGAACTGCAAACAAAATTCAAAATGAAATACAGTGCAACTCTGATATATTAATGTTGCTGATGAAATAGGTAAAAAAAAACATCATATAGCAGAATTACGGAAATAATTTTGTTTCAGCTTCAACAACATGGCTGGACAGCTTGATCCCAGCTCCCAGCACCCTCTGTGTCAAGAGTCTCCTGTTTACAGTTTTAAATGCACTTCTATTCAGATTCCCACTTGTGTTCACTTCTTTGTGTTCATTCTGAAGAATTCAGCTGGATTGACTTTGACAGTGTCCTTGAAGATTTTGAAAGCTTGTATCAGGTCCCATTCTAGTCTTCTTTGATCAAGACTAAAGAGACTCAGTTCCCTCACCCTGTCAGTGTGGGACACTCCCTTCAGACTAAAGAGACAGTTCCTTCAGCCTGTGAGAGTGGGACACTCCCTTCAGACTTCATTTGGAATGCAGGCTGAGTGGACCTGGGAGCTGTCTGAAAGGAACTAGAGCAAGCTCCATCACTTGCCCTTACCTGGGATTGAGCTCAAGACCTTCCAATCAAGAACTAGATGCCCTTGCCATCTGAGCTACCACAACTCAGAGGAGTTGAAATACAATTAGGTATTTATTTACACAGTGGAGTATTTATTTGTATAGTGGTATATTTACATAGTGGTTGGGTATTTATATAAAGGTGTATTTCCAGGATGGTGAAGTATGTATTTCCACAATGGTGGGGTATTGATTTACACAGTAGTGGGATAATTATGTGCACAGGGTGGTGTATTGATTTACACATTGAAATATTTACACAGTAGTGAGGTATATACACAGTGGTGGGGTAGTTATGTACACATTAGACTATTGATTTACACAGTGTGGGGGTATTAACTGTAGCAGCTGGAGTGATCCATTGTCCAGTCCAGGGTGTTGATCCATGGGCTTCTGGGTGGAAGTTCAGAGCCCAGAATGCTGCCAGCTGCTGTGAGCCCTGGTGTGGAGTCGGTAGCTGTGAGGTGACCCTGTTCAACAGCAGCCCTGATTAAACCTGTGCTCAGGCTCTAATGACACAGACAGACAGCTCCTGTCTGGCAAAACATTTCAATAAGGGAAGAATAAGGGAACAGAGTGACTGGAAATGTGTGGATTCAGAGTCGGTGTTCTTACCTTTCTGTCTCGTGCACCGGCAGCAGTAAACAATCAGTGCAATACACACTACAACCAGGAATGCAATTACACCTATCGCCCATGATGGGAGGGCTTTCCCTGAAACAGTCAGAGACAAGTAAAGATTTAATAAGGACTGGACACTCCAGTACATTAACACTGCACTGAGGGAGAGGGGTTAATACAGTACAGACACACTGACTGGACACTCCAGTACATTAACACTGCACTGAGAGAGAGGGGTTAATACAGTACAGACACACTGACTGGACACTCCACTACATTAACACTGCACTGAGAGAGAGGGGTTAATACAGTACAGACACACTGACTGGACACTCCAGTACATTAACACTTCACTGAGAGAGAGGGGTTAATACAGTACAGACACACTGACTGGACACTCCAGTACATTAACACTGCACTGAGAGAGAGGGGTTAATACAGTCCAGACACACTGACTGGACACTCCAGTACATTAACACTGCACTGAGAGAGAGGGGTTAATACAGTCCAGACACACTGACTGGACACTCCAGTACATTAACACTGCACTGAGAGAGAGGGGTTAATGCAGTACAGACAGACTGACTGGACACTCCAGTACATTAACACTGCACTGAGAGAGTACAGACAGTGCCAGGCGCTCACCAGTGCAGCAGTTAGAGTCAGGGTTAGGGACAACAGTATGTAACTCCCAATTTCTGAACTTAGAATTAAGATCTAAGAAGCTGATCTTTCCAGGGGCTCACCAGCGCAGTAGTTGTGAGGGTTGACTTCAGTGCTATTACTGCTGACAGGGTTACTGACAGAGCAGGTGTAGGAGACGTTCAGATCCTCTATCTCAAGAAGGAGAGTCTGATCAGAGCTGCGGCTCACAGGTTGATTTTGTCCCTCTCTGTGCCAGAACAGGGTGACCTCTCTCCCGTTCTCCACTGAACACAGCAGAGAGCAGGGTGTGTTCTGAGTGGCCTGGACTCTTGGCTTTGACACAGGACCTGTAATGGAGGAGCAGTGGGGTCAGTAGAGGGCCCTAGTCTGACAAACTGCATATAGAGAGAGGGAAACACAGTTTTACTGGAGTGGATCACAGTTAAAGAGCTGCTGCATAATGCACCCAAAAAGCAATGCTAAGGGTCTCAGCCAGGTGAATCGATGAGCTCATCAGCAAACTCAGAACCCAAGATGTATCCAGACATTAGAATTATTTTCATTTATTTTTCAGAGAAATGTGCTAGTCATATTAAATGTTGTTAATATTATAGTCGTTGTTAATGTTAAATATAATATTATTGCCACAATGGTGATTAAACCAAATATGTTGGCTTTAAAGAGCAAAACAATTTGCCATTTGGCCCCTAAAGAGAGGTCATGTATCACTATTGAGGGCAATTAATTTTATTTTTGATTGGAGCACATGTGGTTTCCTATATGGGCTCCATTATAGCCATGACCACCTCTGCTTTCTGTCAGGTGTTCTAAGATTCTGCATCCTAGTTTTAGGACTTTTAGGAAAGATAAAAGACATTGACAGTGATTGTACATAGTCAGAGACAATCTGATTGTACACTGTCAGAGACACTTTAACTGTATACTCTTGGAAATCTCAAGTTATATCTAATATATTTTTACAATTGCAAATCCTTACCGTAAACTAAGAGATTATATTTTGTTTCTGTCTTTGGTTCTTTATTGTTGACAGTGTATTCCCCACTATGCTCCTTGCTCAGGTTTATGATACAGAAGTGGCTAGTCTTGTCCCAGATGATTGTATTAGGAGCCATTACAAGCTTGTTATCCTTCACTTCTGCAAGAGTTTCTTTTTTCTTGAAAAGGAACCCTTCCTTAAATACCTGTGCTGGAAAACAAACTGATTTTGTTTCAAGCTCTTTTATCTCTTTTATATCTTCAGAGCAGACACATGACAGAGAAAGACCTGAAAATTAAACAAAAAGATTATATTATATTTAATACAATTTTAATGTACTTCAATTAAGGTTAGCACATTCCAAAACCGATCAAAATCTCTATCAGTGAGCTAACCAAGCTGTGGGAACAGTCTGAGCTCCTGGCCCAGCACTGATCAATATCTCTATCAATGAGCTAAAAGAGGTGTGAAAACAGTCTGATCTCCTGATCAATACTGTTCAATATCTCTATCAATGAGCTAACAGAGGTGTGGGAACAGTTTGAGCTCCTGACCAACACCGATTAATATCTATAACCAGTTATTTTGTGGGAAAAACATAACTGAAATGTATGTGGAAACTCTTTCTTACATGGGTGCACAGTATTTATAAGCAGAAAACTGACACAAATATACGAGCTATTTGTTTTTCCCATCATTCTCTTTTTTACAAACATGCATTATGGGTAATGTACATATTTCGTTTTCTTTCACCTGTCATTGTTCACCATTTGTCTGGTTCCCCATACAATATAAAGCAATAAAAGCTTACAGACTCGCCTTTCTTCTTCTGTCTCATTTCAATTCTGAGTTACTCTTGTCTGAAAGTTCTTATCTGATCTGTTGATGATGGACGGCACCTAATGCTTAATGATAAAGGACATTTAATGTTAGATGGACAACATCTAACGTTAAAAAATCTTATTCTTGTAGAGAAATGCTGCTACACTTAAGATCAAGACCTGTAATGCCCCAACTTTGAAGTTGAGTTCTTACCACCCTGCAGGGCATCACTGATCCAGCCTGTACATCAAAGTTAGAATTAGAAATTCAATTAGAAAGGAGCTGGTGATGCTATCTGTTCCTACTTTTTGTTTCTTCATGGCTTAAAGCTAAATTAAATGTACATAGCTGTGTCTGAACTTTGTATTGGGAACAAAGTTCAAGCTCATTATATTATTCCTGATGGATATTAATTCCCCTTTCTAAGTCATTTGGCTCTGTTGCATGTTTAGAAATATAACCCGGATTTATAATGGAACCCTCTGCAGTGTATTTGATAGCTAGAAGCACATGTGAAATACGGTCTAACTTACAGTCCCTAGCCCGACTCTATCCTATTAGGGTTTTCTTATAGGAACTCCCAGTTTAAGGAACTTTGACAAAGTTTATACTCTTATGGTCCTGAAACTTCATATTCACACTGTTCTTTTGGGGAAAATTCCCCTTAATATGTTGTTTAACATGTCGCAACTTTCTGATTCCTAATTGCAATGTATATCGGGGATCCCCTGCACATGAGGAGAGGGAGTGTAAAGGACTCATGAGCTGGGGAGCAGGCTGGTCTGGAGGGCTCACTCCGAAGAACACAAGACAACTCACAATCAAGGACCCATTTGGCCTTTATTTGATCTGAGAATTTCCACTGGGAGGAACAGCGATGAAGATTCTGGTGCAGAAAGAGGGATGAACACAACATTGAGAGCAAGAGAGAGATGGGCAGTGGAGGGGAGGAGGAGGAGAGACGGGCGCTGTTTGGTCGTGAGCAGTTCATTGACTTGAGTCCCTCAGTAATAAAATCATCTGCTGAGGAATGGTTACCTCTCATTTCGTTACCATTCTCATGAGCACTTACATGCCAGAGCTGTGTTTGCTAAGGCTCCTACTCTACTTTACTCTGACGATTTTGAACCTACTTTATTCACTAAATAAACACACACAACAGGACAGGAGACACGGTGAGAGAGAGAGGAGAGGACAGAGAATCCCTCAGTAATAAACACACACAACAGAACAGGAGACACAGTGAGAGAGAGAGGAGTAGAGGACAGAGAATCCCTCAGTAATAAGCACACACTACAGAACAGGAGACACAGTGAGACAGAGAAGAGATTACAGAGAATTCCTAACAAATGAACACACACAACAGGACAGGAGGCACAGTTAGAGAGAGAGGAGATAGAGAATCCCTCAGTAATAAACACACACAACAGGACAGGAGACACAGTGAGAGAGAGAGGAGAGGACGAGACTCTATCAGTAATAAACACATACAACAGGACAGGAGACACAGTGAGAGAGAGAGGAGAGGACAGAGACTCTATCAGTAATAAACACATGCAACAGGACAGGAGACACAGTGAGAGAGAGGAGAGGACAGAGAATACCTCAGCAATAAACACACACACTGCAGGGTGTCTGAGCTCCATTGTCTCTGTTGTTCCAAATTCAAGACTTCAAGAGCCTTTGTGTTTGCATTGAGAGGGCCAGCGTCCCTGTACGTCTCTGCGCTCTGCACTCAGCGAAGCTCTGGGAAAGCGGTCCTGCTGTGTGCGAATCTGCACACTGTGTGGAGGGTAGTGTGGTCTGGGTGGGGGTGGGGTGTGATGGTGGGTCTACATATACTGATGTGTCTGAGACGAGCTGAGAGATCTGCTCTGCGCACTGAGGAGAGATGGGCTGCCTCTGTCTCCTGCTCCTGACCCTGAGCCTGCTGGGTAAGTGAGCTCCTCTACCGCACCCACCCTTAACACACTGACAGCACATGGGAGCAGGGCCTCGGGCTGGCCTCCGGCATGAGGCTGCAGGTCCCTGTCGGAGAGGAGCCGGGGTCCTGGAGGAGCTGGACTCTCAGTGCTCTGCGGACACACAGAGCGGTCGGGACAGGGGGGGTGAGGAGGAGGACAGGGACCATGGTGATGGAGCATTGCTGGATGTTTTTGAGTTTCTCTTGCTCCTACTCTGCACACGTGAGCGTGCTGGGTTGCAAGCTGTGCTTAAAGCTGTGAACGTCAAGCCTGCTCCTGTTAGAAAGAGTGCAACGGGTGAGAGAGGGTGTCAGAGCTGTGGTCAGGATGTGAGTGTGGAGCACCAGCACAGCAGGAGTACCGGGGCCTAACGGACCACTTGACCACATGGTTAGAACAATTCAGCTTCTCGGTCTTCTACTTTTGTTATCTGTTCTATTGTCACACAGTAACTGTTACTACTGTAATTTTTCTAACATCAACATCTGTCCTATATAATATATCATATACTATAATATTTTTATTTTTATGATTAGCAAAGGAATTAACTTTTGATTGATGATGAACAGACAGGTGGAGAAAACACTGTATCAGACACACACACAGGGGAGTAAGCCTGTATCGGACACGCCCACAGAGGAGTGACCCTGTATCAGACACACCCACAGAGGAGTGACCCTGTATCAGACACACCCACAGAGGAGTGACCCTGTACCGGACACACCCACAGAGGAGTGACCCTGTATCGGACACACCCACAGAGGAGTGACACTGTATCAGACACACCAATAGTCAATAGTGGAGTGACGCTGTATCAGACACACCCACAGAAGATTAACACTGTATGAAACACACCAACAGGGGAGTGACCCTGTATTGGACATGCCCACAAAGGAGTGACACTGGATTGGGGTTCGCCAGTACCAGGGCTGGGGACCCCTGTACTGTACTACAAGGTTGTAACTGGGCTGGGGTCTCCAGCACCAGGGCTGGGGATCCCTATACTGACTGGACTGGGGCTCTGCATGAACAGGGTCCGCAACATCTGACCTGAAGCTCTCAGATCTGCTGTAATTCCCGGTACGGTTCACAGGCGGGAAAAACAACGTGAACGAATTCACAGTTGGTCAGAATCCAGGATTCGAGTAGTAGACTAGCAGGCGGGTTACTGATCCGAGCACACGCAGGGCCGACTAAGGCGAGACCTTTCAATTCAAGCGCGTCATTTCAGAGCGCCGGAGCTGGAGAGCCCGCTGTCACTGAACTAACCGCATAGCGCGAGCTCTGGGGAAGGGGCGCAGGAGCTCGAGCACAGCACTGTGTGCTCTGTGAGACAACAGCGCGGACAGAAACCGCATCCGCAGACTGCAGCCAGCAGACTCCCCGAAACCGGAAAGTTAAGAGCCCCCCCAAACTCCCCCAAAACCCCGCACCCGGAAGGTTCATTGGCCCCCTTGCTATCTATCACACAGGGAGTATACAGAAATGCAACGAAAACTTTTTTAGCAGAAATATGACGATACAATGCACTGTAAATTAAATTATTAATTTTAATTCAATCTCTTCGTTGTCTTCAAGGGTCCGTGTACTGTATATGAAGTCGTCTACGAGACGTGAATTAAGATTGGTCAAATTGAAAGTACTGTGAGTTCGTAAGGAAATTCTTGCTCCGGATAAAAGCATGTTTTTGCTGCACTGCAAGAAAAACTGGGATTAGACAAACATTCTTCCCTAAAATAACAGATCTCATCCCAGAATTCCCACACCTGGCACAATCAGAACAGTTTACAGTCTTTCGGAGGGAGGAAACTCGATAGAGCTGCAGCCCAGTATGTGATCTCCTGTCCCAGCCTGAGGAACAGACAGTGAGCCTGTCTCTCAATAATAATACAGTGTGTGACCTCCTGTCCCAGCCTGAGGAACAGACAGTGAGCCTGTCTCTCAATAATAATACAGTGTGTGATCTCCTGCCACAGCCTGCGGAACAGAGTGAGCCTGTTTCTCAATAATAATAATAATAATAATAATAATAATAATAATAATAATAATAATAATAGCGTGTGATCTATTGTCACAGCCTGAAGAACAGAGCGAGCCTGTCTCTCAATAAGAATAAGAATAAAGTGAGTGAGGCTCTCTTGATAATGTTCTATGTTTAATATATTGTATGTAGATGTCAAATAATATGTTTTACTGTAAATGTCTGTGGATGTTGTCCTAGTTGTATTTGCTTTGGCAGCGCTGTAACTCGTCGGTGATGCCAAGAAAGCTCTTCGAAATAGAATTTGAATGAAAGCACTGTGACTACGATAGACCTCCAGGGGGAGTTCTTCCTCGGTTATTCAGATCAGAGTCACAGCGTACCCACGACTCCACTCACACACACTCAGGGCGGTGCGACACACTATAGGGCACCATTTTCCTTCAGATTTCCTTGAAGGAACGAAAGGGGAAACACTGAGCTAGAGGAGGAGACTCCTGAAAAAGACTGAGGTGTTTATATTGACTCATCATTGACATCTTCACTACGGAGAATCAATAAAACAGACAACGTTAAGCTGTATGGATAAGCTGAAGGAACTGAATCTCTTTAGTCTGTAGGGAGTGTCCCACACTGACAGGCTGAAGGAACTGAATAGAGACCCTTCTTTGCAAAGAGTTTTGGGTGTTAGGAAGTAACTTGATTTTTTTCTAAGATCAATTTGCTACTACTTAAGATCCTACACATTTGCAGTTTTTACATTTTGATTTTATTTTCATATAAGCAAGTGGAATTTCAATTTAAACATGACTTTAAAAATGTATAGGTTTTGCCCTATGTTCCTAATTTTTTACTTTGTATTCCCAGGCCTGACCTATCAATCAGATTCCTCTGAACTTAACGTCAAAGTGGGGGAAAGTGTGACCTTCAGAGCTGAAAGACTGCAGAAAGGATTCCTGAAATTCCACAGCAACGTCATTGCGGATGTGAACGGGAGGAACTGCAACACCAGGGATGCACAGTTCACAGACAGAGTGCAGTGGGACAGTGAGAGCAGACACATCAAAATCCTCAACCTCAACCTGAACGACACTGGAGTCTACATCGTGGAAATCAAGAACAATGAGACGTCGTACAAACAGTTTCAAGTAAACGTGTTTGGTAAATGGCTGAAGAGTGTTTCAGTCTGATCTACTGAAGCCAGTACAACCGGATGAGATAGTCCAGTCAGGACAGGAGGCACGTCTTTACGCAAAAGGTGGTGGGTGATCCTTGGATCAATGAACAACTAGCTACCAAATGATCATTCTTTGCTTGCTCCACACTCCCACAACCCATTGTGTAAAGGAGTGCCTCCTGCTCCCACTTTTGTCCACTGGTTTATGTTTCAGTGTCGATTTTGAACAAGCCGGCTGGGCTGGTTTTGGCAATGCCTTTGATTCAAACCTTTGAAGTTTTTGAATGCCTGGCTCACGTCCCCTTGTAGGCCTTTCTGTTCTAGTGAAGATTCTTCTGACTCCCCTTCTCCTCCTCTTTTCTTCCCCTCCTGTACAGAGCTCGTGTCAAGGGCAAGAGTCCAGGCCACCCGCACAGCCTCTCCGTCAAACACATCCTGCTCTCTGCTGTGTTCAGTGGAGAACAGGAGAGGACTCACCCTGTTCTGGCACAGAGAGGGACAGGATCAACCTGTGAGCCGCAGCTCCTCTTCTACCAGCTCCAATCTGACTCTCCTTCTTGAGATAGAAAATCTGAACATCTCCTACACCTGCTCTGTCAGCAACCCTGTCAGCTGCGAAATCACAGAGGTCAACCCTCACAACTACTGCGCTGGTGAGCCCCTGGAAAGATCAGCTTCTTAGACTGAGACATTGAGCTGTCTGTCTTCATCACCAGCACTGATTGATGTCTCTCTCTCCAGGCCCCAGGCCCACAGCCCCTGTCCAAGTGCCAGTGCAGTTCATAGTGAGGACGGTGCTGTCTGTGCTGGTGATGCTGGGACTCACAGCCGTGCTTCTGACCCGCTGCACAGGGAGGAGGTAATGTGGTCTCTAACCCCTTCTGTTCATTTAATAAGGCAATAATATCATACACTGGAGCTACATTAGGCAGACAGTTTAACAGACACATCTATAATGTTTCTTTAAGGCCTTAAACTCTGATTGTCCCTCTCTCAGGCTCCATTTCTTGATTTCAATGACAAAAATATTTCCCCAATTTCCTGTACTTCAATGATTCACCAAAACTAAGTATGTCTCTTGCTTTATACTGCAAACTGATGTAGTACAGTGTCTGTTTTTATTGCAGGACTGAGACAAGAAGATAAAAGAGAGAAAGAGAGACAACCCTGCACACTGAGTAACCCTGTCTACACTCTACACCCTGAACACTCAACACCACCGAGCTCCACACTCAGTGACCCTGTCTACACTCTACACCCTGAACACTCAACACCACTGAGCTCCACAGTCACAGCCCTGCACACTTAGTGACCCTGTCTACACTCTTCACCCTGAACACTCAACACCACTGAACTGCACACTCACAACCCTGCACATTGAGTTACCCTGAACATTCTTTTTGAAGACGATCACTGATGTTGATAGATTTCTTCCAGGATATAGAAAATCTTCCACTAACAGCTGTCAGTAAAGGTAACAAACCTTTTGTAACTAAACACACATCTTCAAAGTCTACACTGCATGTGTCAATTCTAGGAATTCAGCTTGATTTTCTCTTTGGAAAGAAGACTGTTATTGCAATAAATTTCACTATATACCAATGATCCTGTTTTGTTGTAAAAATGTTTTCTTTTCAGTCTGTTGTTCACCCAAAATAATTTTCCGGACTTACTGTTGAATCATATTGTTACAGCTAGAGGTGACTATGGAAGTGCCACTAAGAGTATAAAGTGTGAAACACCTGGTAGTTTAAACTTTTCCAGCTTCAAAGCAGAGGGGGATGTTTGCTGAGATGTAGGGAGTCTAGATTCAGTGATCAAAACAATCATATAGCTTACCTTGGCTTACCTTAGTTAATTAAGTTCTGGGTAATTGGTTAATTGTCAATCCACAGTTCATATATGTCCATATAACAGACAGCTATTCACCACTAGGTCACATATAATGTATGAGGGATGATAGTCACCAACTCAAACTAAGGAATCTGGGAATGGGAGCCGTATGGACAGATTGGAGAGCTGCAGATGTTATGCCAATATACGAAAACACACAACCAGGAAAAAAGGGGCCTGTCATCTGCTACAAATGAAGTTTTGGAAATTGTAATTAGAGCTACACTAGGAGGACGCTTAGAAAACTATGGATTTTAACAGCCACCCAACATGTGTTTAGAAAGAGGCAGTTTTGTTTAACATGCTAGAATGATTTGAAGAAGCATCAAAGATAGGGGATATACCTGCAAAGGGAGGGGTTGTGTTAAATATATAGAGCTAATTTCCGTAATGCTGGTGCTTAATAGGAGCAGCTGTGTGAGACCGACTAGTCGTTGTTGTTCTTCCCGAACTTCAGATATAAACCTCCATTTATGACGGAAACGTGGGAATAGCTCAGTCGACAGAGGTAGATGGGAATATGGTGCATGAGAATGATTCACACAAGTGAACTGAAGCCCTTTCGGGACAGACCTCTTAACTTTCACTTGAGCAAAGGACATATGTTTTATTTTTGGTCTTTCCACAGTCTAATACTCTGTAGGTCATTGCTCTAATGTTTGCAAAAGCGCCGGAAAAGCAGCAAATGGCTCATTTTTAGTTTTGACTACACAGTATCGGCTATGTCTTAGTCTTACGAGGCGAAATTAATAACAGTAACACATCGGTTTTTTCCCAGATACTCATTCTAAACCCGCGTAAAATGTCTTTTTTTTGTTAAAATGTCGAAAGTGGTTGCTGCCGCCAGGACGTTTGTCACACAACAGGTGATGAAATCTCATCTGATGTCAAACGTCGAAAGCGAAATCGCCAAACCGGCGCTCAGCTGTGGGCAGCTGCGAGAGTCGAACTGCACACACCAGCGGGTCTCGGGGACTCGTGCCATTTCCAGCGCGCGACGCCGCGCACACCCCTTGTCTGCCTGCACCGAGCCAGGCGCGCGGCACCTGCAGGAGCCGACCGTTTCCAGGGTCCCACGCCGCCGTGCGAATCCGAATCGAAACGATACCAGTGACAGAGACGATGAGAGCACCTGCTCTGAGCCGATCATAAGAGAGGGGGGCTGGGAAAGGAAAAGGCGAACGGCTATAAGTATGTCCTCGCGTCACGGTGCCGCGATCAAGCCTGCGATTCAGACAGACCTCGAACTACAGCGCTCTTACACATAATTACTGACAAGATGGTGGGCCTTCAGTAAAACCCCGAGAATGAGGAAGGAGACCCGGCCCGAGCTGCTGGGGTGCACAGACTCTCCCCCACACGCTCACAACACGTCTCCCTGAGAGTCTGTAATGACATCAGTTAGAAACGCGTTTCTGACGCGAGCGAGAGTAGTATGGAGTGTGTGTGAATTTCCACTCCTTCTCTTCTGGGAGACGCCTCTGTGTCCCCAGGTGTAAAAGTAACAGACTTACGCTCTCACGCAATGTCCAGTACTGGCCTCATCTCTAGTTGTGTTGTATTGTTGTAGTGAACTGCTCCATAACCCCCCCCCCACGGGTTAAGAAAGCTTGAAATGAAATTTGATGGACTTGTTCCCAGAGTGTATGAATTTGCACTGATAGCTGAAGCTGAAGTAAATGTTGTAGGTGGGTGTTGAGGAGCAGGGTTGTAATCAAACAGTGGCAGGTTATGTTATTGTTATTGTCATTAAAGGACCACACAGCTATATATAAAACTCAAAACAGGATTGTTGAAATGTACCGGAAGTTAGAGAGGGTGGGAGATATTCTTACCCTGTGGGAACTTAAAATCACTAAACACATCAGAAATTGAAGACAAGGAACTGTTCCTCTGCGCCTAAAGTCATACGTTCGGTGTCTGATCACATACAGTACGATATAAAAAACACCCTGACTCCTGGAAGGCACATTTCCTTCAAGAAACAGATTAAATTCACAGACACCTTCATCAAAGTCAGGCTTTTTTAATTATTAGGTTGTTAGTGATAAATGTAACCATCTTGTGAGCAACTCTGAGAACAGTTCCATCCATCCATTACAGTAAAGGGTGATTTCTTCTTAACACCTGAGCCCTTGTTCTCTCTTGCTAGCGTGATTTTAATTACACTGGTCTCAAACCACAGTGCGACGCTGAAATACTATATTGCACCATACGCAGTAATATTACAGTCGAGGGCTCTTAATGGCAGCCGCAGAGCTTTTAGATGTCACATGTGATGCAGCTCTTCAGGACACTGGCTTTGTGCAGGGCATGTCTTACTGGCAGTGGCACTGGTGCTGTGTGAGCAGTTCCACTGGCGGTCTTTCTTATACCCCAGCGAGGGGAGTGAAGGACTTCACTCGAGAACAGCAGTACGGCTCTATGTCTACAGCAGGTTTACCATGTTTACGATCCACTGCGTCCTGCCACGGTCATCACATCCAGAAGACTGGCCTCTCCTGTCAGTACTGGTGCAGTGACCTGGAGTACTTTACTACAGCCAGGCAGAGAAACAACTGTGTCCCCAGAAACACTGCAAGGGAGGACAGAGAATCCCTGGGAAACGGTTCATTATCTACAGTTCAGTTCAGTTTACCCCTGGAACATCCAGTGATTACCAGCAAAGTTTCTGAAAGTCAAGTAACTATTTGAGAATAAAAGTTTTGTTCCTTTGCTCCACAAGAAACAAGGAAAAGCCATGTACTGTATAAGTCAGCATAAATGCATTGAGGGAATGACTCTGCAGCTGGGAGAATGGTAGTTTAATCAAGTGTGCTTTGAGACAACAGGTTCAATTTGAATTAACTTTTTTTTAATAGTTGAAATATTCTCTTCCTGCTGATATTTTGTACCCAGTCCACACCCAGTGTATGGTCAAGCAGGCTTAGTTGCCTAAATCCTGACAACTTTGGTTTCAATGTCTTTAAACTACACTGTAGGACTTGGATTATAATTGCAATGCTGTTGAAAAAGCATACATCTCTAAATAACGTCCAACACCTATGCCTGGATCTTTTTTTTTTTCCAAATGCAGACATAAAAAGCTTGTTTCTTCTTAAGATATTAACATTTACATCAGTACCCAGCGGGATGCTTGCGGACATTTTGATCCCGCCGTTTACTATAATATTTCTGTGAAGGTATAGACCTATTATAAAGACAGAGCACTGAGTTCTGAGGTGTCCCACGAAGCAATATAACACGTTTAAACACATTTGGAAAGCTAGTATTGCATTTACCGGCAGGTATTGCTCGTATTCACAATTCTAAAACATTTTTTTCATCATTATTGCATCTTCACCGGCATGTGTGCTTCTACGATGCCTCACAAGCCAGGGCGCTTCACCTCCTACACCACATCCGCGCCTCTTCTGCCGTCCGGCGCTCGAGACGCACGAAGGTCCGTGGACCTTCTCTTCGCATCCCCCCCCCAGGTCCGAGCCCGGCTCGCGCACCGCCCGGACCTGCGACCGGCGCTTCTCACCTGAAACCCCGAGGAACAGCAGAACCGCACCGCCGAACGCCATGGCCCGCGATGCACCTGACACTGCCTGCGCACTGAACTGAAGCGCAGTTCCTGCACGCCTCTCGACTTGAACCGCGATTTCCTCTACCGGAATTATCTAGAAAAGAAGAAAATGAACTTTCTTTCGCCTTGCAAAAACGCATGCGAACGATGTACCTTGCTGCTAATGTATGCCAACATGTAACAAGTCACAAAGAGATCAGTATTTAGTATTAACTGTAGCTACACGGTAGATAGGCTGCAAACAAAAAGTATGTAAGATTGTGTGCACTAAAGATAAAGGCTACTACCTGAGTATTAACGATAGTGGCTACCTGGTGTAAGTGAGTTATCAGACACTCTCCTTGAGTTGTCTATTAAATAAAAGATTTCGTAACACATCTTTACTAGTTTCCTCAGTTACTATGCCTTTATTCTGATCAATTACTGTGTAAATAGCTGTAGCTGTAATCTAATCTCTGGACTAGTCCAAGTCAGGCGTCCCCACACAGTGGAGATACACACAAAGGACACAGCTGTTGTGGGTTGAATTATGGATTTATGGACTTTCAAATTCTCTCTCTCTTTTCCTTGGTCCACAGTTGTCCCAGTCTCACTGAAATCTGTCCCCAACCCCACTGAACTCTGAACTGTGCCCTCAATTTCACTGAATTTTGTCCTCAATCTCACTGAATTGTGTCCTCAATCCCACTGAACTCTGTCCCTAGGGTGACCCAACAGCCAGGCCTGTGTCTGTCAGTATCACCTGTATTACAGGTGTACTGTAGTCCAACAGTCAGACCCGTGTCTGTCAGTATCACCTGTATGAGAGGTGTACTGTAGTCCAACAGTCAGACCGTGTTTGTCAGTATCACCTGTATGAGAGGTGTACTGTAGTCCAACAGTCGGACCCGTGTTTGTCAGTATCACCTGTATGAGAGGTGTACTGTAGTCCAACAGTCGGACCCCTGCTCGTCAGTACAGCAGCCCAGTAACACGGTGCCGCCTGCTGCGGCCGGACGCTGTGAGGCTGAGTCTCGCTGCTCACAGACTCGGAGGGACTTTTCCAGGTCACAAACACAGCTCGTCTCCCGACAAGACACGCCGCCACACGAGCTCTGCGCTCCCTGAAACTTTTTCTTTCCACCGTTCTAGCGCTTCCTCTGAAAATGTCCGTGTTGTTCCGTTTCCCCCACATTGAAGATGCTTGAAAAGGAGAATTTGTCTAATTCTCGGTATCTCGGAGGTGCCGGTGATCGTGTTTCCGTGAGCGGGGAAAGTGTGCTTTCTCTCCAGGAGCGGTCTGGAGGTGTCTACTGTAGATATGACCTTACTTTCTGTTCCCAGTCACACTTATCTGCCTGAAAACTGGGCTCAAAGTCCTCATTGATCGCTCTGTGGAAGGGTCGCCCGAGCGCGTCCCGCTGATCAGAAACTCTGCGCGGGTCTGTGCTGTGTCTACTCTCTCGCAGCTGCCCACAACTGAGCGCCGGTTTGGCGATTTCGCTTTCGACGTTTGACTTCAGATGAGATTACGACGCTCATATTGAATATCTGCTGTGGAACATTGCACACATGTTCTGGGTGCTGTTGTTGCCAGTTGTGGTATTTGAACAAAAAAAAACAAAACAAATTTACGTGCGTTTTGAATTAATCGGAACGAAAGATGGCGATTTAGTCGTATTGATTTCGTCTTGGCGTTGATAGCTGTACGACTTCCAGACCTGACGGTCACACAACGCAGTTTCTGGGCCATTGGCCTTCTATGAAATTGTGCATACTGTACTTCAATATCAAATTCATTTTTTAAACTTAATGACCTGTATTGGCATAGCGGATGAATTACTGTTTCATCGGCGGAATGAGAATTACTCATTCTTATGCCCCGTATTCCCATTTGCCTCTATCGAACGAGTTATTTTCATCATCTCTGTTCATAAATGTCGTTCGTCTGCAATCTGATCTGATGTAAACAGCACGCGACAGGTAACACCGGCAGCCCAGCTCGTGCATGACTGTACAATGTGGCACCACTGTAAATACGTCGCCTGTCTGGCTTGGTGTTTGCATTAAAGCACAGGGCAAACACACGACTACCTGTGTCGCTCACAAGACAAGAGATTAGTTTATCCTCATAGACTACTAATCAAAGTAGTTCATATTGTTTACACCAGCTCTCCTATCAGCATCAAATGGTGGACACTGAAATATCACCTGTAATAAAGGTGTAAAATAAACCAACAGTCGGACCCGTGTCTGTCAGTATCACCTGTATAAGAGGTGCACTGTAGTCCAACAGTCTGACCCGTGTTTGTCAGTATCACCTGTATGAGAGGTGTACTGTAGTCCAGCAGTCGGACCCGTGTTTGGCAGTATCACCTGTATGAGAGGTGTACTGTAGTCCAACAGTCGGACCCGTATTTGTCAGCATCACCTGTATAAGAGGTGCACCGTAGTCCAACAGTCGGACCCGTGTTTGTCAGTTTCACCTGTATGAGAGGTGTACTGTAGTCCAACAGTCTGACCCGTGTTTGTCAGTATCACCTGTATGAGAGGTGTACTGTAGTCCAGCAGTCGGACCCGTGTTTGGCAGTATCACCTGTATGAGAGGTGTACTGTAGTCCAACAGTCGGACCCGTATTTGTCAGCATCACCTGTATAAGAGGTGCACCGTAGTCCAACAGTCGGACCCGTGTTTGTCAGTTTCACCTGTATGAGAGCTGTACTGTAGTCCAACAGTCGGACCCCTGCTCGTCAGTACAGCAGCCCAGTAACACGGTGCCGCCTGCTGCGGCCGGACGCTGTGAGGTTGAGTCTCGCTGCTCACAGACTCGGAGGGACTTTTCCAGGTCACAAACACAGCTCGTCTCCCGACAAGACACGCCGCCACACGAGCTCTGCGCTCCCTGAAACTTTTTCTTTCCACTGTTCTAGCGCTTCCTCTGAAAATGTCCGTGTTGTTCCGTTTCCCCCACATTGAAGATGCTTGAAAAGGAGAATTTGTCTAATTCTCGGTATCTCGGAGGTGCCGGTGATCGTGTTTCCTTGAGCGGGGAAAGTGTGCTTTCTCTCCAGGAGCGGTCTGGAGGTGTCTACTGTAGATATGACCTTACTTTCTGTTCCCAGTCACACTTATCTGCCTGAAAACTGGGCTCAAAGTCCTCATTGATCGCTCTGTGGAAGGGTCGCCTGAGCGCGTCCCGCTGATCAGAAACTCTGCGCGGGTCTGTGCTGTGTCTACTAGCCGGGTCGAACGTTTTGGTTTAGTGAATCCAGCAGGGGAAGCTGTAAGGCCGTTGGGTCCAACACTGAATGTATTCCGTATATACGCGTGAAGACCTCGGCTCGGGTCGCCCTCTGCCCCTCAGGGTGATGGTTTGGGTTCCCGCCGGCTGTCAGAGTTTCATCCCGAGAGCCGTCCCGGGTCAGCGCCGTGTCACACGCCTGTTCCAGGATCTCAGAACTGGGGAAAAGCCGGTTATTCTGCTAACACAGAGGCCCGGGATATAACGGGAAACATGTGAGGCGCCGGCTTTTGTACAGAAGGGGCCGGAGTGGAGCAGTTTCGCCCGCAGTCGGAAACCCTGAAAAGCGAACAGGAGCCTCCGGGCAGTCCGGTGGCAGAGCGCGGCACCGAGCCGGCACAGCTGCTGCCGCGCGGAGTCTGACCCCTGAACCGCCGCCTGCGGCTCGAGCCTGCGTGAGCGCCTCGTCCGATTCCAGCCAGTCAAAGCGGTTGAAAAAATCACGTGCTTCACCTCAAGTTCATTATATATATGCCCGCAAGAGAAAAGTCTGTTTTCGGTCAGCAGATTAAAAAGACGCTTTGCCTGCAGCTTTGACAGGACTGCATCAACCGGACACTGTGAGACAAGACACCTCTGTGCTCTCTGCTGAGACACATTAACCTGCAAACTTGCAGAATCACGTTATGGGTTAATTTTCTTACTGGCAACCAAGAAACCCCCCCATCAGATGGACAGAACAGCTGATCCTCATTACTGAGTTCTCGCACAGTGTCTGCTCGAATGCTGAGGGTGACCGAATTAACAGGGCAACCAACAAATTTACAGTCTGTGTTACTGCAGAATTAGAGCATTAAAATTAACATGACTAATAAAAAACCTGCAAGATGCTGTTATTTTTTTCGAGTACAAATACATTTATGAGAATACTGTCTATTGACGATTGCGCAACGTCTTCCATTTAGCAAACGATGTCTCTTCCCTGGTGTTTCCAAGCCGAGATGACAAGCCTGCGCTGTATGAAGGTGTCTGGCTGCTGTTGGCCAGTGTGTAAAGGCTGTTACAGGTCATTCCAGTGAATCAATATCCATAAACATGAGCCTCCTTAGATGTGAATAATACTAAGACATGACGCATGCCAACAAGTTAACCATCTATGACATAAACCTGTGTTTATAATGTATGTAAAATCACCGTGATTGTAAGATCTATGGTTTTTATTTTCTAAGGCACTTTTTCCTTTTTTTTCCGCTGTTGCCAAACGCGTAACTGAGGGATACCATCGCAACAAGACTTCCGCAGCATGTCATGATAGGGACCCCATGTATATCGCATGTATATCGCGGGCAGTGTATATCGCGACTGGCGCCTTGCTTCCATGCCACCCTGGCACCGCTGTCGCAACAAAGGTCTCATATCAGGATATATCGTGACCAGATAGGACGTGTCACGATATATTAACTGTGTCATGACATGGGTTCAGCATATCCTGTTAGCGTATGTCCTATCGCAACATATGGACTCTATTCCGAGACATGGGCCGGGGCATTTCGTCTGGGTATGTCATATCGCGATATAGGGCCTTCAATGTCGCGACATAGGGCGGGGCATTTTTCCCGGGGTATGTCATATCGTGATATGTAGGATTCATGTCGCAACATGGGCGCGGAGACGTTTGTCGTATCGCGATATGTGGACTCCGTATCGCGAAATGGGGGTGGGCGTTTTGTCGGGGGTACGCCGTATCGCGATATATGGACTTAATGTCGCGACAGTGGCGCTGTGACAGTCATGTGCCAGTCGCAATAGGTATCGCGATGTGATCGTGATGCGCGCACTTCTAACGTGAGTCGTGAACGCGCTGCGGATGCCATGACATTCTTTGTCTGCTATTCAGTTTTGACCTCAGTGCGACTTCTCTTAGATTGATTAGTAATTGGAAACCAATGGATGTGCTACTGTATATCAAGCGTGCTCATACAGCACACACGGTACATACAGAACTTCCGCTGTGGCGCTTTACCCAATCAGAGTGTCGATTCTCACTCTTCACCCAATCGCGACCCGAACTGTTCGGGGGTTTAGCCAATCGCGGGTCTGAGAGCTGTTCAAGCTAGCAGCGCCAGGTGGATCGGCTTGTTTACTGTCAATGAGAATCTATTTTTAAAATGCTTTACTTACCTGTATTTGCAAAATAACGACATCTGCTTATTTTTTTAACGTCTTTGTTGATTCACAATGTCCCGTACTCTTTGAAATAAATACATTTTTTTATTTGCAATATAACTGTCTCCGCTGCTTTCTGGAATTAATACATGGAATTTGAACAATTTTAATCGTATATTTAAGGTAGGGGAAGCACCTTCTGCTTTGTACTTCAAAAATGAATAGAAATGTAAAGTCTATGATCATTATATTATTATGCTCGTGCTTTCAATTTTGTTTTTAATTGTTAAATTATATCGATCTTGTTACTAATACCTAAAAATGTGAATATGGGCTCTCGTGTTGAACCAGCGGTAATTTGGAAACTGTTGTCTCTTCACCAATGAAAGGAGTACACAAGCAATACATTTTCGAGAACATGGTTAAAAATTAAAGAAAACACCTCACCCAATGAACTAACATAGTAACTCCTCCCTAAATGTAAGACTGTTTATTCGTGTAAAGGCTGCAAAGTCTGTGCTCAACTGATCAAAAGATCACAACTGAAAGATCTGGTGGTCGTGATTTTGCTGTTTTGTACGTCACAGAGTGACGTCAGAGCCAGGAAAAGAAGGCACTATATTGAAATATATTGAAACATCCACCTCACCCGACCAGACAGACTCGGAAAACACATTGCCCCCATTGTTTCCATCACAACCAGGAGTTCAAGTACCGAGTTTGTTGGTACCTGTAAACGTCCTTGTAGATAGTCATGTGATTACCTGAAGAAACAAGGCGCTATATCTTGGAAACGAAAGCAGCACAAACACTTCTTACAGCGACACAAACCGGCACAAACTGGCATCTGATCCAGCTCTTGGCTTGAGGCACAAGTGAATTTTGGCAGCTGTACACGTGACCGAGTGTCTATGTTTAGCTCTGCTCATGCCTGTATCATTTCATTAACTCAGAATCTACATCTTAAAAAAATTGGGAATAGACAGCACAGATTGAGAAAAGATGTCACACTAAACAGCACATTCTCCATGTCTACCAGGCGACCAGCCAAGACTGATGGGAGAAGGTTAGTGATATCAGGACAGATCCAGGCCATACCAAGCAGAGAACTGCCTGTTAGAAGAGGATTATCAAGCCCTTGGGCTGAAACACATCTCAGCAGCTGTAACTGAGTCTGAACAGATCTTATCAGAATCCACTCTGCTCGTTCCCTGTGGGGTGGAAGTCTCCGAACAGGATAGAGCCATCACCTTTCCTGGCTGGGTGGCCGCATCCAGTGAGATCCCCTTTCTGAGGCTGAAAAACATGGAAGGAAATATTAGAACTTGGGACCTGGAATTGCAGGATCCTTGTAAAATCCAGCTGTACACAACATTGCACCACACTGGTGTCCCAAGAACACGTAGTCCATCCCCATACGGCCTTCACTGT
This sequence comes from Atractosteus spatula, assembly GCF_055471065.1. Classification (NCBI taxonomy): domain Eukaryota; kingdom Metazoa; phylum Chordata; class Actinopteri; order Semionotiformes; family Lepisosteidae; genus Atractosteus; species Atractosteus spatula. The sequence continues at coordinate 15,733,496 of NC_142711.1, read as the reverse complement.
ACTGAGTGAAATCCAACAAGCTGGAGAAAGGACATTCAAGGAACATAGAGGAGCCTATATTTCATTCTGGACAGGAAAATCAGCAGAAGGAAGTTACATTCGTGGAGCTGGATTTGCCATCAAGAATGCCATAAACAAATTCCTCCACAGGTTCCCTGTTGGCATCAAAGAGCACTTCATGGCTCATCTGAAATCAGCAGAAGAACAATGTACGTAAGACAGAAGTCTTTTGGTGTGGTGGAGGTATACGCTGTCTAGGGAGTGGCTCTGAGCATACTCAGAGCCCACGAGCGACTGGGATCAAATCCAGGCAGGGCATAAGGAGAGCGGCACTCATCGCGTGAGGTTATAGAAAAAAGAATTAGAAATCAACTAGAGGATCGCCTCCAAGGAAATAGTCGATATGGATTTAGAGAGGCTGTATCTTACCAACATGTTAGAGCTCTTTGAACAAGCAACAGCTGTGACAGACATTCGCAGGACATGTGGTCTGGTATATTTAGATTTTCAGTAAGCTTTTGAATAAAGTTCCTCATAAACAATTAAATTCTCAAAAAAATTGCCATTGGTTTTAAATGGAGAATTGGTTATTAAATAGAAAACAGGGTACAGATGAGAGGTAAATACTCAAATTGGGGTAATGTAATCAGTGGATCTGTACTAGAAACACTGCTCTTCTTAATTATATGAGAAACATAATTAGTGGAGTGCCACAGGGATGTGTACTAGAACCACTGCTCTTTCTAATTTATATCAGTGATCTAGCTCCCGGTTTAGTTATTAACCTAGTCAAATTTCCAGATGATATAAAATTAGGAAGATTAGCACTGACTGTAGAAGCATCAAATCAAGCTCAAAATAATTAAGACAAAATCACAACTGGGCAAACACCTGGCAGATGTCTGATATAGACAAATGCAAGGTTTTACTTATAGGTAGTAAAAGAAACCATAAATATAAAAAAAGGAAACTCTGAAAAATGTGAGAAAGATAGTTAGTCGTGTTTGTGTATCATTTATATTTTCTAGACAATGTGGGGAAGCTTATAAAATTAAATGTCAAACAAAATGTTAGAGCATAAAGTTAAAAGTGTGGAATTTAAATAAAATAATGTTGTCTGAAAATTACACAATGCAGTGGTAAGAGCTTATTTAGAATACTGTTGGAATATACAGTGCCCTCTAAAAGTACTGGAATAGTAAAGTCAAAACTTGTTTTTGTTTTACTTTAAAGCAATTGATATCTGCATCACTTTGGTGAAGTTTTATCTTGATTTCTTCTCTCCATAGAGATTCAGCAGAATGAATCCCATCTTTACAGAAGCATCTTGTCTGCTCATGTGAAAGAAAGTCCTTCCAGAATTATTGGGTGGCACATCACCAGGTAGCAGGCAGTGTGACAATGACCCAAAACATACAGCCAGTGCAGCTCAGGAGGTCATCAGGAGAAAACAATGGACAGTCTGAGACTGGCTAGGTCAGTCTCCAGATTCATGTTCAAATGAGCAACATGTTATATGCTGAAAGACAATCTGACGTCCGAACTAGCCAAGAACAGACAAGAACTAAGAGGCTGCAGGAAAGCATCTGCAATGATCATGCAGAGAGTTTCAGCTGTCCATAAAACTGGCCTGGTTTGATGATCTGGACTGATGATGTAACTAAAACATTAGCAGAATGAATATGATCTTTACAGAAACCTCTTCTCTGAGGTTCTCATGCAGAAGAAAATGCTTCTGTAGTTACTGGGCAGGGATTCACCAGGTTTCTATCCAAATGAGCAGCATGTTACATGCTGAAGAACACATTGAAGTCAAAACCGATCAAGAACAGACAAGAACTCAGAGTGATTGCAGCAAAAGTGTTGGGTTAGTTTACCGGGTCACAGAACTCATATTGAGACAAAAGGAAATTCAGCCATCATACTGAATTTTATTCTCTAACATTTCCCTGAAGTAAATGTGCCCCAACAGTCAAAGGTGCTTTGAAATCTCTTTTAAAACACATCTTGTTTTAATACAATAAAATACTCTAATAAGCTTCTAAAAATATACAATAATGTACTTCTCATCAACAAATGGACAACTTCTCTGAGGCTTTTCAAATTGTCTTGAGATCTTGTGTGTTCCAGGTGCTTGCCTTTCTGTGTCCCAGTCTGAGGAAAAGCAGCAGAGCAGACTCACTGCAGGAGAGTCCTTCACCTTCCCTGATGCAATAATACAGTCAGGACATCTAAAGTACACAGGCCTGGGCAGTATTATAACCGTCCAAAATAATGTCAGTGACACTGACTATGAAACAAGCTTCAAAGGGAGAGTAAATTGGGACAGAAGAACTGGACAGATTACCATCACAAATCTAACTGTACAGGACTCTGGAGAGTTTGAACTGGAGTCAACAAAAGCAAATCGCTTTATCAAGAACTTCATTCTCAAAGTCTACAGTAAGTACAATCAGTGAGAAATCCACCCTCACAGTCTACAGTAAGATCAGTCAGTGAGAAATTCACCCTCACAGTCTACAGTAAGATCAGTCAGTGAGAAATTCACCCTCACAGTCTACAGTGAGAACAGTCAGTGAGAAATTCACCCTCACAGTCTACATTAAGAGCAGTCAGTGAGAAATCCACACTCACTGTCTACAGTAAGTACAGTCAGTGAGAAATTCACCCTCACTGTCTACAGTAAGAACAGTCAGTGAGAAATTCACCCTCACAGTCTACAGTAAGTACAGTCAGTGAGAAATTCACCCTCACAGTCTACATTAAGAGCAGTCAGTGAGAAATCCACCCTCACTGTCTACAGTAAGTACAGTCAGTGAGAAATTCACCCTCACAGTCTACAGTAAGAACAGTCAGAGAGAAATCCACCCTCACTGTCTACAGTAAGAACTGTATGTATGTCTGTTTGTGCAGAGCCGGTGTCGAAGCCCCAGGTGTGGGTCATCAATGACAGCTGCACTGCAGTGTGCTCTGTGGAGACGGGGCCAGGCGTGAACATGGCCTGGAACACCAAGACACTCTATCAGCCCCAGGTTCACAATAACATCATGACTACAAAACTGGACTTGAAAGGACAGCCCCCCCCATACAAATGCTCAGCCTGGAACCCAGCCGACATGAAGTTAGCTGATCTCTCCCCTCCAGATAATTGCACAGGTGAGGGGTGTTTGTTCAATGTTGAGGTTTCAGTGTTTTGTAGTTACCATGTGAGCATGCTTGGCTATTAATGGAGTTTGCCACAGATGCTGGGGAGGAAGGTTATATCCTAATCTCACTCATTTCTGCTTACCTACATGTATAAGTCTTGCACCCGAGACGTCTCACATCGCCTGCTCCTCCCCATCTGCACCCTCACAGCAAACTCCTTGCAGTAGTGAGAAGTTTTTGCAGCTCATCTTCTGAAATCAGCTGCCATTCCCTCAGCTAGGAGAGTCATACCAACACCCTGTACAGATCTCATCCCCGCCTCATGTTCATAAGGAGCTCGCTGAGCTGCTTAAGTGCTGTAATGTGTCAGGCTGTAGTACTATAGTGTATGATACAGCACATACAGCAGTGGGCAAAAGTCTTCCCCTCTTTCCATGAGTGTCCTGTTCCTCTGACTCACAGAGGATGTCTAACGAGGTTTTTTAAAGTGCGCACTTTTCATTAAAACCCCAATGCTCGAAGTGGACACATTTGTGGGTGAGAAAAGTTAAATATCAGCAGAAACGGCAAAGAAAAACCCAAAGAAAACCATGTTGATGGTGTAAGTCTTCACCTACCCACCTATGATTTCTCAGAGTCTAGACATGAGATAAGGCTCTACTGACTTTGCACACTGGGAAGGTGCAATAAAAAGCGTTTAGTTTGTGCAGATCTGACAGCCAAGACATGGCTCTAGTTCCACCGTATAACTTTCAAGGAGAGCACACCCAGGCTGTGAAGCCAGTACTACAATACTAGCAGAGTCAACTGACAAGTCCTAGTGTAAACTACCATTACCTGTACAGTTCTAGAATAAGGTGTTCTTCTTTCATTTGAACTATACAACCACAGTTAGTGTTTCACTAGGAATGACAACAATCAAGAACTAAGCGTATTGAAGGGTTTTGAGTATGGAGTACTTTAAGTTTCTTGTACAGTATGTGATGCAAATTGTCGCTAATGATTCTCGCCTTGGTTGTGTTACACTGTGTCCAGTGTTTCAGTCCTGCTCTCAGAGAGTGTTAATGTCCAGTTAGGAAATGCATCTACATTAACCTCCCTGTCCTTCTGTCTGCAGTTATCTTGACCTAATTTTTCACTCTTAGTGAAACATTAATCTCTTTCTCTCTAACAGAACATAAAACACCAGATGACAACACAAAACGGATTGTGGTGCCAATTACTGTGGTGGCAATTACTGTGTTAATTGTGGTGGTAGGGTGTTTCTTGGTTGCACGGTGTTTCTTGTGGAAAAAGAGGCAAGGTAAGAGGACAGAAACAGTCTATCTTTGTGTTATTTCCTGTATTTCTGTGCTCAGTTCTGAGTGTGCGGCAGTCTGTTATCCTGCTTGTATGACTGGATTTGCTGATGTGTGTGTTTATGTGCTATTGTTTGAGTAAAAGTGTGTCATGAGTACATGGGACAACACCATACCTAAAATTAACAAGATCTACAATTTGGGTCCCCTTTAAAAAGTCTATAGAATCATTTCACTTGCAAATGCAAAATCTAGCTTCAAGACATTTAATTTCTATTTTGTGCAAATGGATGTTTATTACCATGATCATCTATGTTTATGAAACACTTGTCTTTCATGTTTATTACTGAGGTAGGTGCCTCCAGTCCTGTTGTGTATTTACAGTATTACTGAGGGAATCTGTATCTCCTCTCTCAATTCAATTCAAGATTATTGTTATTGAAGGTTATTGGCATGACCGATTAGTAAAATCAGTGTTGCCAAAGCAAAACAAATACAATTAACATAAAACAAAAATCTACAGACATTTACAATAAAGACACAATCATAAGATATTTACATATATACATATGGAGCATTACTGGGAGACAGACTCCCAGTATGTGACAGGACATCACATACTGGGCTGCCAGTTCAACTGAGTTCCCTCCTCCTTCTCCCAGTAGGATTGTGACCTGTTGTGATTCTGGCAGGTGTGGTCACTGAGCCTGTACTTCATCAGGGTCCGTCCGTTTTTTGCTGTTACTTTTGTTGGTCAGATATTCGGCTAATGTGTGTTGTGTAACTCCCAGATGAGCTGATGGCGAGACCGAGGTATGTGTAGCTGGATGTGTGCTCCAATGTGTTGTTGTTGAGTGTGAATTTGTACCTGTTTCCCTGAGGTCTGGCTTTCTTCTGGAAAACCATGACTCTGGTCTTGTTCAGATTGACTGTCAGTGCCCAGGTCTGACAGTCCTGCTCCAGCAGTGCCAGGTTCTGCTGCAGCCCCTGTTCTGTGGGCGACAGCAGGACCAGGTCAGCTGCATAGAACAGCAATTTGATTTCTGTGTCGTGTAGTGTGAGACTAGGTTTGATTGTCTTATCAGTGTGTGTAGGGTGTAAATGTGGTCAGACGTGGGGTGATCTGACCTACGCCAATCTGACTCTTGCTCAGGACATTGTGTTTGGTAAGGAAGGCCAGTATTCGTGTATTTAGGATACTGCAGAATATCTTCCCCAGATTACTGTTCACACAGGTGCCCCGGTAGTTGTTGGGATCGAGTCTGTCTCCACTCTTATAGATGGGCATGATCAGTCCTTGGTTCCAGGCTTCAGGGAAACATCCGGCTGTCATGATGAGATTGGAAATTTTGAACAGGGCTTGTTGCAACTTCAAGATGCTGTGTCAGCATCTCGTTGTTGACTCCATCTTGCTCTAACTGTGCCTCTTTTCCTGTTGTACAGTATTTATTTATTACTGAGGGATTCTCTGTCCTCTCCTCTCTCTCTCACTGTGTCTCCTGTCCTGTTGTGTGTGTTTATTACTGATAGAGTCTCTGTCCTCTCCTCTCTCTCTCACTGTGTCTCCTGTCCTGTTGTGTGTGTTTATTACTGATAGAGTCTCTGTCCTCTCCTCTCTCTCTCACTTTGTCTCCTGTCCTGTTGTGTGTTTATTACTGATAGAGTCTCTGTCCTCTCCTCTCTCTCTCACTGTGTCTCCTGTCCTGTTGTGTGTGTTTATTACTGATAGAGTCTCTGTCCTCTCCTCTCTCTCTCACTGTGTCTCCTGTCCTGTTGTGTGTGTTCATTTGTTAGGAATTCTCTGTAATCTCTTCTCTGTCTCACTGTGTCTACCATCCTATTATCTTTTTACTTATTATATTATTTACCTTATCTCCATTTCTTGTCTTGAACTATGTTTTTTGTTTGTTTCAGAGAGGAATCAGCTATAAACTTTTATGAAGAAACATGGTTACATTTCATTTCATATGGCGTTACACCCTGGAGCAAACAAGATTCAGAACTCTGCTCTGGAGTGAGAACTCCCTGCATTGCTTTATGTACCTCAGTGTTATTTTTCTGTACTTTTATAAGGCTTGACTTTGTCAATAAAATCCTAAAAAAGCAGTGCCTGGTTTTTGCTGTGCTGTTTAAACTGACAAAATGGATTCAATCCTGAAGGACATTGTTGTCATAGTCAGTCATAGCCAGTCCACCTCTCTTCTCCCAGACATCCCTGCTACCGGACATTGGAAAAGTCAAAGGCCAGCAGCCAGATCACCCTGCAACTCACACCTGGCAACCCACTGAAGCTCAGCAGGTGTGAGCCTGGTCAGTACCTGGGTGGGAGACCTCCTGGGAAAGCTAAGGTAGCTGCATAAGGTTAGTGGGGCCAGCAGGGGGTGCTCACCCTGCAGTCTGTGTGGCTCCTATTGCCCCACTATAGTGACAGGGACACTATACTGTAAACAGGCGCCGTCCTTCGGATGAGATATAGAACTGTCTCTGCGTCCCAGGGTGTTTTTGAAAAGAGTAGAGGTGTAACCCTGGTGTCCTGGCCAAATTTCCCATTGGCCCTTACCAATCATGTCCTCCTAATAATCCCCATCTCTGAACTGGCTTCATCACTATGTTCTCCTTCCCACTGATAGCTGGTGTGTGGTGAGAGTACTGGTGCACTATGGTTGCTGTCACATCATCCAGGTGGGGCTGCACACTGGTGGTGGTGGAGGGGATCCCCATTACCTGTAAAGCACTTTGAGTGGAGTGTCCAGAAAAGTGCTATATAAGTGTGAGGAATTATTATAATAAGTTTACAAAGGAGAGAAGGTCATTCAGCCCATTTAGCTCAATTTGTAGCGAATTGATCCAAGGATCTGATCCAGCTGTAATCTTAAAAGCAGCCGGAGTATCAACTTCAACAGCATGGCTAGAGAGATTGATCCTTCCCACTTGCCCCTTTCTGTTGTAGCGGCAATGCTTGTTAATAAGACAGAATTAAGTGTTGCTGTGCTTTCCCAAATGAGGCCTCATCTCTCTGTTCATCTCTGTGGTGCAACCACAGAGAAACTATTCATGCAGGCTGATTTAAAGATGTTTTCTTTTGATTAGGGACAGCTCCCAAAGGGGGATGCACTTATCTAAGCCTGGCTATCATGATCAATGGTCATCCATTGGCGCCTATCTGTCTAGGGAGTGCCAGATGGACATCTGGACTGCATTCCTAAGTGTCAGGAGTAAGTGACTCATATCTCACCTTGATCAACCAATCAGGGACTGGTAGGGCCGAGTAACCCACGTGGGACTCTGATGCCCATGGAACTTTCAGCCAATGAACAAGCTGAAGTTCCTCCAGGTAAAAACAGGCAACACAGAGCTCCAAGACTATCCGAAAGAGAATTCTAAAGACTATTCTAAAGAGGATTCTGAGGAGAATTCCAGGGGTGCGAGACAATTCCAGGGCAGGACGGCCCAGGAGCAGAAGGCTCCCAAGGGCAGGACATTCTCGCAGTGCGCCTCCTGACCATCCTGAGACTCAGCCCGGACAACCACGGAACGGCCAGTGTGTCCGAGTGCCAGAACTTTGCTTTGTTCTAAGAGTCTAGAGCGGAGGTTGCCAGAGAGTAACCAGAGGATCCGAGGTTAGCATCAGCAGCAAGCCTCGTGAACAGGTCGGAACTGTGGACAGCTGAATCACTATTCAGAACTAGCGCTTCATCAGGAACGAACCGGTCCTCTTCCTGACCTGCTGGGACCCACAGTCATCTTTTCTCCTGTGCACAAACTGTGCTAGTTAAAGCCAACACTAACTAGCCGGTCAGTGAGCATCTGCAGCACACCGTCGCAAACCGCACAGCACAGCCTGGCACGCAGCCAGAGAGCGCGGATTGGACAGCAACAGCCTGCAACTGTTTCTTTGTACCTGCAGGAGATCTGAATCCCCAGAGATTGGATGAGTATTCAACTTCAATGCATTACCGCTCGAGAATTCAATTGTTATCCCAACCAGTTGATATCAATTTAATTCCTAAGAGTTATGTACTTGTTTTGAGTATCCAATGTAGAAGTTATAACCAAGTTCATTTACGAAACGGTCTAAATGAATGATATACTGAACGTATGTCCTCTTGATATATGTAACTCTTTGTAACTGATTGAATATATACCTTTTGTATTCTGATAACCCTCTCGATAAGATCTGTTAGGTTTACATGCATATTCTATGTATTAATAAATGTATCCTCGTGTATTAGTACCTGTGTGTGTGCGTTGTTTGAGTTATGCTATGTTCAGGGGCTCTGGACTCTTGACCGAAGGCAGTGTGGAGCTGTGGTCAGGGCTCTGGACTCTTGACCGAAGGCAGTGTGGAGCTGTGGTCAGGGCTCTGGACTCTTGATCTAGGTGGTATGGAACTGCGGTCAGGGGATCTGGACTCTTGATCTAGGCAGTGTGGAGCTGTGGTCAGGACTCTTGATCTAGGCAGTGTGGAGCTGTGGTCAGGGCTCTGGACTCTTGACCGAAGGCAGTGTGGAGCTGTGGTCAGGGCTCTGGACTCTTGATCTAGGTGGTATGGAACTGCGGTCAGGGGATCTGGACTCTTGATCTAGGCAGTGTGGAGCTGTGGTCAGGGCTCTGGACTCTTGATCTAGGTGGTGTGGAGCTGTGTTCAGATGTTCTACACTGGCAGCATGGTAGCTGTATCTCTTGTAAGTTGCTTTGGTTAAAATAAGTCAAAGTCAGAGCTCATCTGTGTGACATCTGGGTCACTGAAGCAGGAGGAGGATGGGATCTGAGCTCAGGGGGCTTGTGCACCTGCAATGCAGGATCAGTGATGGCGAATTGTAGCCACCCAGCAGGTTTGCAGGGAGGCACAGGGCAGAGCTCAGTGTGTTCTGACCCAGGAGGAGAGACGACACCTTGTACACACACACTGCAGTGGAGCGCTGCTGCAGTTCAAAGTGTCTCAGCACTGAGTACTGCACCGTGACCTCAGGAGCTGCTGGACTGCAGAGTTTCAAGAGCCGTCGATTTTTAATACAAATCATTCATCTTTGTGTTTTATCTGTCCCCAAAGAAATGTGATGTGAATAGAGTGAAGAATGATATTTGTGATGTTTCTGAGACTTCAGGCTTCAGGCATGATTGTACTTCTCCACAGGAAATAGCTGTGTAATATAGCAGTGCACAACTTCTGCTCTTTTTCTGTACATCGGGGCAACTGCAATCCTGCTGAAGATTTGTCTTTGCTGATTCATCCTCACGTTATTGAGCCATCAGACATTTTATATGTTTGGTCCGTGCACACAATTAACCAGAAATAACGGCTGAAATTCTGTACTTTTGCAAATATTCATCTTTCTATCTGAAATAATCCAAATTTCAATGATCCGCATGCAAAAATGACAAACTCCATCGCACTGTCCCAATACCTAAGCTTTTAACTGTATAACCAGTCCAGCGATAGTTACAGTCAAGTCAGAGCCCTAAAGCTTGTTAAAAGTGTTTTAATAAGGTGCTCTTCCCTGACTCTCCCACCTGGGCACCATGAGACTCTTATCACTCATTGCACTCATTATCACAATGCCTGTATCTTTCATAGTAGTATTATCACCACCTCCCTGGGCCCATCAGGACTCCCACCATCCAACGGGCTGTAAGGACAAGTACAGGTAGGTAGACAGATTTGTCATGAATAACCCCCAAAGCAGAGCCGTAAAATACTCCTGCCCTTGCATTTTTCATTTCAGCTGACTGCTGAACTACTAAACTGAACTGGTCACCTGCTTCATTAGCAGGTGTTTCAGTGCTTCAGAGTTTTGTACACTGTCCCACGTGTTCAGAAGTTGGGGATTTCAGGGCAACTGCTCGAATGTGCCAGAACTGTGGTTCTCCAGGGCCTGGGCGGGCCGTTTCTGTTGCAGCTCTTCCAGAACTTCAGATGAATGCAGTAGCATCACCATCATTGCTCATCTTCATCATTGCTGCTTGACCCAATGGTAGATTTGCTATAAACTAAAATGAGCAAATATATATAACCAAATATGTTCCTAATGCCAGAGTTCTTCACTGTGAAACTATTATTTCCCTGAATTCTGAATTAAATTCAGACTCCTGAGAATGTGCTCCCTGTACAGTAAAATATGCAGGATTTGCCAGGTGTCTTATCTGCTTCAATAGCTCTAGGTTTCGTTTTTGAAGAAATGGTTTTTGACTCCAGAGGAAGTAGAGTCGAGAGTGTGAATAACCACAAGAATGCAAGTTCACAAAAACAAACCGTATATCAGCCTTATCAAGTAACATGCTGTCAGTAGGTGACGTATGAAGAGAGTTCAGGATATTTGGAGGAAACGTGTTGTCTAACAGCATTTTGAAGATGGCAAGTTGAGTGTGCCTGCTTGCACTAGGCCATTATATGTGGGTATAATTGTAACAAGGGGATGTGATTAGTGAGTCAGAAACAGATCAAAAATGAAGTGGGACATGTAAATTTTGCACACATCCAGCATTGCAATATTACTTCTTAACCACACTGTTGAAGGTATTGTGGGGATCTGCTAATTCAACCTTCACCAAAGGTTATGCTAACATGCAATAAAGCTGATTTGCTTTAGTAGCTCCAGCAACCTATGCTACATAACAGAAAACAGGACCAACAGCCATAAACAAACAACACAGGATAAAGCAGATCAATGTCTATTGCATATCAAAGGACGGGACAAATATCCATAACAAACCATAAAACTGTGAAACCAAACTTCTTTCTGAGCCCATACTGTATATAAGGGTCAGAAACCCCTTCCAGGGTGTCTGTTCTGTGGGGCAGACCCAGCGCACGTTGCTGTCCTTATTGAGCTCAATAAACCTGAATTTGCACAAGACGATGCCCTGCTCCTCTGATGAAGAATTTCCCACAACAGATAATAAACTCTCTATTGACACAGCAAGACACGATGCAGCAGGGACTCCCCAATAAAACGAGACACAGACAGGCAAAGCATAGAGCTTAAAAATGAGAGGGTGAGTAGACATGATATCACCCTCAACTGCAACAAGCAGAGTCAAAAGGGGAGCTCACGAGCTCAGACAATACTTTTACCTTCACTTACTTTTATGGTCAAACGTTGTCCAGCGGTTTAGGTCAAGTTAATGCATTAAAGTTCCTCAATTGGAGTATAGAAATCACATGGTTATCAGGCTGAGAAGGGTGGTCATCTGTGATAAGTAAACCTGTGTCAAACATTTTCCTTTGTGTGATTCAATTCCATTTAAAGTTCTCAACTTGTTTCCTTGGGATTTTTGTGGATAAGGACCGGGAGAGCCAGCAATCCCTGTTGGCAGTCGGCAGAGGAATTATGCAGGATGACATGCATGGTTTCCTTGCGATTCCTCACTTATGCCTAAAATGTCACGGTAACGCCAAAATCTAGTCACACCCGTTGAAGGGAGCGAGTTGGCAAGTAGAGGGCCAACAACTTCCACCTGGGTTACGTTTTAACCAGGGTAACAAAATAAAGGTCTGCTCTGCTAGAAACAGCTGGATGAGATCCTTGCGTCAGTCAGTTGCAAACCACCAAACGGGCTAGATGACCTGAAAGGTCTCTTCTTGTTTGCAAAATTTCTTATGTTTCTAAATTGCTGCACTACGCAAAGGCCAGAAAAGACCAAGGTCATACTGTAACAACCGCGGGCTTCAGTACGGAAGGGAGCAGGCGTAGGTGTAGTAAATGTGTTAACCAACACATATTAACCAGAACTGGGGAAAGGTACACACATGTACACACACACACACACACACACACACACACAGGGCTTACAGTGCTACACCTACACCAACACAAACACAGAAGAGAAGAGGCAGTCTCCCAGCCTCCACCCCAATATATGCAGTCCCGCCCCCAGCCCGCCTTGTGTGCGCCTGGCTAAAGCACCCCGCATGGCGCCACAATTTGTATTCACACGCCTGTAGTTAGTATTTTGTAAATCCTCCCCTGGCAGGGATTATACTGACTAGATGCCTCCTGCAGGGCTGTGAGGATCTGGCACTTCAGAGGCAGGATTTCTGATCATTCTTCCAGGCTCCGTCACTCTTGGCCCTTCAGAGCCTTTTGGTTTCTTGTAATTAGTGAGACAGCCTTTCTAAGTCAGGACTAGAAATGTGGGTTTGCTCCCAATCCACTTGCCACTGGTTGCACCTTGTCAGGCCATGGCGACACTTGTGTCCTCTTCCTGGCAGGACGTCCATCACAGGGCACATACAGATACAAGCTCAGAGCAGGACCGATTCTCCCAGAAGCCAATTAACCTACCAGTATGCTTTTGGACAGTAGGGAGAAACCGGAGCACCCGGGGAAAACGCACGCAGATAGCACCCCAGCGCAGTTAGGCAGCAATGTGAGCCCCCTGCACCACTCTGCCTCCTTTTATCTCCCAGAGGAAAGGGAAAGCATTGGAGCTCTCTGTATAGTTCCAGAGTCTCCCACTGCACTTTTAAAGAACATATCATCAATTGTTTTTTTGCTGGATTTTATCCATGGAATACTTAGAATTGTGAATAAATAAGTCCCTCGTGTTTCCTGGAATTCATTTATTTATGACAAAGATGACTTTTCTCTGTACAATGCTACAATGTTTAAAGCATAACTATACTATAGTACTACTATAGCATACAGTCGAGTATTGTGCAATTTCCCTCACTGGATTAATAAATTATCTATCTAAACCTTTTAGGATTTTTTAAGCAAGGCATATTGTCAAGTTTTTTGCTCCATTTGTACATTCGTAAGGCACTTACAACACCCACTATTAAGATTCCTCAGACTGTGAACAGTTTGAGAACAAAAACAAGTTTTATGGAAAAAGTTACCACTATGGAAAAAATCGCTGTTACAGACGGTGCGTCGAGCTAATGTAACATTGTGTTTTCCAGGGAGAAGAAAGGGGTAAACCTTCGGGTTCTGTATTTTGTTTTTGGCTGCTCCTCCATGTCGTTGTGTTACACAAACACTGAAAAGGAAAGTGACACGAGTACGTGCAGACAGCGACATTACGTACAGGGAATCCCTGTTGCGGAAGGCGGGTGTCCGTAAAAATTGCGGATATATAATTAAATAATGATTGGCTAATGATTTTTCGGACCGGTGGTGTCGCCAGCAGAAACTTTGGGAGCGGGGGAGCGGGGAGCGGAGGACGATGTCCGGGAGATTATTGATCACTTGCAGGAGTCAGGGAGGAGACGCTCAATTCCAGGAGATTTGTGATGTCTGCGGAGAGAGCGAGGGTTAGGAGTAACGTCTTCCCGAACTTGGGCAGGTGTAGGTTTGTGTGCGAAAGTCCCTTTCAGGACACGATCCAGTGTGGGTGATCCCGGATAATAAACTGTACTGAACTGTTCCGGCATCCAGGAAGTCTGGCGAGAAAATGAAGTGTTAAATTAGTATGTGTAGACACGTTTGTACATCTTCAGATCCTCTGTGATATTCCCTTCCGGTACGGTGCTTTTTTTTAATCCTGGAGCAAATGGGTGGTTTGGAGACGCCACTCAGCAGAACTCGGGACTGGTGATCATCTTCAGTTTCCATCCGTAACTGACACAGTAATGGAGCACCTGTTACTACTGTACGTACCTGGCTCAATTTCTAAGCAAAACACATGAAAATCAAAACAGATTTCCAGGGGGTTCTGAGTTGGAAACAACACAATACAAGCTTTGGCATTGTGCTTCGATCAGTGTTTCTGAAAACTCTTTGAAAATCTTGTGTTTATGGACCTTTGCACTGATTGCTCCTTCTGAAAAACAGTTAGGCAGTTAACTGCAGAGCCTGTAAATGTCTGGCACCAACCAGACAAATGTAGGCGAGAGTGGGGCTTGTGTAAGGCCAATATGGCTGACTGAGCACCATTTCTTTACATTCTTTATTGTAACACATAATAGGTTTATTCCATGCTGAAAAAAAGAAGAAAGAGAACACAACGTTTCGGCCGTGGAGCCTTCTTCAGGTGTGGAACAAACTTCTTCCTGTTTGTTAACAGGAAGTTTATTGTAACACTTCCTGTTAACAAACAGCCTTGCCCGTCCTGTTGCTCTGACACCTCAGGCTGCTTCACTGCTGGAACAGAAGCTTGAGTTTCCGAGAACAGCCAGCGAAGCTCCTGATTTGCCCCCTGCTCGCTCACTGCAGTGACCATGTCACTGCCCACTGTGCCAACTGCTCCTGTGCGAGGACTGGTCAGCAGGTGAACTCCAAACGCGGGTGGAATTATTCTAGCGCCAGTCTGCTCGTCTAATGTTGAAATTGAGCTCTTGTGTAAGCAAAGACTGCTGCCCGAGGATGTTTGTTCCCTCAAATTGCAAGCTGCCCGTCTCGTACAAACTGCAGAAGGGATTCAGTTGAAACCTGGAGGATGGAGTCACACTGGAACCTGCTTCTGTCTTGCCGCTCAGACTGCAGGTCTTCATGGGTGTCCTATATGTGATGTGAAGAATCTACAGAAACACCCAGACCCCTGTAGTGCTGGCCAGGGTCACCCGTGCAGTCCGCACTGCGTCTGTTCCAACTACCACTCTGTATCGCCTCTTTCATCAATGTTAAATTATGTCTCTTGGTTAATCTGTTGTTGTTCCTGTGTTTGGTACTTCCCTCTTTTTGCATGATCTTTTAATTGAACAACTTTACTTAGTATACTGTAGTACGTTATTCAATGGTGTAGGGTTCGAATGTGTGCAAATTTCGCAGCTGGGGACTGTTCTCTGCATTGAACCCTCACGAATGTCGAAGCACTACCGTATTTCATTCGAACTGGTTTTTAATAGTGTAAAATCCTAGCTCCGTGAAGTTGCCCCCCCCTACAGACGGCTCAAAAGGTTAAAAACACATCATTCGTAAGTGCTACGTTTGTGCCGATGTGTAAAAAAGTAGCGTTTGTTCTGCCTTTGTTTCCGAGATATAGCGCCTTGTTTTTTTCGGGGTCGTGACGTCACTCATAACCCCCCCCCCCGCCCCACAATGGCGTAGGGGAACCGGACCGGTCTGTATTTGTGCCGTTGGAAAAAACTTCCCAGCTGCTTTCGATCCTGAGATATAGCGCCTTGGTTTTCGGGTGATCACGTGACCAGGCACGGTGACTCTGACCTCCAGTGACCCCGTGTGCCGAGTTCAAGCGTCTGTTACCGGTGCGAGAGTAACAGTTCTGCAATTGTGTTCCTCTGTTTGGCCGGGTGTGGGGCGGCGGTTGATTTTGCTTACCAGTATCGTTTGTGCGTTTGTGTAAACAGGGAAATTAAAATTGACACCAATACCGTAGCCTAATCAGAACTGTTGCCGATGTAGCCTTAAAAAGCTACAAAATTAGCAACTGCATGTTCTTACAAAGCGGCTTTAACTAGCACGCCTCAGTATTTCGTAGCTGTGTCCTTTTAAAAAAAAAATCTGAAGAAGTAATCGGTTGACCCAGGTAGTTCATAACTCAACTGCAAAACATTGGGAACTCTACCGTCTCGCACATGCAGACCGCGGAAATATTGGAAAATATTTTTATTTTCAATGTTTATTTTATTTAAAATAACCAAACATATATCTAAGGTCTTAAAAGTCAGTCATTATCCATGTCTTCGTATTTACAGTGGTCTTACGTGCAAACATAGAGTAGCACGATTAGGTCACAGTCCTTTCATTTGTGTATTCCTGGTCGTTCCTTGGTGTGGAATACAGTAGGGGCACACCTTGACCTCTAAGACACAGATATGAGCGCCTTCGTTAGATCGTCATATTTCTCCCAGTTGAAATCGTGTTTTTTTGCAGTGTGCAATGTAATGACCCAGGACGTGTTTGCTTGTCCAGCTCTGGGATGTCCCCCCCGGCAAACAGCACCATCACCGAAACCCACTGCACTCGTTAGTGCTGCGTTTGTGCCGGTTTGCGCTGTTGAAAGTATCGTTTGTGCCGCTTTCATTACCGAGATATAGCGCCTTGTTTTTTCGGGTAATCACGTGACTGTCTACAAGAAAGTTTAAAGGTACCAACTACTTTTAATTACTCAATGTGAAAACAGAGGGTGCAATTTGTTTCGGTGCAATCTTCTTCTTGCGAATTGCAATTGTAATCTACATTCACAACTGTAACTATTTTTCAAGTTTCACTAGCATGTGTAACGATCATTATAACGTTCTCGGCAAATGAAGCTTTCAAAGAGGTCTTCGCTGGAGATGCAGAAAATACTGTATATCAGAAATCAGTTCAATTCTCTGACGCTGGGGTCAACTTATCAAAGAACACAATTGAAAGATCTGGTGGTCGTGATCTTTCTGTATTCCCGTCCTACTCCCAAAAGGGAGGCGCTATATTGAAATGCAAAACATCCACCCCACCGGACTCAAGAGGGCTCAAAGTGCAAACCCGTTGTTTTCACCACATCAAGTAATTAAAAGTATCTGTGTTGGTGTCTGCATGTGTAAGAGTTTCCTATGCTGTTTCGCACTTGCGTAATGAACTACCTGAATCACCTTAGTGCATAGTGCCCCTTTTAAAATTCCTGGTTCTGTTTCACATTTACGAACAGAACATTAAGTAAAAGAAACAACGGTCGTTGAAAACTTGTAGTCATCAGCTAAAATACAGATAAACCCTTCTTATGTGTCCAGCCTGCACTTTCTCTCCCTGCCTCCATGAGTTTAACACTGGGCTGTAATGACACGGGCAGTAAAACTGTCCGAGAGCAGTTAAAGCAGCCTCCAGAACCGGTAAAATGGATGTAAGGGGGTATTTGCAGACTATTTCGAAATGCAAAAATATGAAAGCGGTGCGGACATTATTTTTATTTAATTTGTTTAATCTTTTTTCATAACTTGAATTGATGTAGTAGTATGTACCCTGACGATATTTTTGTTTGGAATTGTTATATGTACTCTTGTTTGTATTGTAATGTTTGTTCTTTTGTTAAGCATAAATAAAAATTAAAAAAAAGCCTCCAGAACCGGAAGCATACATTACACAATAAAAACAAGACCACGTGAGACGCGGATCCTGGGTAGGGGGTAGTGGGAGTTTGTGCAGGGGGCGGAGAGAGGCTCACTTAAGGGCTGGATCTGTTCTCACGATCCTCGTCTGTTTCATCCCGCTCTGCTCTTCTTCCACACAACCCAGATCCCAGATCCCAGATCCCAGATCCGTCAGCGGCCAGATCTAGTCGCGAGAGAGCAAACTCGCCAGTGTTCGATTCGTCGATATACTGTTGAGACCCTACAAGGGTACACTAGTAGTGTCTCATGCGAGATTTGATATGATAGTTTTTTACCCTTTACACCTGGACTATATTAGGCTAATTGAATTAATTGGTTAAATTGGCCCACTATAATTATTATCAAATTACAGGCAGTAGACATCCAGTGAACTGTGTGTGTTTGGATTGGTCTTTAAATAGAAATCAGGGTGATAATGATGTAATTAGTACCACAGGGGTCTGTACTAGGACCACTGATTTTCTTAATTTATACAATTAGAAGTGTATATTTGAGATCAAGAGCTACTGTGTTAAAATAGTATACTACTACTGAAGCATCATTAAAATATATATTGTGTACTGTTTTGGTCACCATGTTATAGAAACAATATTGCTGCTCTGGAATTGGTACAGAGAAGAGCAACCAGAGACATTCTTGGGCTACAAAATATCCCAGCTTTGCCCAATATCTCAGTATGACTTAAAATCTCAATATAATCCAATATCTCAGTGCTACACATTATTTCAATAAAATCCAATATCTCAATACTAAAGAATATTTCTAATATTAATATTACTAATTTGTACATATAAAAATATTTTAGCAGAATACAATACCATTAATACTATGCAATTTCTTAATAGTACACAAAATGTTTTTTAAATTTTTAATATTAATATAATTAATTTGAATGTATATAGAAATATATCAGTAGGACCTGATATTATAATGCTACACAACTTCTCAGTATGACAAAATAACTCATTCAAAGGGGTGTTTCCAGTTGGATTCATGGAATAAACCCAGGTCTGCTGGTGGCGACTCCCAGGTCAAAGTGCCGCCCTCAGGCAGGATCCTGAAGCTCTGCATCATTCTGTTGGAGTAGGGTGTTGTGATGATTTAAAGAACCCAAACTAACCTACTGGCATTCAGGGGAAGGCGAACGTTCCCAGGAAAAAGGTTTTTCACGTAAAAGCGAAAAGACCTGTAGTTCTGGGTTTCTTACATCAGGCTCAGAGCAGGTGTGTGGTAACAGAGCAAGAAGCATTTCTCCAGAGAGGGGCGATGAACTGATTGGCTCTCCCATTGGGTTTCATGTGCAGAACACCTGACAGACTGAAGGAACCCATTGTTTCTCATTTCACCTCTGACGGCCACGACCACTCTAATCTCTCCGTCTGTGTTCTCAAAGACGGTTTTCCAAACTCATACATCAGAAAGACCACCGAAACTAAAATTATTCTGCAGCTAGGATCACACCTTCTCCCTTCCCTTAACGACAGACTACTGTTCTTTTAAATTTTCTCCATTCATTGGAAGTTTCATTTCACACCTCTCTGCACCCATTCTGACTTCACACCTCTTGATTGGCCTCTCTTTCTGTCCCCTGCTCCCGCCTCTCACTCCTCCTCCCTCCCAACCTTTGTTCTCCCGCTACTTTACCTTTGCCTACTGCCCTGTCTCTCTCACACCTGAAGAAGGCTCCACGGCCGAAACGTTGTGTTCTCTTTCTTCTTTTTTTCAGCATGGAATAAACCTATTACTTGTTCCACTGAGACTCTTTAGTCTGAAGGGATCTGATAGCAGTAATTAAAATCCTCAAAGACACTGACTATGTCAAGCCAGTAGACTGGTTTTCACAGTGGAAATTACTTTAACGTGCATTTCAAAACCAAGAAAAGAGGGGTGTACTTTATACAAAGGGTGTAAATTTCTCCCTTTCTTGTGCATAAAAGTTCACTAACACCACAGCCCCCCCCCCAACATCAGTGCTATAGCTGCTTTCCCTTGTTCGCACCTCATACAGCAGACATCAGCAGCATCAGCACTTTCATTTCCTCAGCCAGGCGAGATAAAACAAAAGCACTAAGCACACTATCTCTTTATTTCTATCGGCTAGTTTCATTGTTATTACAATTTGACCAAACAGCTGAAAGTAAGGAAACCTCTAGTTTCAGTAGCTCAATGAAGGTGATAATTAGTGTTTAAATAAATAGGTAGATCTTGGGGGCTGAGTTTGGACAGTCCCACCCTGTATAAATATGAGAAACATGAGGTTGGTCTTCACCAAACAGACGTGGAAACAAGTCATGCCACGATCTAAGGAATATCTGAGTACCTCAGAATAGTTATTGATGTTCTTTCTGGAAAAAGATACAAAACTATTTCTATTGACGTGGGGCTCCACCACTCCATTGCCATACAGATGTCTACAAATGGAGAGTGTCTTGTGGTTCAAGAACATTGTCACCCCACCAAGGAAACCTCACTGTGATGATGGGATGAGAGTGGAGGTCTGTGAGTTTTATATAGACCAGGGCTGGCCCAAATCGGTCCTGCTTGCTTAATAAAGTCCTCACACTCATCACCATCATCGTGTAACGTATATAATCATAATTTTACTTCATAGTCATTGAGCAGAGTCTGTGTTTTAGCATTTCCAGTAGAAGTATAACCAGAAATTCCCTGACACAACAGTGTTACCGTAAATGTGACTATTGTAAAAAACAATGATATACATATAAATCAATAGAACTACATCTTTTGCAAATACTTAAAAAGTTGCATCTTCTTCAAAGCAGGCCAATTTCGTTTTGCTGAAACAATACTGTCAGCAGAGTTATTTGGAGAGTTCCATCCTAAAACCAAAAATTTCCTGACTTTCACGAATTATCAGAAATGCCTTTTCTCAGAACTGCAGATGATCCACAAGTCTCCGGGGTCAATGTTCTCTGGACAGAGAATAAAGATTTTAGAAGAAATATCAGAACGGGTGTATATTCAGTAAATTTAGCATTATTTTCTCTTTGGTTTAACATAACTAGACACAGTAATCTGTTTTTTTAAAGACATTCAGTTAGTGTGGTGCTTTAGAACTGTGGTCTATACTAAATTGTGAGTAATATTTCTTTGATTCCAAGATTAGAAGAAACAACATGTGAATTTTAAAGGGTTGCTGCTGAACCCATGAGGTTGAGTTAAAGACATCCTGTGGTCTGGACTTCCCCCGGGCACAGCATCACACTTTTTCTAAGACGATGGTGCTTGCTCAGTAATTAACGTCTCATTAACCACAAGCCCTCTTCTATAGCACATCTCTATATGTTCATAAGGAGAGCTCTTAGGTTCTGGGTTCAAGTCTGTTCCTGTCTGTGTGGAGTTTGCATGTTCTCCCATGGCTCACCCAGATTTTCTCTGGGACCCCTCCTCCCAAAAGACATGCAGATTAGATTTGATCGCTACTCTGAACTTTTCCGGTTGGCTTTTTCTCACTTGAAGGACTTGTTCCCAGTATCTTAGTGGCCTCCTCTCACTTGTACCCTTACCCATGATCTGATCCGGCCACAGAAGTCTGAATTCTGCACCAACTGCTTCTCACGTCTTAGAGATGCTTCTGCTACCCATCTGGACAAGTGCTCAAGCAAATCTGAATTCAATTTGTAATTAACAAATCAGTTAGTATGTACTAAACTGAACAATTTAGTGTCTCATTCTTTCCAATGAAGGGTGGCAGTACTGTTGCTTGCAACTGTTAATTAACCAACAAACCAAATATGTGAGCAATACTGCCACCTTGGGGTCTCTGAGAGGAATGTTCTGTCTACCAAGATATCCACATGGCTGTTCTTCAGTCTCTGTCTTGGAAAGTTACTTACCTTAAGATCTACATTATAAATGAAAGAGACCAACTGGCCTGTCTGTTTCAGTGTGGTTTCTAGTTGATAGAGCAGAGGGTCTTATCCAGCTGTAACGTGTCGATAGTTTGATAGTTCTGGCTGTAGAGCTCTTTCCAAGATAAAGAACCATAAAAGAGAGAAAGTTACTTCTCAACTGAATTATCCCAATGTGTGCAATTTGCCCCCAAAACAATCCTGGGTTTTACATTGTGTGTGTGTATACAGTATGTCATTGTTGGAGACCCGTCTGTCTGCAGGTTGTCATTCCAACTCGATTCGCAACGAGCTAAATCGTCTTGTCATCAGTTTAATTGGACCAGTTCAAAAGCTTCCCTCAGCTTATAAGGTGCTGCTGCTTTAAAGAGACCAGGAAAAGATCAACAGAGACCAAGACTGGATGCCCTGCAGATACACTATCCCAGATTGTGGGAGTTAGAAAGGGGCCCAGATGTAACTCCTGTCCTCCAAGGCCTGTTTTAGGATCTGACCATAACGGTTTAGTAGTGTACTGCGTGCCCCACTGGACTTGCTAATGTGCAACACCAGTAATTGTGAGCAAAACACACCCCAGCAATCACCTCTTTCAAAGTGAGTGAAGCCTCTGTCTGGCGGCCATAATTATAGGCACATCACCTAAACATAATCACAACGTGATGCTCTTTAATTAACGAGCCACCTCTACGTGGAAGCCATTGCTTTCAATATTTTTGGCACCCCCTCATTGACGTGTGTATACAGTGTGTCAACGAGAGGCTGGATTCTAGGCGTGTCTATACAGCGTGTCCAATAAGAGCCTGTACACCGCAGGTGTGTATAGTGCTGCTTGGAAATACTGTATGTGAACCCTTCATCTTTTATGTCTTAAAAGACTAAAAGATGTTTTAAGTCAATGAACAGTGACACATCCGATAGCAAGCAATGACAACAACCAAACATTTTCTATTGTTACTTATCAGTCTCTCATATCTGCTTTGAGGAGCTTTTCTTCCTCCCGAAACAGCTTCAACTGCTCCAGATTCGTCGTCAGATTTTATTTTGCATGAACAGTCCGCATCAGGTCCTGGCACAACATTTCAATCGAGTCGAGTTCCGGACTCTGCCATCCCAAAGCACAAGATATCTTCCTCTTAATCCATTTTTTGAGGGTTATTTGCAGCATGTTTAGGGTCATTGATGTGGTAGAAGACCCCTTTTTGGCTCAATTTGAACTCACAAACGTCAGGTCTTCCCTGAATATTTTGGTATGACTCAGAATTCATAGTTCCTTCAATGATGGCGAGTCCTCCAGGTCCGTGGGCAGAAGATCTGGCTCAAACCAGCAGACTTGACAGTGGGGATAATGTGGTTTTGGTAGCAGGCAGTTAGTTTTTTGACAAATGTGGCAAATTTTATGTTGTGGCCAAAAGGATGAGTTTCTTTTTAACGGCTCTTTGACTGTTTAACTTTGTACCCAATTATTGTAGCACCTGCTCATACTTGCCTCATTGACAGAGCTAATGAACCTTGTGGGTGCTTTTTACTTTTGTACATGCACTAGTTTTTAGTTTTTCTTTCCATGGTATGCATCAAATCTTCTAAAAATACATCGAATTTGTGAATATAAACCCTTTCTTTTAGAAAGAAATGACTACTTTTGATTAAATGAGGATTTCACAGTAAAAAATGTAACATGTCAAGAACTAGAATAGGGGTCCACAAATCTTCAAGCAGCACTGAAGTGTGTCCAATAAGAGTCTTTACTCCAGGTGTGTGTATACATTACATACAGAGTCTGCATGTACATAGCCCCTCTCCAATATCAGGCTGTATTGTGTACTGTGCTGATCTCTGCTATAACACACCACAGAGAGAGCCTGGCTGACTCCATACCCATCCCGCCACACACTAAACTGTTCTCGGTTCATTATGTTTTATTTGTTAATTATTTTTCCCAGAAGTTATAGATACAGTCAGGTTTGAGTAAATTTGACACACTCACACACAAACACACCCCCCTCCCTAAACACAACCACACAAAACTACACCCCCTACCCTCAGACAGCCATTAGTGAAACACAGTCAGCATTGAACCCCTGTCCTAATTAACTAAGCCCCCATCTCTGCTCTGCCCCTGTGCTACACCAGGAAGGGAGAGAGGGGTGTGTGTGCTGGGGGAGGGGCAGCTGACGAGAGGATCTGGGGTAGTTAGAAGACACTAGGTGTAGGTTGAGCTGCACCAGTGTAAGTAAAGGGATTGTTAGAGGTGAATGTGCAGTAGTTACACAGGAAAGTCTGTTTTAATACAGACAGAGGAAAAGGAACGTGTATTCAGATGTCTGGGGCAGTCAAGGGATGCCAGGGTATTAAAAAGGGGGCATTTATTTAAGGTGCTTATTTACCCAGACATTATTGAGTTAGAGCTGTGCATTTGGGTGGGGGGTAGTGAAAAGTGGGGTATTTGAGGTGGGTGTTCCTTCAGAATATGTTGAGACAGCCAACAGTCCTCTCTCTCCCTGGGGCAGTTAGAGAGGTGGTGGAGGGCAGATAAAAGGGGTATTTTGGGGTGTCTTCAAAAGATGTCAGGACAGCTTTCCCAGTTCTGTAGCGCCTTGGCCTCCCAGTAACCCCCCTTATAAATGTGGGTGGCATCATGGGTCACGGGGTCCTCGCAGCGATCAAACCACTGGGCCTTGTAGTTGTCCACGTGGGTGCCTGATCAAAAATGAAAATAAGATGTTTTTACACATTATTTTATATCTTAATACTTTTACTACTAAACTCCTGTTACCATTGTAACTGTGCTGTAACTACACCCTCTACAGCTGGTGTCCTCACCTATTGTTATTACTACCCCTGCTGTAAAGATGACAACACATCACTGCTGCTATAGCTGGGGCTGTGACTGGACACTGCAGCACAGCACTACTACACCAAGAGAGGGAGAGGGAGAGGGAGAGGGAGAGGGAGGGAGTACTTGCTTTTCACTGGTGCTCCAATGGGGCCCTCAGCTGGGTTGGCTGTAGGGAGGAAAGGCAGAGGATAAAACACACAGATGATGAATGACTGAGGGGGAAAGTGAATAAAACAAGAAAATCATGGCGTTTTTTCTAGGGGGGGGTTGGTTCTATGATGGTCTAGAGCCTCCAGAAATCTCTAGTGAGGGTCAGGTGTCAGTTCAGCAGTCAGCACTACACTAAGGCAATGCGTGCACAGAGAGAGTGTACTTGCTTCTGCCTGGCACGTCTCCAGCCCCCTCCTGCAGCTCGGCTGGGCGGACTGGCACAAGGATGAGAAGGAAGAGTAAACTGATGGGTGCTCCATACTCCTCGCAAAGCCCCAGCACCAGCTGCTACCGCAACCGCACACGGGGGAGAAGCAGCTACAACTACACCTGATCTGCCCCCTTTGCACGACAAGCACGGGTAAGAGCCAGCAGCCGCAGTACATCGCAGGACGGAGGACAGATCCATTTCTCCGGAGTGACGAGCTGGAGCTCCTTTTCACTCCCATGGGTCCTGCAGATGTATATGCATCCTGGAGTGGCGAAACCATCCTGGCCCCACTGCACTCAATTTCAGCCATCAGGGTGGTATTTAGTACCAGTTTTAAACTGCTGAAGTCAATTCTGGTGATAAAGTGGTGTAACTTCTGAAGGCGAGCAAAAAAGCTGGACCTGCAAACTGATCAGAAGTAGAGCAAATCGTTCCCTCATCAGTTGTGAGAGAAAAGCAGACGAGCAAAGTCCTTTTCTACAAGCAATCTTCTCTACCCTGCGACATCCAGGATGAGCCTCGAAGTAAGCAGTGAGTCCAATGTTCAATGAGCACCAATATTCCCACTGTCCCCTGAGCCGACTGCAGCGGGTCACAGACATTCACCCCACAGTGGGACCGTCCTGAGCCGACTGCAGCGGGACTGTCCTGAGCTGACTGCAGCGGGACCGTCCTGAGCCGACTGCAGCGGGTCACAGACATCGGGACCAAATGATTGAGGGAATTTCCATAAGTCAAACACACCCTTGCTGATAAATCTTTAAAGCTATTCTTTCGGGATTCTGAAATTCTTTCCCAAACTGGGCCAACCCAAGGACAACAGTGCTGCGCTAGAAGCAGAGAGGAAGGACAGGCAGGGACAGAGAGATACAGTGTACTTGCTTTTGACAGGCTCTCCCAGGGCGCCCTCCACTGGCTCAACTGGGCAAAGCGACAGAAGACAGAAATGACTGAACCAAGAAGCAAAACCGATGATACAATGGAGGACTGGGCTAGGGAGATCAGTTTCTACAGCTATCACACCCAGCCCTGAGTACGAACTCCACACTGCTGAGGGAGGAGGACTACTCCAGGATACACTAGGGGAGACAGTGAAGGATGAGAGGATCAGAGGACAGGGACAGAGAGAGGAGACACAGTGAAGGATGAGAGGATCAGAGGACAGGGACAGAGAGAGGAGACACAGTGAAGGATGAGAGGATCAGAGGACAGGGACAGAGAGAGGAGACACAGTGAAGGATGAGAGGATCAGAGGACAGGGACAGAGAGAGGAGACACAGTGAAGGATGAGAGGATCAGAGGACAGGGACAGAGAGAGGAGACACAGTGAAGGATGAGAGGATCAGAGGACAGGGACAGAGAGAAGAGACACAGTGAAGGATGAGAGGATCAGAGGACAGGGACAGAGAGAGGAGACACAGTGAAGGATGAGAGGATCAGAGGGCAGGGAAAGAGAGAGGAGAGACAGTGAAGGATGAGAGGATCAGTGGACAGGGACAGAGAGAGGAGACACAGTGAAGGATGAGAGGATCAGAGGACAGGGACAGAGAGAGGAGAGACAGTGAAGGATGAGAGGATCAGTGGACAGGGACAGAGAGAGGAGACACAGTGAAGAATGAGAGGATCAGAGGGCAGGGACAGACTGAGGGAGACAGGAGGAGAGACGGGACAGGGCAACTAGGCCCAGGAAGGGAAGCAGAGAGAAAGGGTACTTGCTTCTCAGTGTCGACTCAGTGGTGTCCACAGGGACGGCTTGAAGGAGACAAGATGAGCCAACATGGTGACATGAGAACAGACAGACCCAAGAACCAAGAACCAGCCTGAGGCTCGAACAGATCCACAGTGAAGACAGGCTCCCTCCCTCTAATGTGTTTACCTCTATACAGCATCAAGCTCATCTAGTTTCATCCTTCTCTCCCAGTGCAGTGTTAATGTACTGGAGTGTCCAGTCAGTGTGTCTGTACTGTATTAACCCCTCTCTCTCAGTGCAGTGTTAATGTACTGTAGTGTCCAGTCAGTGTGTCTGTACTGTATTAACCCCTCTCTCTCAGTGCAGTGTTAATGTACTGGAGTGTCCAGTCAGTGTGTCTGGACTGTATTAACCCCTCTCTCTCAGTGCAGTGTTAATGTACTGGAGTGTCCAGTCAGTGTGTCTGTACTGTATTAACCCCTCTCTCTCAGTGCAGTGTTAATGTACTATAGTGTCCAGTCAGTGTGTTGTTATTCTCACCCTCCTCTGTGGTCTTCACTGCCTCGCTCTCCCTCTTCCTCCGCACGCTCCTCTGTTTCTCCTCCAGTCTCTGCTTCTCCGCGTTCGCCTCGTCCCAGCGCCCGTGCTCCATGAGCCGCTGGTCCGGCCGCAGGCGGCTGTCCGTAGGGGCCACGCCTTCCTCCAGCTCGTTCAGGGTCAGGGCCAGCTCCGAGAAGTAGTACATGTTCTCTGCCCCCTCCCTGAGAGGGAGAGAGAGGGTCAGGGGTCAGACACCTCCTCTGAGCACCTGCCACTTTCCGTCCATCTATATCCCTACTGACACTGGCTCACTGAGGCAGAGACTGCAAGACAGAGAGACTACAGCTCTTTGAACTGAACTGACCTGACCTGACCGAGAGGGAGACGGGGAGTGAGTGAGAAAACATTGACAGAGCAGCAGAGAGACACAGAGCCCAACTCACGGCAGGGGGTGTCTCCTCCACAGCTCCCTGGCTCTCAGGGTCTGGTACACAGTCTTGTGCTTGCCCTCTGTGCCATTCTCCCCCCGGCTGCTCTGCATCACCCGGGAGAACTCCATCTTCTCATCCCACGTGCCCGACAGGATGAAATGAGCCTTCCCACTAGAGTCTGTCACCACCCCCGTCACCTGCGAACAGAGGGAGAGAGGAAGCACTGATTCAGTACCGGACAGGGTGGCTCTCTTCCCTATGGAACAGGCTGAGGTCCCTCACACTGCCGGTCTGACTTGGTCACCCAGGTTTGGCGAGTATAATGGCTGACTGAGGCATCTGGGGGCTTAAGTGACACATGACATAACTCCCGTCCTCACTAAACCGCACTGGCTGCCAGTGAGGTTCAGAGTGGAGATAAACATTCTGCTTATGTATTTATGAGAGGTTAGGGTAGTGAAAGAGAGGGAGGAGGTATTTATGAGAAGGTAGGGTAGTAAGAGAGAGGGAGGGGGTATAAATGTGACAGGAGGGAAAGAGAGTAGGTGGAGACAAAGACCTCCGAGTCAGGTGGACTATGGCTCTCACCTTGCGCGCCACATCACGGGAGAAGTAACTGTAGGGAGCAAACTTGAGGTGACAGCGATCTCCAGTCTTGTGGTTGATGACATCAATTTCTCCAGACTGAGGAAGGGGGGGGGGGGAGAGACAGGTAAGTACAGACAAGTACACAAAACCCGAGATACATCCATCAGATCAGGATCACTACCATGCCTGCGCAGTGCTATCGGGCACTTTCTGCAGGATTTCCCAGTGAGTCTGTACTGAGAAACAGCACCACATCCATTAGTTGACATAATCTCACCTGCGATAACATAATAATGATAACGTACAGTATCAACAATTATAGTAATATCAGCCAGCTGCTTAACTAATCTCACTCATTACAGTACTGTCCAGAAAACTGCTTAACTAGTCTCACTAATTACAGTACCATCAGTGTTAACTGCTTAACTAGTCTCACTGACTGCAGTACTGTCTGAGCAAACTGCTTAACTAGCCTCATCAATTACAGTACCCTCAGTGTCTACTGAAGTGTCATCCTACTGCTTAACTAGTCTCACCAATTACGCTCCTGTCCAAGCAAACTGCTTCATCAGCACGAGTCACGCTGGCTGGACTGCGGGTCTCTCTCTCACCTGGTCTATCCACAGCTTGCCCACTATGATGTTGTGGACGGTGGTCGTCACTTTCTTCCATGTGTAGTGATTCAGGCTCTTAGCAAAAATGCAGTGGGTTGTCCCTGAGAGAGAGAGAAAGGACTGTATTGCACATGACAGACACAGAGAGAGGACTGCATTGTTTAGTGACAAGTTAGCTGCACTGTACTGAAGACGATGTGTATGAGGCAGATGTCGAGACAGACAGGCGCAGCGAACAGGAGGAGATGCAGAGGCAGAGAGAGACAGATGTGATAGTTTACCACAGCTGCCCTGCTGACTCACCCAGTGGCATGATGGAGAGGTATTTGCCCCGAAACTTGCTGGCCAGAGCGATTTCCTGCCGGAGAGTCCAGCCCCTCACAGACTCCACATGGTGCGCCGCAGCAGGGGGGTGATGGCTGACCTGAGAGGGAGACAGGACAGAGTGGGCGTGTGGCACCACCTAGTGGCACAGCTGTAGGATGGCATCTCGATTCTCCTGCCTCCATTTGACTGCCCTGAAGGCGCCCCATTCACAGAGACTACAGCAGTATTCCCAAAGCCATGCCACTATACGGAAAGAACACTGGGCGTTCGGGGTTTGATTCTGGGCTGCTGGGCCTGATCCGTTGGACTAGTGACACACGACCCAGACGACAAGTGGAAACAGGAGTATTACTTTCCAGAGAGGCTGTTGTTGGGCTATGAAATCCCAGGTTTGAGCCTGCTCGGGTGAGGCTCAATGGGTGAGGGCCAGGATTGTCCAAGCATGAGCGCAGGTTCAGTCAGGGGGAGAGATTAGTGAAGCTGCCTGCCTGTGGAGCGGGGCTCCGTCAGCTCTCAGTGCTGCCTGCCTGTGGAGCGGGGCTCCGTCAGCTCTCAGTGCTGCCTGCCTGTGGAGCGGGGCTCCGTCAGCTCTCAGTGCTGCCTGCCTGTGGAGCGGGGCTCCGTCAGCTCTCAGTGCTGCCTGCCTGTGGAGCGGGGCTCCGTCAGCTCTCAGTGCTGCCTGCCTGTGGAGCGGGGCTCCGTCAGCTCTCAGTGCTGCCTGCCTGTGGAGCGGGGCTGTCAGCTCTCAGTGCTGCCTGCCTGTGGAGCGGGGCTCCGTCAGCTCTCAGTGCTGCCTGCCTGTGGAGCGGGGCTCCGTCAGCTCTCAGTGCTGCCTGTCTGTGGAGCGGGGCTCCGTCAGCTCTCAGTGCTGCCTGCCTGTGGAGCGGGGCTGTCAGCTCTCAGTGCTGCCTGCCTGTGGAGCGGGGCTCCGTCAGCTCTCAGTGCTGCCTGCCTGTGGAGCGGGGCTCCGTCAGCTCTCAGTGCTGCCTGCCTGTGGAGCGGGGCCGTCAGCTCTCAGTGCTGCCTGCCTGTGGAGCGGGGCCGTCAGCTCTCAGTGCTGCCTGCCTGTGGAGCGGGGCCGTCAGCTCTCAGTGCTGCCTGCCTGTGGAGCGGGGCTCCGTCAGCTCTCAGTGCTGCCTGCCTGTGGAGCGGGGCTGTCAGCTCTCAGTGCTGCCTGCCTGTGGAGCGGGGCTGTCAGCTCTCAGTGCTGCCTGCCTGTGGAGCGGGGCTGTCAGCTCTCAGTGCTGCCTGCCTGTGGAGCGGGGCTCCGTCAGCTCTCAGTGCTGCCTGCCTGTGGAGCGGGGCTCCGTCAGCTCTCAGTGCTGCCTGCCTGTGGAGCGGGGCTGTCAGCTCTCAGTGCTGCCTGCCTGTGGAGCGGGGCTGTCAGCTCTCAGTGCTGCCTGCCTGTGGAGCGGGGCTGTCAGCTCTCAGTGCTGCCTGCCTGTGGAGCGGGGCTGTCAGCTCTCAGTGCTGCCTGCCTGTGGAGCGGGGCTCCGTCAGCTCTCAGTGCTGCCTGCCTGTGGAGCGGGGCTGTCAGCTCTCAGTGCTGCCTGTCTGTGGAGCGGGGCTGTCAGCTCTCAGTGCTGCCTGCCTGTGGAGCGGGGCTGTCAGCTCTCAGTGCTGCCTGCCTGTGGAGCGGGGCTGTCAGCTCTCAGTGCTGCCTGCCTGTGGAGCGGGGCTGTCAGCTCTCAGTGCTGCCTGCCTGTGGAGCGGGGCTGTCAGCTCTCAGTGCTGCCTGCCTGTGGAGCGGGGCTGTCAGCTCTCAGTGCTGCCTGCCTGTGGAGCGGGGCTGTCTGCTCTCAGTGCTGCCTGCCTGTGGAGCGGGGCTGTCAGCTCTCAGTGCTGCCTGCCTGTGGAGCGGGGCTGTCAGCTCTCAGTGCTGCCTGCCTGTGGAGCGGGGCTGTCAGCTCTCAGTGCTGCCTGCCTGTGGAGCGGGGCTGTCAGCTCTCAGTGCTGCCTGCCTGTGGAGCGGGGCTGTCAGCTCTCAGTGCTGCCTGCCTGTGGAGCGGGGCTGTCAGCTCTCAGTGCTGCCTGCCTGTGGAGCGGGGTTGTCAGCTCTCAGTGCTGCCTGCCTGTGGAGCGGGGCTGTCAGCTCTCAGTGCTGCCTGCCTGTGGAGCGGGGCTGTCAGCTCTCAGTGCTGCCTGCCTGTGGAGCGGGGCTGTCAGCTCTCAGTGCTGCCTGCCTGTGGAGCGGGGCTCCGTCAGCTCTCAGTGCTGCCTGCCTGTGGAGCGGGGCTGTCAGCTCTCAGTGCTGCCTGCCTGTGGAGCGGGGCTGTCAGCTCTCAGTGCTGCCTGCCTGTGGAGCGGGGCTGTCAGCTCTCAGTGCTGCCTGCCTGTGGAGCGGGGCTCCGTCAGCTCTCAGTGCTGCCTGCCTGTGGAGCGGGGCTGTCTGCTCTCAGTGCTGCCTGCCTGTGGAGCGGGGCTGTCAGCTCTCAGTGCTGCCTGCCTGTGGAGCGGGGCTGTCAGCTCTCAGTGCTGCCTGCCTGTGGAGCGGGGCTGTCAGCTCTCAGTGCTGCCTGCCTGTGGAGCGGGGCTCCGTCAGCTCTCAGTGCTGCCTGCCTGTGGAGCGGGGCTCCGTCAGCTCTCAGTGCTGCCTGCCTGTGGAGCGGGGCTGTCAGCTCTCAGTGCTGCCTGCCTGTGGAGCGGGGCTGTCTGCTCTCAGTGCTGCCTGCCTGTGGAGCGGGGCTGTCTGCTCTCAGTGCTGCCTGCCTGTGGAGCGGGGCTGTCAGCTCTCAGTGCTGCCTGTCTGTGGAGCGGGGCTGTCAGCTCTCAGTGCTGCCTGCCTGTGGAGCGGGGCTGTCAGCTCTCAGTGCTGCCTGCCTGTGGAGCGGGGCTGTCAGCTCTCAGTGCTGCCTGCCTGTGGAGCGGGGCTGTCAGCTCTCAGTGCTGCCTGCCTGTGGAGCGGGGCTCCGTCAGCTCTCAGTGCTGCCTGCCTGTGGAGCGGGGCTCCGTCAGCTCTCAGTGCTGCCTGCCTGTGGAGCGGGGCTGTCAGCTCTCAGTGCTGCCTGCCTGTGGAGCGGGGCTGTCAGCTCTCAGTGCTGCCTGCCTGTGGAGCGGGGCTGTCAGCTCTCAGTGCTGCCTGCCTGTGGAGCGGGGCTCCGTCAGCTCTCAGTGCTGCCTGCCTGTGGAGCGGGGCTCCGTCAGCTCTCAGTGCCGCGGCCCACCTGCTTGTCTGCACACAGTCTGTTCTGCACACCAGTACTGCTCACCTGCTCACACAGAGACCTGTAGCCGCTCTCGTCCAGCCGGTCCAGCTCGAAGGTCTCTCCCAGCAGGGGGTTGAAGGGCTTGCCGATGCGGTGCACTGTGGTGGAGTAGGAGGAGACAGTGAAAGCGGCCACATAGCAGAGCTGCTCCAGGGAGCTCTCGCACTTGGCCGCCCGGTCCAGCAGCTCGGAGTACTCCAGGTCCTCCGTCAGCCGCTGCAGCATCGACAGGGGCTCGTTGAAGTTCACCTGGGAGGAGACGCGGGTTCGAGAGAGAAAGATCAGCCAAGACTGGCCACATCTGAGAAGGAGCCATTACTCTGTTCTGAGAAAGACTAATCCCTGCTAAGAATGTTGTATACCGATGGGGATCCTGGACAGACAGATAGAGAGTCCTACAGACAGGGGGAACTAGGACAGAGAGAGAGTCCTACAGACAGGAGGATCTTGGACAGAGAGAGAGTCTTACAGACAGGGGGAACTTGGACAGAGAGAGAGTCTTACAGACAGGAGGAACTTGGACAGAGAGAGAGTCTTACAGACAGGGGGAACTTGGACAGAGAGAGAGTCTTACAGACAGGGGGAACTTGGACAGAGAGAGAGTCTTACAGACAGGGGGATCTTGGGACAGAGAGAGAGTCTTACAGACAGGGGGATCCTGGACAGACAGAGACAGAGTCTTACAGACAGGGGGATCCTGGACAGACAGAGAGAGAGTCTTACAGACAGGGGGATCCTGGACAGACAGAGACAGAGTCTTACAGACAGGGGGATCTTGGACAGACAGAGAGAGAGTCTTACAGACAGGGGGATCTTGGACAGACAGAGAGAGAGTCTTACAGACGGGGATCTTGGACAGAGAGAGAGTCTCATAGACAGGGGGATCTTGGACAGAGAGAGAGTCTCACAGACAGGGGGATCTTGGACAGAGAGAGAGTCTCACAGACAGGGGGATCTTGGACAGAGATAGAGTCTCACAGACAGGGGGATTTTGGACAGCGAGAGAGAGTCTTACAGACAGGGGGATCTTGGACACAGAGAGAGTCTTACAGACAGGGGGAACTTGGACAGAGAGAGAGTCTTACAGACAGGGGGATCTTGGACAGAGAGAGAGTCTTACAGACAGGGGGATCTTGGACAGAGAGAGGGAGCCGAACAGGCATGGGGATCTTGCACAGAGAGAGTCTTACAGGCATGGGGATCTTGGACAGTTCCTTTCCTATGCAGTTCTTCATTATGCTCCAGAGGTTCAAGCTGTAGTTCGGCTTGTCTGGGATGCGACTCCGCCTCTTCTTCTTAGGCACCACCTCCTTCGATGATGCTACCTCGTGATTGGATGTGGACTGTGACTCATCAAGCTGATGGGAACCAATACGTACAGAGACATGTAAGTGTGTGTGTGTGGTGCGCACACTGAAAACACACACCGGGACCTTGGACCTATACTTAGAGCAGGGAAGATTCAGAAATAGGCATCCCCACTGGCTGGGGGTTTTTGGATATTCTTAAAATTTACCCTTTTAGATAGATACCCTTGTTTACTACTTGTGAAGATCACTGATCCTACACACCCGAGGTAAGGCAAATTATCTCTAACATTAAAATGCATCACATTTATGCTGATGGGAGCTCCAGTAGTTTAGATAAGAGCAAAGCACCATCATAAGTCATGTACTTCCAGCCTGTTGGCTACAGCCCTGGATCTCAATGGGTTTCAGCGGAGTCAATACACAGGCCAGCTCCTATACATTATAAAGAGCCACAGCCACACTCACTGCACATGCTCTGTATATACTGTACAAACTCTACACACTGCGCACAGTCTGGACAGGCGTGCACACATACACACACACTGCGCACAGTCTGGACAGGCGTGCACACATACACACACACTGCGCACAGTCTGGACAGGCATGTGTCCACACACACTGCGCACAGTATGGACAGGCATGTGTCCACACACACTGCGCACAGTATGGACAGGCGTGCACACATACACACACACTGCACACAGTCTGGACAGGCGTGCACACATACACACACACTGCACACAGTCTGGACAGGCATGTGTCCACACACACTGCGCACAGTATGGACAGGCGTGCACACATACACACACACTGCGCACAGTCTGGACAGGCTTGCACTCATACACACACACTGCACACAGTCTGGGCAGGAGTGCACACATACACACACACTGCGCACAGTCTGGACAGGCGTGCACACATACACACACACTGCACACAGTCTGGACAGGCGTGCACACATACACACACACTGCGCACAGTCTGGACAGGCATGTGTCCACACACACTGCGCACAGTATGGACAGGCATGTGTCCACACACTGCGCACAGTATGGACAGGCGTGCACACATACACACACACTGCACACAGTCTGGACAGGCGTGCACACATACACACACACTGCGCACAGTCTGGACAGGCATGTGTCCACACACACTGCGCACAGTATGGACAGGCGTGCACACATACACACACACTGCGCACAGTCTGGACAGGCTTGCACTCATACACACACACTGCACACAGTCTGGGCAGGAGTGCACACATACACACACACTGCGCACAGTCTGGACAGGCGTGCACACATACACACACACTGCACACAGTCTGGACAGGCGTGCACACATACACACACACTCCGCACAGTCTGGACAGGCGTGCACACATACACACACACTGCGCACAGTATGGACAGGCGTGCACACATACACACACACTGCACACAGTCTGGGCAGGAGTGCACACACACACTGCGCACAGTCTGGATACGTCATGCATAGGCAGACTTACATGATCATCCAACCCAATCTCACTGCTGATCCCACTGACGTTACTGCCAGACCTCCTGTGTACAGAGAGAGGAGAAGAGTTAAGCGAGCACAGTCCTGCACTCCCCTACAGTAACACAGCTATGTCTCCTAGAGAACACAGCTGGATGAGTCAGGACAGGAGGCACTTCTTTACGTCATGGGCGGTGGGAGCGTGGAACAAGCTATCCAGCCATGCTGCTGTAGTTGATACCCTGGATCCTTTCAAGAAACAGCCAGATGAGATCCAGAGAACAATTAACTATTTGTGACCTGTCTTATCCCTGCTCTCACTTGTGGTATTTTGGGTCCGCTGGGACGGTGATGAACTCAGGGGCGTCCTCCATGGCATCAAAGAACTCGTTTTCCTCATCCTCGTCGCTCAGATCTCCTTTTCCTGGGACGATGCCTTCTGAGGGGGAGAGAGAGAGGGAGAAGAGTCACGATGATTCCATCTACCTCACAGGTATCTCTCCAAATCAGGCCTTCAGTCTCCTGGCAGGCACCAACCAGGACAACTCAGGGGGCCTCGCAAATAGCCACAGCACAAGGACCCAGACACACAGGCAGGCGTGAGGCACAGGGGCAACGGGAGATGCGACACATGAAGGATTGTGGGAACAACTAAACTGACTCCTCGGGATACTTCAAGACAGAGGAGGAGGGAACTCAGTTGAACTGGCAGCCCAGTATGTGATCTCCTGTCACAGCCTGAGGAACAGTGAGTCTGTCTCCCGATAATGCTCCATCCGCCTACAGTATATGTAAATATTTTATGATATGTCTCTGTTGTAAATATCTGTAATGTGTCTGTAGATTTTGTTTTACTTTAATTTTCTGTTTTGTTTCATGTGAATTTTTATTTGCTTTGGCAACACTGACTGTACCCATCGGTCATGCTAATAAAGCACCTTGAATTGAACTGAATTGACTAACTAGGCTACTAAGGACCAGGCCAGAGTGATGGGCTCCTCTCTCTAGCCCTCCATGTGTTCAACAGTGAAACTCGAAACATAAGGCACAAGTGGAGTCAGTAGGGAAGGGAATTTCTCGCTGAGGCCAGGACACACTTCATTATGCCAAGGGTCAGATGAGTGTGGAAAAAGAGGGGGCCGTTCAGCCAAACCAACTCGTACAAGTAGAAGCTGATTAATACAAGGATCCCATCCAGTCTCGACCCCACTTCTCCACACTACCCAAGTTACGTCAAAGACATAACCCCTGACTGACACCTAATCCCACAGTGACTGTCCCCCCCAAACATTAGTCAGTGTTCTGGCTGGGGGGACAGTCACTTTGGGGTTAGGGGTCGGTCAGTCTGGGTTTAGGGTTAGTCCGGGGGTCTCACCCTTGCTGCTCCCAGCTGGGCCAGCGGAGCTGGCCGGCAGGACGGTGGCACCTCTGAAGGCTCTCTCCAGGTTGTTGTGCTGTTTGGCCAACTGCTCCAGCGTCTCCTCCAGCCTGACCCGCTGGTCCCGCTCGTACTGCAGGGCCTTCTGCCAGCGCTTACTGTGGGTCTGCGCCAGGGACAGGAAGTCACGGCACGCCTGTGAGAGAGAGGGGTCAATACTGCACATGAACACTGCACTGAGAGAGGGGGGTTAATACAGTCCAGACACACTGACTGGACACTCCAGCACATTAACACTGCACTGAGAGAGAGGGGTTAATACAGTACAGACACACTGACTGGACACTCCAGTACATTAACACTGCACTGAGAGAGAGGGGTTAATACAGTACAGACACACTGACTGGACACTCAAGTACATTAACACTGCACTGAGAGAGAGGGGTTAATACAGTCCAGACACACTGACTGGACACTCCAGTACATTAACACTGCACTGAGAGGGGGGTTAATACAGTCCAGACACACTGACTGGACACTCCAGTACATTAACACTGCACTGAGAGAGAGGCGTTAATACAGTGTAGCCTCACTCACGTTGATCATGGCGTTGGAGGTGATCCTGAACAGCGTCGCCCTCTCGTTGACCTGCCGGATCTTGTCCCCCGTGTCCGTGGAGACGCGCAGGGACTCCAGCTCGCTCAGGGAGCGCTGCAGGGCCGAGCCGTGCTTGGCGATCAGGTCGTTGCAGGTGCTCAGGTCCTCCACCTTGCTGCTCAGGGTGCGCAGGGTGGCCTGCACCTCCGAGCGGTCGCCCTGGGCAGGAGAGGGGTCCTCATCGGCCGAGTCGTCTAGGAGAGAGCCCACAGAGAGCATGAGTCCCTGCCCAGAGCACCTACACTGCACAGGACACGGTATCGGACACTACCTGTCTCTCTGTCCCGTCTCTCTCTGCCGTCAGGCGGTCCCCGTCTCCCTCTGTGTCTCTCTTTGCTGTCAGACGGTCCCCGTCTCCCTCTGCGTCTCTCTCTGCCATCAGGCGGTCCCCGTCTCTCTGTGTGTCTCGCTGCTGTCAGACAGTCCCCGTCTCTCTCTGTGTCTCTCTTTGCTGTCAGGCGGTCCCCGTCTCTCTCTGTGTCTCTCTTTGCTGTCAGGCGGTCCCCGTCTCTCTCTGTGTCTCTCTTTGCTGTCAGGCGGTCCCCGTCTCTCTCTGTGTCTCTCTTTGCTGTCAGGCGGTCCCCGTCTCTCTCTGTCTCTCTCTTTGCTGTCAGGCGGTCCCCGTCTCTCTCTGCATCTCTCTTTGCTGTCAGACGGTCCCCGTCTCTCTCTGTGTCCCTCTGTGCTGTCAGACGGTCCCCGTCTCTCTGTGTCTGTGCCTTCAGACAGTACCTGACTCTGCCTGCATGCGCACAGCCTTGGCCTTGGCCAGCTCCAAGGCAGTGATCCAGCGCTGTCTCTCCACCTCCGAGCTGGCCTTCAGGTGGTAGGTCTGCGCCCCGCCGTTCGAGATGACAAAGTTACACGAGTCCTCCACAGAGATGTTGGCCGTTGCCAGGTTTATAGTGCCTCTACAGGTGTGTCCCATCTCTGCCTGGGTCCTGAGAGGGTAAAGACAAGACAAGCTTAGCATGGCCAACTGCAGGAATACAACCGAACAATGATGAAGCATGCCTACACCAGTGTGTGCACCTGTCCGATCTGGGCCATGACAGTGCATGTAGCCCGTGCGTGAGCATCTAGTGTGTGTGTGTGTGTGTGTGTGTGTGTGTGTGTGTCAGTCAGTGCACATGCGTCTAGCCCGTGTGTGTGTGTGTGTGTGTGTGTGTGTTAGTGCACATGCGTCTAGCCCGTGTGTGTGTGTGTGTGTGTCAGTGCACAAGCGTCTAGCCCATGTGTGTGTGTGTGTGTCAGTGCACATGCGTCTAGCCCGTGTGTGTGTGTGTGTCAGTGCACAAGCGTCTAGCCCATGTGTGTGTGTGTGTGTGTCAGTGCACATGCGTCTAGCCCGTGTGTGTGTGTGTGTGTGTGTGTGTGTGTGTGTCAGTGCACATGCGTCTAGCCCGTGTGTGTGTGTGTGTGTGTGTGTCAGTGCACATGCGTCTAGCCCGTGTGTGTGTGTGTGTGTGTCAGTGCACATGCGTCTAGCCCGTGTGTGTGTGTGTGTGTGTGTGTGTGTGTGTGTGTCAGTGCGCGAGTGTCTAGCCTGTGTGTGTGTGTGTCAGTGCGCGAGTGCCTAGCCTGTTTGTGTGTCAGTGCGCGAGTGTCTGTGACTGTCAGTGTTTAACACTGTGACACTGTGCCCAACACTCCATTGTTAGCTTTGTGATTTAATTTGCTGTGTACAGCTGTTTATGAGCTGGATTACACAACTCCCTTCACCACAGAGATAAGAGCAACCCCTGTGTGGAGATAACAGGCAGCCTTATCACAAGAACCACAAGCACTCCCAGTGCTCACAGCTCTTAAACAAAACACACCCAGTAAACAGCTTAATGGGCACAGGGCAGTCTGGTGTGGCAGCATGTCTCTGTCCATGACAATCTGCTCCAGAACACGAGCAGCCCAGGGACCAAGAGCAGATGGGCAGCGCTGGAACTAGAGTATCGAGGGATTGGGGAAGAGTAGGGGAAACTGGGCGTCAGGGGTCACCATAACCAGCCAATTCTGGAGAGGGGTCAGGGGTCACAAAACACTATCTGACAATTCTGGAGAGGGACCAAGGGTCAAAAACCACAACAGACCAGTTCTACTGGGAACAGTAAAGTAGAGGACAACACGCAGAAAACACCTAAAGCAACACTCTTACATGCTTATACCCAAAGCCAGAAACTTGAGGAATGTTGTGCAAGAGGTCAGGGCTGCTGTATTGAGAGGCAGGAAGTGACACTGTGGCGCATGACGAGGAGAGGGTGACAGGGAAGACAGAATGAACGGAATGTCTTTCTTCTGGAAATACAGGCAGGACAGAGGTGGCAGTGAGGTGGAACTGTGATGAGACGGAACAGCGAAACGCAAACCAGAGGGAACATGGTCACGACGTGGAAGCACATTTAAAACCAAGGAAAGAAAGGGCTCTCCGCTCTCAAATTAACTAACACAAAGGGGGGTGGGAGTGTGGAACAAGTTCCCTAAATATGTTTCTGAAGCCAAAACACAGAGTTGACAAGCAAAGCAAAGAAGCATGGCTTCACATGTAAACCACCGTGCTGCACCTATGACAGTGTGAATCAACAGCAGGTCTCCCAGGAACATAAAGCCGGGTGTCATCAGAGTCCTCAGAATAGAAATGAAAGCCGATGTTGCACCTGTGAAGGATCGGACCCACTAGAACCAGACAGAACGGAAAGGAAATGGGCCGGGAACAGAACCGCCAGGCTGAGATCAGCTTTGTTCCTCCTCGAAAACTGTTGATTGGAACAAATCGCTGTCTACCGCTTAAGGAAGATCTTAGCCACAACAAAGCGGTTTCATTAACACCGATAGCTCTCTCTAACCCATACAGCAAGACAGGATCATCGGCAGGGGGGTGGTGCTGTTCACAGGCTTTTATAATGGAACAGGGAGCGTCTGTCTTTACCACAGCTCTCAATTCAATAAGGCTGGATGTGAGTCTATGGTGTCGGACTCCTGAAACAGATGGTGAACAGAACTGGAGGGTGATTAATAATTTAAAGTGTGACTTGGGGAGGGAACAATACACAATATCAGAACGTCACAAAGCCGCCTTCTCCCCTTGATAACTGTCAGAGGGCACGAACACTAGGCTATAAACTTGGCTGAAGTAATAATACTCATCCCCGTCAACACAACACGCGCAGTTTCCACTCTCTGATCTTCCCTGGGCCGGCTCTGACCACACCGCACAGCAACCTGATCCACTCCGGGTTTTCTCAGCAGCAGACACCATCCCACAGCCGGACTGACTGACTGACTGACTGGCTGGCTGGCTGACCCAGCCCTTGTGGCGACTGCCTTGGGCTCTGAGAATGAGCATGACTGACCAACTGACCCAGGGCCATGTTCAGCACAAACCCGCTAACTGACCAACTGACTGACTGACCCAGGGCCTCGCTCAGCTCAAACCCACTGACTGACCAACTGACCGACTAGCCCAGGGCCTCACTCAGCACAAACCCGCTGACTGACTGGCCCAAGGCCTCACTCAGCACAAACCCGCTGACTGACTAACCCAGGGCCTCGCTCAGCTCAAACCCACTGACTGGCCCTCTGACTGACTGGCCCAAGGCCTCACTCAGCACAAACCTGCTGACTGGCCCTCTGACTGACTGGCCCAAGGCCTCACTCAGCACAAACCTGCTGACTGGCCCTCTGACTGACTGGCCCAAGGCCTCACTCAGCACAAACCTGCTGACTGGCCCTCTGACTGACCGGCCCAAGGCCTCACTCAGCACAAACCCTGTGACCGACTGGCCTTCCGCATGAGGGTTACCTGTAGTAGGACAGGAGGCCGTTGCTCAGCACAAACCAGCGCCTCTGGTAGCCCTTGATGTAGTTGGTCCACTTGAAGAGCCAGCCCTTGTACGTGTCCCCAGGGGCAGGGCTCACCGCCTTGGGCTCCGACATGGTGCCGGGCTGGGGTGTAGGCGGGACGAGCCGGGTCCGGGGGCTCCTCTGTGGGGGTCCTGTCCCACTCAGCTGCTCGCAGGTCCCGAGACACTCGTCTGTGGCTGCAGAGCCCGGAGATCACCTCATCTCCTGCCCGGAGCCTGCACTGGGAGAGTCAGGAGAGAAAAGGGTCAAAGGCCACCCGTCCACGCACAAACACATACTCACGCCCCACGCACACTACACAAACACGCAAACACGTACAAGCCCCGCAGCGCAGCTACGTGGACACGTCAGGCTCCGGCCAGTTGGGCTCACCGCTCACACGTCTTCAGTTTTTAGCGTTAAAATCACCCCCTCCGCCTGACACA
The DNA here is from genome assembly GCF_055471065.1 of Atractosteus spatula. NCBI lineage: Eukaryota > Metazoa > Chordata > Actinopteri > Semionotiformes > Lepisosteidae > Atractosteus > Atractosteus spatula. The sequence goes on along the minus strand of NC_142711.1, from coordinate 15,692,407 downwards.
CAAATTACAGTAAAAAAACCTGCAACCCTGCCTCTCTCGGCTCCGCGACACCTCTCCGATTTATTTTCCTGATTTGTGGTTGACATGCCAAAAGCGACAACAGTGAAAGATAAACACAAATCTTCGACTTCGGGAGCGTTTTTTCAAACGCTCGTCACCCGAGTATAGCTGACGGATATACCAGGCACCCGGGTCTCGTCTCGTCAGATCTCCTTGGCTGAATCTGGGGAGGCCTGAAGATCCTCGGTGCCAGCGTACCGTGACACACCGATCCCTGCGGTCCGGCCGCCGGCTTCGGTGCGGAGGCCGGACTCGCGACGGCGCTGCCCCGGATCAAATTACAAATAAGGTGTAGCCACGGTACGGTTTTAAATTCAACCACCATCATCACTTGCGAGAAGTCCAGCAATCCTCCCACCTCCAAGAAAAAAAAACACAGCTAGCAACTCTGCGCCTCTCAACACGAAAACAAGGCCCGTCCGCCTCCCCGTCTGGGGTGCGGAGCGCAGCCGGCATGGACACGTCACGACACGGCTCCGGCAGCGCCGGTACCGAAGAGCGGTCCTGGTCGACCTTTCAGTATCGCAGTGTCACTCACACCTTCACCACCCGACCTCTCTCGGGCCCGATTCAAAATATCCCATATCCGCCTCCAGGTGCCTTTAAGAAAGTGCACACACGTAAGCATATCTATGTACAGCGCACACCGACATTACCCACTTTCTTTCGTGTGCTGGGACTGTAGAGCAACGCCACACGGTCTTTCATGTCATTGCGGTCAAAACTGTTTTAATGGGGCTACAGGACTGATCGGGGGATTCAAGTGGTGTTTTTTAAACAGTGTTTATCCGCCTCCGCTGTTACAGACCCGCAAACAGCGTGCGTATGGGGCTGTGTTTCACCCTGAGGGGGTGAACGGGACGATTGAGGGGCGCCTCTTCCACCCCCTCCAGAAAACAGGTCGCCTGTCCACATCGCGGCATCACTGCCCCGGCCCCTAACAGCCTCGGCCGGACACCGAGGGGCTGCTGCTGTCAGTCTCCCGGCCGGGATCCTCTCCCTCACTTCTCCACTCTCCGTCACCTCGGCTGCTCTCACCCGTCTTTCCGAGCTCGCTCTCCTGTCTCGGGTGCAGGATCGGTTCCGACTCGGAGCAGGACGCACACACTCAGAAACGAAGGATCGAGTATCAAAAGTTGAGCTTCTCCCGTCGTGTGACCGAGCGGTGACGGTCCGCCTCCCCCTTGCCAGTCCCCCGTGCGCTCAGGAAGAGCGGTGCAACACCTCTACCGACGGCTCCTTCCTCCTGGGCCGAGTACGAGCCCAGACCGGCGGGCGTCCCTGTTTCTCGTCGGAAGACTTATCCTGCGACACTCGAAGCTTACAACGTGTCATATAAGCGCATAAAGATTGTATTCCTAGATCTTTGTCTTCTTTATCTGCCTCTCTGCCCCTCTGTTATTCAGTGTGCCTGTGTCCCTCTGTCAGTCTATGTGTCTCTGTAAATCTGTGATTCTGTCTCTGTCCCTCTTTTAGCCTGTGTGTCTCTGCCACTCTTCAGTCTTTCTGTGACTCTCAACCTCTGTCAGTCTCTCAGTTTCTCTGCCCCTGGGTCCCTGTCTGTCATTCTATATGTCAGATTCAAGTAAAGAGCTCTAACGCCATGTCCAATAAATTACAGTTACAAAGAAGCAACAACAGAAAGTGTACAACAGTAATACTACTATTGTGAGACAGGCTGATCACATACTGGGCTGCAGCTCTATTGAGTTTCCTCTCCCAGTAGGATCTGAAACTATTCTGGTCTGGCAGTTGTGGGGATTCTGGGATTGGATTTGTTATTTTAGGGAAGAATGTTTGTCTAATCCTAAAGTGCAGCAAAGAGTGCATCTCTGTAACTGCTTCTACCTCCTGGCAGTGGGAGCACAGCCTGTCCTCTCTGGACAGCCAGGCCTGGCTGTGGCCAGCTTCTAGGGCCAGGCTGTGGTCACTGAGCCTGTCTTCTCTGGACAGCCAGGTCTGTCTGTGTCCAGTTTCTATGGCCAGGCTGTGGTCACTGAGCCTGTCCTCTCTGGACAGCCAGGCCTGTCTGTGTCCAGGCTGTGGGCACTGAGCCTGTCCTCTCTGGACAGCCAGGTCTGTCTGTGTCCAGGCTGTGGTCACTGAGCCAGAACTTCATTAGGATCTGGTTCTCTTTCCTTTCTCTTACTCTGGTCAGGCACCCAGCTAGTGTGTCTTGTCTTTTCCGGGACCTGTAGCGTTCCAGGTGTGTGGTGTTTGTGTGTGTGTGTCCCAGTGTTGTCTGGCTGGTGCTGTGATTTGGGTGACTTTGATTTGTGCTGTCCTGAGGCTGGCTGGTGTCAGTGAGCTTCAGGCAGCTCCTCTCTGGGGTCAGTTCTTGGCTCTGCAGGGCCTTGTGGTAATACTGTAGGAATTCCAGCCTCCGTTTTTCAGTCGTAGTTCATATTTCATTCCTCTCTTCTGGGTATTGATTAGTGATGGGAGTTGGCCTAATTCAGCCCAGCACCCATTGTTAGGCGTTTTTCACTACACATGGAGAATGATTTACAGATCTCCATGTGCAGAGTTTCTGTGAAGTGTTTGTCCCATTGAGTGTAATCCTGGTCTGTGAGGGGACCCCACACTTCACTGCCGTATAGGGCAAAGGGTTGGATTACGCTTTGAAATATTTGCAGACAACTTTTTTTGGGGGGAGGGGGTGATGTAAAGCCTCCTTCTAATGGAGTCGATTTAGCAGAAAGCCCTGAGTGCCTTCTCCCTCAGTGCCGGGTCAAAACTCCCAGATAAGCAGATAGTCAGACCAAAGTATGTGTAACTGGATGTGTGCTTCAGTGTGTTTTTGTTGTTGTTGTTGTTGAGTGGGAGATGTGTGTTCCAATGTGTTGTTGTTCTGTGTGAAGTGATACTTCTTTCCACAGATCATCCGCGTACAGCAGGAACCTGATCGCTGTGTCATCTTCTGTGCTAACAGGAGCTCAGACTGTTCCCAAATCTCTGTTAACTGAAATGGATCTTGAACAGTGTGGAGCTCAGGCTTCAGTACAGTGTAGAGGTAATATAATATCAGCAAAACAGACCAGAAGATTTTGACAAATGTCCGTCGGTGTATCTCTAACTTCTCGTTCCCGAAATATTAATCTCCTATATTCTTTCATTTACGGTAGGCGAGGCGGGCGACTAACTCCGGAAATACACGATCGTAAACCGAGCCCTCACGATCCGCCTCCCCGACTGGGCCTCAGGGGCTTCCGGGTTTCCCGTTTCCCAGCTGTCCTCATAAGAGGTTTTTTTTTCAAACTTTCATTTAACATCAAATAATACATACAAAGGAGAAAATGTATCGAAAAATAAGATAAGTGAACGAAAACAAAACACAGAACAATACGCTGCCAGAGGTTATTGCAAATCGGCTGTCCTTACAGAGGACTGTCCGCCCGTGCTTCACGATGACATCATGCTTCTGAGGCGAGAGCGGATTGGTCGGCGAGGAAGCAGCTGGTGTGTTTTCATTGGCTGTGGAAATGGGTACATGTGGCAAATACGTGATTGTAACACTTCCATTATTGTTGTTTTTTTAAAGAAACGTCTTGTTACTTTTACGAAGTTTTTGTTTTTTCTTTCCCCCTTGTATCATTCACTTGTTGCTACCGTGTTGTGTCATGTTGAGACATCGGTATATTTGCATGTATATACCCCTGTTAGTTGTAGTTTCCCTTTTTGTTTTTAATTAAATTAATAATTAAAAAAAAACTTTCACGAAGTAAAAGGACACGCAGGGTTAATTTGAGATTGTGAATACACCTGAACATATTAGCATTAGTCAAACCACGAAAGAAATATAATGTTTCAAATAATCTTAATTAAAATCTGAAAAAAACAATGTTTCTTTTAAATGGAATGATTTAAATAGCTAAACAATTAACGAATTGTGTACTCATTTCTATAACACGAATTACAATCATGACGTACGAAAGCATACGTACAACAAACAAAACATAATTAAATCGTTGCAAAGAACGAATAAGACTGAAAATTATTAGTCGGATTTAATTCATTTACGTTGTTGAAACGAGTGAACAAAAAGGAAAAACAGACATCAATAGAGGAGATTTAAGAAAACGCGACTCCGGTGGGACTCGAACCCACAACCTTTGAATCACTGCTCGTAGTGCTCGACTAGAAGTCCAATGCGCTATCCATTGCGCCACGGAGCCACCTGTTGACTGTCCCTCCCAGCTCGCTTACAGACCCGTCCCCGCACGTGCGTCACCGGCGCGCGCGCACGTGTCCGCGCGCTCCCCGGGTGCACACCGGCCAGGACGGGCGGGCACGAGCGGGCACGAGCGCCTCGCCTGAGCCTGCGCGAGCGGGGAGGCAGGCAGAAGGACGCGCGCAGGACCCATGCCCCACGCGTGCGTTTACCCCCGTCCTTTCCTCACGCTTGCGAATGCACACACGCGTGTAGAGCTACAGCAAATCTTCCCCCACGGCGCTGCAGAGCCCCGCGGGATGGCGGCGTGTCCGGCTCGCAGTTCGGTTCCTCTGCATGAGTACCATGACTCGAGCAGTCTCTGTATGGAGCCCGGATAGCTCAGTCGGTAGAGCATCAGACTTTTAATCTGAGGGTCCAGGGTTCAAGTCCCTGTTCGGGCGTCGCATTTCTTTTCGATACTGATGGCGACAAACAAGAGCGTCGTGGTGGCACCAGCCGGAAATAACTTCACCTTTTAAAGGCAAACGTACTTTTAAGGAAATATGATTCATGGCTCGTATAGTGCATACTATAGACAGTACTCTATGGCAGAACAAATGTAGAAATGTTGTAATATTAATAGCACGACAGCGGAGCCGGGACGTAGCCAGGAATTGATTTTTGGGTGGGCCTGTGCAAAAGTGGGTGGCCCGGGCTCTAACTGACCGTCCTGCCAGCATAGGGGCACCCCTCCAACTTGACATCCTTGTCCTGCTCCATGAAGTTGCCCACCTGCCCGTCGAACAGCACAAACGACGAAACTCACCACACTCGTTAGTGCTGCGCTTGTGCCGGTTTGTGTCGCTGTAAGTAGCGTTGGTGCTGCTTTCGTTTCCGAGATATAGCGCCTTTCGGGTAATCACGTGACTATTTACAAGGATGTTTACAGGTACCAACAACCTCGGTACGTGAACTCCTGATTGTGATTAAAACAATGGGGGCAATGTGTTTTCCGAGTCTGTCTGGTCGGGTGGGATGGATGTGTCAATATATTTCATTATAGCGCGTTCTTTTCCTGGCTCTGACGTCACTCTGTGACGTACAAAACAGGAAAGTCACGACCACCAGATCTATCAGTTGTGATCTTTTGATCAGTTGACCCCAGACTTTTCCTTTACGCGAATAAACAGTCTTACATTTAGGGAGGAGTTACTATTTAAGTTCATTGGGTGAGGTGTTTTCTTTTAATTTTTTACCACGCTTTCGAAAATGTATTGCTTGTGTACTCCTTTCATTGGTGAAGAGACAACAGTTTCCAAATTACCGCTGGTTCAACACGAGAGCCCATATTCACATTTTTAGGTATTAGTTTCAAGATAGATATAACTTAACATAAATAAACAAAACTGAAAGCACGAGCATATTAATATAACGATCATAGACTTTACATTTCTATTCATTTTTGAAGTACAAAGCAGAAGGTGTTTCCCCTACCTTAAATATTAACGATTAACATTGTTCAAATACCATGTATTCATTACAGAAAGCAGCGGAGACATTTATATTGCAAATAAAAAATGTATTTATTTCGAAGAGTACGGGGCATTGTGAATCAATAAAGACGTTAAAAAATAAGCAGATGTAGTTATTTTGCAAATAAGTAAAGCATTTTAAAAATAGATTCTCATTGACAGTAAACAAGCCGATCCACCTGGCGCTGCTGGCTTGAACAGCTCTCAGACCCGTGATTGGCTAAACCCCCGAACAGTTCGGGTCGCGATTGGGTGAAGAGTGAGAATCGACACTCTGATTGGGTAAAGCGCAACAGCGGAAGTTCCGAGAACGTGTAGATACACAGGTGATGGATGTTCTTCTTGGTCCAAATACTGTAGCCCCGGTTAACCGTGCGTGCTGTATGAGCACGCTGGATATGCAGTAACACATCCATTGGTTTCCAATTGTAACGCAACGGGGGCTCCGGCGGGCGCCCTTGCCGCATCAGGTCGGCCCCACACCGTCCGGGGCTCGAACCCGGGACTTCCGCGTCTCTCTGCAGCGACCTAGCCCCGTGAGCTAAAGAGAGATCTCTCTACAGCCCAGTAGCTGTAGTCCTGCTATCACAGGGAAGGGCGGTGACGTCACCTGCTCTGGTACGCCGGCTCTTACACAGTACCTGTCGGCCGTAAGCGTTACACTCTCCCCCGCTTAAATCGCCGTCCCCGGCGAAGGGCTATCCCATCCCACTTCTGACACCAATGTAACGCAACGGGGGCTCCGGCGGGCGCCCTTGCCGCATCTGGTCGGCCCCATCCCGACTGAGGCTCGAACCCGGGACTTCCGCGTCTCTCTGCAGCGACCTAGCCCCGTGAGCTAAAGAGAGATCTCTATCCAGCCCAGTAGCTGTAGTCCTGCTATCATAGGGAAGGGCGGTGACGTCACCTGCTCTGGTACGCCGGCTCTTACACAGTACCTGACGGCCGTAAGCGTTACACAATTACTAATCTAAGAGAAGTCGCACTGAGGTCAAAACTGAATAGCAGACAAAGAATGTCATGGCATCCACACCGCGTTCACGACTCCGATAGCATGTCGCAATAGGAGTGCGCGCATCACGATCACATCGCGATTCCCATTGCGACTGGCGCATCACTGTCATGGCTCCACTGTCACGACATTAAGTCCATATATTGCGATATGACATACCCCGACAAAACGCCCCACCCCCATGTCGCGACATGGAGCCCGTATATCGCGATATGACGTACCCCCGACAAAACGCCCACTCCCATGTCGCGATATGAAGCCCGCATATCGCAATACGACGTATCTCGGCAAAAATGCCCCGCCCCATGTCGCGACATGAAAGGCACTATATCGCGATATAACATAACGTCCATCCCCTATGTCGTGACATGAATCCCGTATATCGCGATATGACATACCCGGACAAAATGTCCCGTCCCCATGTCGCGACATGGAGTCCATATGTTGCGATAGGACATACCCGGACAGGATATGCTGACCCCATGTCGTGACACAAAGTCCATATATCGTGACACGTCCTATCTGGGTATATCATATCCTGATATGAGACCTTTGTTGCGGCAGCGGTGCCAGGGTGGCATGGAAGCAAGGCGCCAGTCGTGAAATACACTGCTTCGATATATATGCGATATACATGGGGTCCCTATCATGACATGCTGCGGAGGTCTTGTTGCGATGGTATCCCTCAGTTACGCGTTTGGCAACAGCGTGTCACGGTAGGGAAAGAAAATGAAAACGTGCCTTAGAAAATAAAAACCATAGATCTTACAATCACGGTGATTTTACATACATTACAACCACAGTTTTATGTCATAGGTGGTTAACTTGTTGGCATGCGTCATGTCTTAGTATTATTCACATCTAAGGAGGCTTATATGTTTATGGATATTGATTGTCTTTAAAATGTTAAGGGTACGAGCTAAACTGTAACAGACGCTTGAACCCGGCAGACGGGGTCACTGGAGCTCAAATTCACCGTGCATGGTCACGTGATCAAAAACAAGGCACTATATCCCGGGAAGGAAAGCAGCAAACGTAGCACTAACGAATGAGACCGGTTTGGTTCCCCTACGACAGTGTAGGGGGCTGAGTGACGTCACGACCCCGAAAAAACAAGGCGCTATATCCAGGAAACGAAAGCAGCACAAACGCTACTTTCAACGGCACAAACGTAGCACTAACGAACGAGGTGGGTTTCATCGCTTGTGCTGTCTGTAGGTGGGGCAACTTCACGGAGCTTTTACCTTTCCTTTAAATATTCAGCGGACTTGAGCATAACATACCAGAAGAACGTGCTCGCACGTATGGCTTTCAGAGGCTGGAGTAAATGCATCGCCCCGAGGGTAATACCGAGTGAGGCGCCATGAGAATAAACACTGCGAAGGTATTAAAATATTAAGTTCTGAAGATCTTGTTTGATCCTTCCTGATGCTATGCGAAATCAAAACTTGTAAAAAAACCGGAAAAAACCCTGCGTGCTAATAAAAACGGACGGTGGTCAGAACTAACTTTCCCTTCCTAGAAACTTCGATGTCTAAATGTGAACGGGAACGTCCTTAGTCTGAGCATTGTGCAATACGGGAGTTGAGGATTTCCTCAAATAAACGGGACAGCGAGCTCCCTGGAACAAGAATCCGATTAGCGATCAGAACGCGGTCCCCTCGCCTGGCACGAGTCTAGAGACGGAGCAGGAAGAGGATGATCCTTCTTTCTTCCTTGCGGCTGCATTCGTGCTGTGCTTCACGGCTGTGGAATGCTCATCCTTTATCAGGGGTCTGATGAGTTTACCCTGAGGGTAATCAACCACCCCACTGCCCCTTCATCAGGTTTACCTGCCTCTTAGCTCACCAGCAGCTACGCGAACACCTCCCCTGGGCTGACAGATACAGGCTGTCCCAACATCTGCGATCTGGCTGGGAGATCAAACAGGCTCAAACCCCGACACTGCCTGGTCACAAGAATGGATTTCACGGATTAAAAGAGCTGTTCTCAAGGTGCGGTTCAGTGGTGGTACAAATAACGCACACCAGAGAAGTAAAATAGAACAGAAAACTTTCTAGTGAAAGCAAGCAGTTTGAATTAATAATGTGAATGTGGGGCAGGCAGTGGTACAGTGGATAGCATTGCTGCCTCACAGCTCTGGGGACTGGGGTGCTGTCTGTGTGGAGTCTGTATGTTCTCCCTGTACTCTCCTGAGCTTCTGGGAAAGTTGGCCCTGGTGTGAGTGTGTCTGTGTGCCCAGTGATGGACTAGCGTCTGGTATAGCCATGGTATAGTCTGTTATAGCCAGACTCTGGGTCTCTCGAGTGAGAGAGTGAGAGAGCTAGGCCACGTGCTCATAGGTTAGAGTGTCACAGCGGCACCAACTGAAACAAACACAAAGCTGTATAATACAAATATTTTAATTCGGTATCATGAGTGTCGTAACAATCGCTTCATTAAAAACCAAGGACTTACCGTCGTCCCCCACTGTCCCCCTACCCCCTCTCACACAGCACTCGAACCTCAGGCCACAGACAGCACGGTGTTATGACAGGGCTAACGGAGCAAGGGAAACGAGATAAAATCTGCCCGCCCCTGTGGCGCTCTCACACATACACACGCATACAAAAGAGCCAGCAGCCGGTAAAACCTGGAGTGGATCAGACTGCTGAACAACGAGAGTCTGGCCCATCTCCCTGCACACGCACACATGGACAGACGGTCCGATAATGACATCTGTGCTATCCACCACTTCTCTCTCAGTATCTCTGACGCTCCTGTGTGTTTATTATTCACATGTAGTCTGTACACACACACAGAATCAGTGTCTCAGCAGGATGGCTCCTTTCTGGGCTGCAGTCACTTCTACCTGGACTGGACAGAGATCCTGCAAGAGAGAGGGGATATCATACAGGAGACCAGGAGAAACAGAGACAGCACAACGCAAATAACACCAATCAACATTACCACAGGGACACACACACAAACGTGAATGCTGCAAGACCCTACACGGACAATACAAGTAGCTGAGGACCTGAGCAGGATAAGAAACAGCATAGAGAAACAGACAATGATGAACTACAGGGTGAGTGACCACAGCCTGGCCATAGAGACTGGACACAGACAGACCTGGCTGTCCAGAGAGGACAGGCTGAGTGACCACAGCCTGGCCATAGAGACTGAACACAGACAGACCTGGCTGTCCAGACAGGACAGGCTGAGTGACCACAGCCTGGCCATAGAGACTGAACACAGACAGACCTGGCTGTCCAGACAGGACAGGCTGAGTGACCACAGCCTGGCCATAGAGACTGGACACAGTCAGACCTGGCTGTGCAGAGAGGACAGGCTGAGTGACCACAGCCTGGCCATAGAGACTGGACACAGACAGACCTGGCTGTCCAGAAAGGACAGGCTGTGACCCTACTGCCAGCGGGGAGAAGCAGAGACAGAGATGCGCTTTCTGAGCAATGTGAGAAATACTGTCTAATCCCACATTCTTTTTCTTAAATAACTCTAATCCCCAAATTCCTACACCTGCCAGAAGCAGCTGCTTCTGCTTCTAATCCTACTGGAGGAGGAAACTGAGGTGCTGCCCAGTATGTGATCTGCTGTCAGACAGTGTGCCATAATATTTTTGTGATGTATGTAAATGTCTAATAATATGCTCCTACTTTAAATATCTGTAAACGTTGTGTTCATTGTATCTGCTTTGGCAACACTGTAACTTGTCGGTCATGCCAATGAAAGTCTTTGAATGTGAATTTGAATTGAGTGGGAGACGGAGAGAGTGCCGAGACACAGAGGAAGAGGTGGGCACAGAACAGCAGAAGGATAGGAGACACGGGTCCTCACTGTAGCTTGTCCTGCAGGGTGTCCAGTTTCTGCCTGTCCACGTAGCGCGAGAAGAGTGACAGCAGGCTGGGGGGGGTGAAGAAGGGCGTGGCCAGCGAGGAGGGCGGGGTCTGCAGCAGCTCCCGGGTCACTGAGAACACCAGCTCAGTCCTGGGAGAGAGAGCGGCCAGAATCAGGCCCCGTCCCCGACATCACCGACGCCGTCCCCGTCCGAGGGGTCGACAGTGCAGAGCAAACGGTGTTACTGACCATCGATTGTCCTCCATAAGCTCACAGTGAGGGTCCGCGCTCTGCAGCCTCTCCCCCTCGCTGAGAATGAGGTACAGGAACGTCAGGCCAAACTGAGAGAGAAAAAGTGAGAGTGTCACTTTCAGTAAGCTCCCTGCAGTGTGCTGAAACATACACCATCTTTAATATGATGGAAATATACTGTACATCATCATCATTTACTACTGACTAAACTCCATTCTGGGCTAGTACTGTAAAGATCACCCACAACCCCCCTGGTGCAGCAGTTCCTCTATGCTGCCCTGATCTGTGTGCAGTGGGGCTGCTGTGTGTCACTTCACTGGGTGAAGTCCAGTACCCCAGATCACCCACAACCCCTCTGGTGCAGCAGTTTCTCCTTGTTCTGTGTTCTGTGGGCTGTGCTTCGTTGGGGGTGAAGTGGGTAGCCACAATTTATAAAGCCCTTCCCACGATCCACCAGGGTAAAATACTATGTACATGAAGGAATAGTTCATTCTAATTCTTATATCACGGGGTACATCAGTGTAACCCAGTATGTCTGTGGGGGCACACACCTTGTTGTGCAGAACCTTGTGCAGCCGCGTGTCGCTAGGGCACTGGGCCGGGCCCTGCAGTTCCTGCAGGAGGTCCGTCAGGCCGGCGCTGGACAGGGACTGGATCACTGCCGCGCAGGGCTCCACCAGCGAGGACAGCACCTGGGAGACGGACAGACGGGTTTAGATAGGTGCCAGCCCAGGGGGGCAGATGCTCACAGCTGCCCGGAACTGGGCTCACCTGGTCCTGCTTGTCCTTCTTTGCGATGGCTGGCAAATTGCGGGCGATAGCCATGACGACAGCAGCAGCCTGCTCGCTACCCAGGAAGGGGAGGATCCGGGCAATGAGACGTTTCCCCTTCCGGAGGGACATGATCTGGATGAAGAGCTCGTCGCTGATCCTGAGACACGCAGGGAGAAGTGAGCAGGAGGAAACAGGGATGAGGCCTTCACCCCAACACAGTCCTCCCTCTGTGAGTCAGTGTGCCGTACAGCGTCTCTCTCTCTGTCAGTCAGTGTGCCGTACAGCGTCTCTCTCTCTGTCAGTCAGTGTGCCGTACAGCGTCTCTCTCTCTGTCAGTCAGTGTGCCGTACAGCGTCTCTCTCTCTGTCAGTCAGTGTGCCGTACAGCGTCTCTCTCTGTCAGTCAGTGTGCCGTACAGCATCTCTCTCTCTGTCAGTCAGTGCGCCGTACAGCGTCTCTCTCTCTGTCAGTCAGTGCGCCGTACAGCGTCTCTCTCTGTCAGTCAGTGCGCTGTACAGCGTCTCTCTCTGTCAGTCAGTGCGCTGTACAGCGTCTCTCTCTGTCAGTCAGTGTGCTGTACAGCGTCTCTCTCTCTCTGTCAGTCAGTGTGCTGTACAGCGTCTCTCTCTCTCTGTCAGTCAGTGTGCTGTACAGCGTCTCTCTCTCTCTGTCAGTCAGTGTGCTGTACAGAGTCTCTCTCTCTGTCAGTCAGTGTGCTGTACAGTGTGTCTCTCTCTGTACCTGATGTTCCTCTATCAGTCAGTGTGCTGTACAGTGTCTTTCGCTGTACCTGTTGTTCCTCTATCAGTCAGTGTGCTGTACAGTGTCTCTCTCTGTCAGTCAGTGTCTCTCTCTCTGTACCTGTGTTTCCTCTGTCAGTCAGTGTGCTGTACAGTGTCTCTCTCTGTACCTGCTGCCCTCCCTGTCAGTCAGTGTGCTGTACAGCTGGAGGGTGTGGGCTTTGTGCTGCTCCAGCAGGCTCTCCCTCTGCTCCTCTGCAGTCTGAAGGAACTTCTTCTCAAAGTCCTGCACCTCCAGCAACAGACTGTACAGCTGGACAAAGAGGAAGTTAGACAGGAAGGAAATGTGTGAGACAGGGATGATTAAGAAGAAATAAGGTGAGAGATGGATAGAGGATACAGAGAGATGAGTAGATGGCAACAAAGGAAAGGGAGGAAAAGAAGGGATATTTTTTTAAGGGATATAAGAAATGTTTATAATATATATATTTAGATCATTAGATCTGGTCCCAAAGAGATCAGAATAAATACTGCACAGGACAAACACAGGTGTGTGCACATTGGCTAAAACAAGTACATGCAGAGTGACAAACAGCATATAAGTGCTGTACAGTATCAACACTCCCCTCACCTTCTCCACTGTGTAGAGAATCTGTCGCCTCTTGTTCCACACCTGCTTCTCTCTCTTCTCCTGTAAGACAAGCATGATTTACAGCAACAGGAGAATAGGTAGGCAGAGGACCGACAGCAACAGGAGGATGTACAGTCAGACAGAGAGAGGACCAACTGTGACAAGAGGAGAGAGAAGACAGAGGACAGACAGACAATAGTACTAGGAAGACATAGTATTTAACAGAAAAAAATAAAATATGGATAGATAGACAGGCCCATAGATTTAGAGGGAAAGAGAAGACACAAGACACAGATAGAGGATAACAACAAAGACCGATAGACACCTCATCATCGGAGCGACTCGTGACCACAGCGTCAATCATCTTGCGAGGGTTATTAACACTGGAGACTGTGAGCTTCCCGAGAGAGCCTGCAAACTGCACTGCAGAGAGAGACAGAGAGGGGTTCGTTCAGCGCCGGCACAGTGGGGTTTGAGGAAGAAAACACTTTCCTTCCTTCCCCCTGGCTCTCGTACGAATTTGGCTAATATCCAGGATCTCGGTGTCCAGCTGTAACTGAGAAACACGTCTACCATGTCTTAAAGACTTTGTGTTTGTAACTGTGTGTTACATGTGTATTTCAGGGAGGCTGAAGTACAACGTAAGAAATGGGTGTTCTTCTGTTGTACACAAGCTTCACATGATTAAAACAAATCTTTCATTTCAGGAGGGTGGGACAGTGGTGAGCTTTGATGCCTTGCAGTGTTGGGGCCACAGATTTGATTCTTGGGGTGCTATCTGCGGGGACTGAAAGAGACACAGAGGATATATAGATATCCCCATCTTCGCATGGGTTTCCTCCAGGTCCTCCGATTTCCTCCACAGAACCAAGACATACTTGAAGGGTAACTGGCTACTGGGAAAACAGGTGGCCCATTTACACGTCACACATTGACGTGTGTGTGCCCTGTGATAGCCTGGTGTCCCATCCAGTGAGTACCCTGCCTTGCGCCCACTGCTTGCCAGGAAGAGCTCCACTTCCCCTGTGACCCAAAACAGGTGGACGAACATTGTTTCAGGACGTTTTGAACCAAAGTCCTTGTTCAGCATTTTAGAAAGAAACAAAGTTCTATGCAGAATTTTTGTGTGCACCCAACAAAAAATGTATTTTTTTTGTATACAGGCTTATTTTTCCCCACTCGCAAGCAGAGCACAGGTGCCGCCTGGCACCCAGGGCAAATCTCTGTGTCCTGTGAATGACCTCAAGGAGACGAACAATCACATAACCTGGAGCCAAAACCTGCCCTGACCTTTGACATGTGACACCTGCCTCACAGGACTCCTAGAAACAAGGGGCTCCACACTGGGGAAACAAGAGCCTGACCGAGCGACGACTGATTACCGGTTACCAGCTGTGCTCTAGTTATTGATGTGGCCACTGGCTGTGCTGCTCACCTGGCCTGTAGGTGTGCTCCAGCTTGGCCACCTGGGGGGTGATCAGCTTGGTCACCTCTTTCCGGACACTGTCCCGCCCACATTGCTCTCCCCCCGGGCGCTTCTCCAGCTTCTCGAAGTAGTTCTGGAAACCAAAACCACCCCCATTCGTTATCTCACCAATCGGCAAGCACGATCCTTCGCTGCAGCACCAATAGATGCAGGAAGCTAGGGGTCAACTTCACAGGAGGCATGGACCCCCGTGCTCAGGAGGCACAGTGGTTATTGATTACCATTGACTGACCTGGTCAATGGTTATTGATCAGTAGGGTATTGATTACTGATAACTAAGCTGGTACAGTTATTATCGGCCAGTACGGTATTGATTACTGATGACTGACCTGGTATACTGGATATTAATCACTAGGGTAACAGTTACTGATGACTGACCTGGTAGTAGTAGTCATCCAAATAGGGGTCAGTGCTCTGCAGCTGCATCATC